>NC_092621.1:70164000-70478500 GCF_047663525.1 Anas platyrhynchos | reverse complement strand
CCAACCCCAAACCTGACAAGCACAGATTTATTTAATTATATCAGTGATGGTGAATTTCCTACTGGAGATGGATGGAATACCTCCAACTTCATCTGGGGCAGAAATTGAGACAGACCTGGCCATTCTCTCCAAGTTCATTTTCAACTGCTTTCACCCGCAACCACCCTTCACTCCCACAGTCCTGCCTTAGGGACATCCCCAGAAATATTCTGAAGAACAATTAGCTATGCATTGTGATGAATCTCCTGCAGTTACAATGTACTGGTTAACAGGTAATCTTTCAGAGTCCAGAGCAAATATAATATTGGGAGTCATATATATATAAGCCAATTTACTTAGGGAACTTGCCTGTGGTCTGAAGGCATACAATACTGGAGGCTAGCTCGGTTGCAGTGTTATTCTCAGAGTTATAATGAATATGTATGAATTAGTGGCAATTTCACATAACACAAAGTTAAATAATGCTTTGTCTGGTATACCTGTCATGCAGCTAGGCTGTACTGACCATTAAGTCTGATGAGACATGACTTTGTTTTCTTCCTATTTCTCAGTCCACACAGGTAATCAGTGATAGACCATGCACATATTAATTAAGGGACATATATTTGCCAAGAAGCTGCAGCAGAGACCTCTGAAGCTGCAGTATTTACAAGTGGAGCTGGAAAAATATTTCAACCATAGCACAATAAATTGACCAGCTTTATTTACAACACCTTTTACTCATTTATTAACACTTCAAGAAGATATTAAGGAATGGATCTCTAATGTAAACAAGGCCACAAATTCTTTCTGTGAGCTGAGCAGAGCTGTGTACAAGTCTGAGAGAGTGATGAAGAAATAGTTGGTTCTCATTACCAGAGGACTTTGCCAAAAAAGTTTAATTCCTTTTTCTCTACATCAGTCAGACTGATGTGTGACAACATGTTATACCAGAGACACATGCTAGTGCATTTCATGTCCAGCTGATGCAGAATGGACTGCTTCCATCATGTTTCATGCCTTCATCTGAAATGCTGTCATAATTTCTGTAAAGGGTATTATTAAGTCCTGCAAGTAATTTAATAACCTTAAAATTTGATCAACCGATTTTTTCCAAAATTAAGTTGCATTTGCTACACCTCAGCAAACTGATTAAATGCTTTGTAGAATTGTCAAAGCCTTCCCGGTTAAGAGATACCTGTTGGAGTCTCAGGTCCAGCTATGAAGTAGCAAAGTGCTTTTGTGTCTTTGTAGATCTTCACCTAAATTATACGCTCAGATTACTTGGGAAAAACATTAAAATTCTGTAATTTTCAAGATGATTTTGACATGAAATTGAATTAAGCATCACCATGTCTTCTAATATATTTTGCAAGAGACAAACTGTAGAAGGAAGTTCTCAGATTTCATCTATCTACAATGTTAAATGGAAGCACAGATTTTCTTACTCACAAAATCACAAAAGTGGTACAAAGGGAGACCTTAAGCAGATGCTGCTTAGTCATAATTTAACATGATTGATACTCGGAGTCCATTGATTTGAGTATGTTTAACTTCTGTCACACCATGACATATTCTCCCTTTAATCATCTAAATTATTTCTGTTGAAAGCTTTGCTGAAACTTTTTATTTTTTATCAAAAAGACAACCCAGACTTCTTTCTGAAGCAAACGTGATGTAGGTGCGTTCACCACACTGCTCAATGATGACAGTATCAAATGATGAATAAGGTCTGTGCCACAAATGACAGAGCCATTCACATTCATTTGCCTTATGCTCAAAACATCTGCCAGAATTCACATTTTCAAATTACTGTATTACTGTTTGTACATCATTTGTTACTGATGTCACCTTGCAAAGCAGAACAGTGATTCCCAGACAGGAAAAAAGCAGAGGTTGTATTTCACATTTAACTGTACATACATGCACCAAAGTCTACTTCTATTAATGCAGTTTTAATAATATATATGTGTGTGTATATATATATGTATCCTATTCCTCTTTTCTATAAATTGTGCTTATCTGTCCTAAATACTTCTTTTGGAGAAAAAAAAAAAAAAAAAAAAAAAAAAAACACTATTCTTCTGGGACACAAGCTTTTTTCTACCTTTTTGTTTTCAAGTTTTGTTTTCTTTAGATTCTTTTACCCTTATCATGAAAAGGGATTCACAGTGCAGGTTAGCATTATATATTTTACAGCAGTGTCTTACACCAAAACAAGAATAATTTCCTTGCATCTGGAGAAAATAGCATGCTGGATGTGTACTCTGCAAATCAAGATTCAGCTCACATTAACAATGGAGAAGGCTGCCTAAGAAATATGGTATAGCCACTTAGTTACCTGCACAGTATGTTAAAAGACAGCCTTGAGCATCCAGTTAATGTTGCTAGCCTGATGGCAGAGTTGGCATGCAGGATTTCTTGGCACCTAATCAAATGGGGTGGAGAACTGAAACAAGTAAAGGACTGTATGCCATAGAAAGAGCAGAATGGAGAAGCAGAGACTGAAGAAGACTTGCTTGTTATTAACCCAGGCAGATTGCCATCTCATTCCTCAGTCCAATCACACTGCTGTTCTGCTTTCCCAAATAATGAGGAGAAATTAGGATGATTACGCTCCAGTAATTCCTTGATGAAGCAATTCCACTCCTGAACTGAAAAAGCAATGAGAAAAACTGAGAAAACTAAATTCTTTCTCTCTTTGTTTGTCTGCATTTCTCTCCATTTTTCATTCCTGCAAAGTTCAGTAAAAGCACAGAGCAGCGATTCATGAGTTGCAAAACCTGAAGGGACCACCACAATTAGGTAATCTCACCCCATACTTTCAGTGGGAGACACATCTTCATAAAGAAAGGGGCCAGCAATATAATCAGAGACCTCCCAGCCTCACTTGCCTCACTGATCTGAAATTATTAGTACCAAACCACACAGCTTGAAGGATCTAATCTAATCTTCCCATGCTGTACAATGCACAGTGCAGAAACATAGGCAGGGGCCATCCACAAAATAGAAGAGTAGTGAGGGTCCATTTTTTAAAAACAGCAAGTCTCACATTCATTATTGCCTACTCTGGAGTGGGAACATGTTAATCTTGATTTTAATTTTAATCTTATGGACCTGGAATTGGTTCCTGGATGTCTACATCAAAGCTGTAGACCAAACTTTTGTATACCCAGGGCAGAGTGCTCCCACATCCCACCCTTGCTGAGCACCTCTGGGGACCCACACAAGGGGGAGTGAAAGGCAGTTTGTGACTCCCAGGGCCTGGGAGGGGAGCACGCGTGCCAGTAACTGTGTGCACAGGTGGGATTAGACCTCCCAGAATTTGTTACAGAAGGCTATTTACAAATCTGCAGGTGTTTCTCGGTGTTTCATGTCTGTTTATCTGTTGCATTTCTGCTATGCATCTTCATTTTACAGTTTACTGGGTTGCTGGTTAATTACAGATTGTTAATATATAAGTGCATAACTGCAATTCTAGGTTAGTGTTTTGAGCTGGACACTTTTCCCCTGTTATACAGCATCATTTTATTCTTTCTTCCCACAGGCAGGTCTCAGTATTTGCTAACGTGGACATGGAATTTTTGATATCCACATCTTCCTATCTTACCTGTATGAAAAACAACTGAAATAAAACCCAAAAATATTCATATAATAATTTACCAAAAATAAAAATAAAAAACAATCTAGGTACTATTCATGCAAATAAACCCTCAATACTTACAAAGGGATGTTAATCTGATCAGACTGTAGAGCAGGTCATTCTACACCTGTTCTCACTTGGTTGTATATTGTTAGGTGAGAGAGGTCTCTTCCTCCCCACCCCCTAATCTCCCTTCGCAAACTAATATTGTTGAATACACATTGGAGAAAAATGGGCAAAAACAATGCTGCATAATTTTTTATGGATTCATAATTACTTTTTCAGGAGAAGAAAGTCCTCCTCCTCCAAATCTCTCAAGGAAAGCAGCACTGTCTCTTCCCCAAATTCTTCATAGAAGGAATATCCTTTTCAAGATGGTTTATGTGCTGATAAGATTCCTGAATGGGAGATGGAGCATTTATCCCCAGAGTGGCAGGTACTCAGGCAAGGCACTTCAATTCTGTTATCTGTTATTGTACCTCTATTATTAAAAAGAGTGACCTTTTCAGTGGTGTCCTGTGGTCAGGTTCATATGTTTTTGGAATCTGTGTCTTGCTGTAAGTGCACACAGCATTTAACACAATAGGGACCCCAAAGATTACCAGCTACCTGAAACTGGCTCCAATTCTCTCCAGTAATTCTCCCTGTTTCTGAGGTGAAAAACATGCAATCACAGGCAAAACCACTGTTCCAAGTCCCCTCTGTGGGCCACACACCAACAAGCATGTCCTACTGTGTTTCACAGATGCGCGTGATCTCCCAGACCCAGCCTGCACAATGTGTATTTGTGATAAGACCAAGCGTCAAGTGACCTCACAGAGAAGGAAAACTGCGGCTCCCATGTGATTTCAGTACTTATTGCATTGCAGTTTCTCTTCTCATCAGTGTTTAGGGGTTTATGTTCTTTAAAGAGATGCCATTACTGAGCTCCATTGCCAGTCATCCACAATTGCCATGTATCCAGCAAAACATCTGCTTCTGCTTTTTGCACACTCAACCCGAGTCTCTGTTAACATGTTTAAAAGCTCACAAAAGTACATGAGGGAAAGACTTAAAAATAGTGAATTTGAAAATGAAAGGGGATTCAGGTGGCCAAGAAGGAAAGGAGAGTGAAGTCATAAACAGAGCATTGTCACCCGAATCCAGAGATGAAGGAAAATGGGATATTTCCAACTGTTACACCAGCCTGTGATTTTCTGCATGACAAAACAGAAATTGGGGTAGAAATAGAATTTAAACAAGCAAGTAAACTTTTAGTAAAGTAATGAGGGAACATGTAAAGAAGAGCTGCGAAAACCTGGAGGACTTTCTTCAAATCTACTTTGTCTCAGAATTTGCCCACGTTAAGAAAATCCTTCTTTGAAGCTCCTGCAAGGTGGGTAGCATCTGTGAGGAAGACGTTAAAAACAGCTAATTGGCAAGACCATCCTTCTGACTGATGCTCTCTAAACCTTCTGTCATTTTGTAAATGAGATGTAGACAGAGTGATCAACAGAAAAAGCAGAGGGATACCTGTGCTACAATCCTTGCAGATTTTGGTTTAAACCAGAATCTTTTCCGGAGATTCCAGGTAGCATGTACTGTACTTCTTTTCTACTATATATATATATATATATATATATATATATATATATATGTGTGTGTGTGTGTGTGTGTGTGTGTGTGTGTGTGTGTGTGTGTATGTATATATATATATGTGTGTGTGTGTATGTATATATATATGTGTGTGTGTGTGTGTATATTATTATCATTATTATTATTATTATGAGCATTGCAATGCTCACTATCATAATGGAAATAAAATTGGCCTATCCAAGGCCTTTTGATTACCTTCTGACCTCTTCTTTGTCACTTTTTTACCAGCCTGGCCTTCACTGGGCCCTCATTGGTTTCAGAGAGGTTACAGTAGAGTAGCCAGGAAGGAAATGCAGCAGCAGATGTAGGGATTTGTTGTTGTTATTGCCGTTGTTTTTCTGCTGTGATGGAAGCTGAAGCAAACACAATTAGCCTGTAGAAAATGTGAACTATTCTGATGCAACCTCTGGAATTTGAGATATGAAAAGTAAAGAAAATTATTTTCTCTATTGATACCTTATGGTGTATTGCAGTTTGAACTCAATGGCCTCCTACCATGAAAACTGCCCGTCACAGATGCAGCTGATACTGAAGAGCTTAGTTCATTTATATCTGTATTCACTACCCCAGCTCAGCAGTGTGGGTTATCATGCACAGACTTTCTAAGTAAGAAGTAGCATCTATTACCTTAATTTTTCTGTTTCTGTGTGTTTGTTTGTTTTTAAATTAAGTTCCTGTATCTTGCTAAATGAACTTTTTTTTACAAAAATCAGCCTCCATCAAAATCTAATAGTCAGCGTAACTTGCTGCACAGAATCCCAACATTAAAAACAAAACAAAACAAAAAAGTGAGCTAATCAAGCAATCATTTCATAGAAATTTAGGATTTAGATAATTTTTTAAAACTGCATTTATATTCATTTAGTTAAAGCCTAAATTCAGAAATCTTACTCTGACAGATGTAACTAAGCTAGTAAGAAGATAAAAAATAAGTATAGATTGATCTGTAGCAACCAGAAACTTCTGGACGTTTGATTTCACTTGGAAAGCTTACACTGACAACATCATCAAAAGAATTCCACAGGAAATATATATGTGTGTATATCAGGATCCTTTGCCACTGTAACACTGACTGCATAAATACGTCCCATTCCCGCCCAAGATTTTCCACATTCAGAAATGCTGGCTGAGAGTGCAGTATAAGAGGCTTATGGAACATAATGCTTTCTGGGTGCATTTTGCTGAAGTGCACCCACGCACTGAGAAGTATCTGGTGCATTCTTCCGAGAAGTACCAGATGAAGGATATGGCTGATCTCAGCACATGCTGTAGATTTGTCACCACATTTCCAGAAGGATTGCCACAGGGTGAGATGCCAGGCAAGGAAGAACTTGCTCAGGGGCTTCTACCGGGTTATGAGTCACCAGAAATATGTCACCTAGGCAATAATTACATATAGGCTGCTAAAATCTAAAATTGGTATCAGCTGCCAGAAGTTCTAGAAACACATCTTCCATCACCATGCAGCATGCATGGTTTGAAGGAAGACTGCTGATGTTGACTTTTGAGCACAGCACCCAGGGTTGACCCCAGCTGCATTTTCAGGGCATGGTGCAAGGTTGTGTGGTGCACTGCTCTGATCCCCAGACATGCTTTCTTTCAAAGGCTGGAGATTTGCAGTGATTTGTTTTGCATCCCCTGGGGTTGTTTCTTTCTCTGAATGGCAAAGGCAGTTTTCAGCACTGCCTTCCCCTGGGGTAGCTGTTCTCAGTCCCACTCCTGCTTCTTTCTCCTTTGATACATATCATCCCCAAAATCAACTTTCCCCAATGGCTCCCAATCTAAAGCTTTATTTCTTTCCACAGATAGAGTAGCTATTTTTAATTTTTGCATAATGATCAGCTTTTGCAGGATTTTTACTTCATATTTGCTACTATCTGACCCCTTTAGGGTCTGTCTTTTTTCCTTTGAAATCCTGCTGCATTATACATTTAAATCCTTTCACTTATTCTTATGATGTGTCCTTTTCCTTTCCATTTGCCATGTTTTTCTGTGTCATGCTACTTTTCTGAAATTTCTTCCTGTGCTGCTAAATGACTTTGTTTTTTCTTACAGGCCAATTTCAATTTCCTTAAGGTCCTTTCTTAATCCGTTGTTTTGTTTTGTTTTGTTTTGTTTTGATTCCAGCCACTAATTTTTCTGCTGTTACTTCAGCAAAATCAGCATAAAGTATTTTAGCAGCCTCCCACGATAATCTCACTAGTAAGGGATATGTATCCTTAGGTTTCACTTCATAAACTATACAATTATCTGAGTAATATATTGTAATATTAATAGCTCAATAATCTGAGTAATATATTGTAATATATCACCCATTGCTCTGTAATATATGACCTCTGTATACATATTGCACTTGTTTCTCTGTAAACTGGAGGGACGCTTTTCTTCTTTTTCCACAAGGAAGTGCCTAAAACCCATATTGTTTCCTATAGCATAAACACCTTTTTAAAAATTAATCCAACCTGTTTCCCTTTTGTTCTTGAACATTCTGAATAATAACATTAACATAAATGTCACATAAATTACAGTCTTTCTGCAATTATGACTAGAGCATTCAAAAAGATTGCTTCTAGGAACAACAACAAAAAAAAAATATAGTCTTGTCTATGCTCCCCTGCTCACCACGCTTCAGCAGAACTTTAAAAAATTAAAACATTGTGGTACCTTTTAAAGAGACATGAGCCAGGACCAAGATTTAGAAGACACAGAATCACAAAATCACAGAATCATCTAGGTTGGAAGAGACCTCCCAGATCACCTAGTCCAACCTCTGACCTAACACTACCAAGTCCTCCACTAAACCATGTCACTAAGCTCTAAATCTAAATGCCTTTTAAAGACCTCCAGTGTTGGTGACTCAACCACTTCCCTGGGCAGCCCATTCCAATGCTTAACAACCCTTTCAGTAAAGAAGTTATTCTTTCCAATTCTGTAACTACTCAGTAATCAGCTGATTGAATGATATTATTTTTTTGCTTGGTCTTGGAGGAAATGTTTTGCTTGTTACTACTTGGCATAATTTTAATGAAGTTACTACAAGTTTAGAAGATTTTGTAATGAAGTATTTTAAGTTTTCTTTCCAGAAGCCTATATGTTCTCTGCTATGGATGTTGAGTTATATCTGTGACAGTACAATGCAGGTAAAAATGCACTGCACTTTAGCAATCTTTATGTTGGTCTGTAGATTTGCCATGAAAATAAAGATTAGACTGACCAAAAAAAAAAAAAAAAAAAAAGTAAGGGAAAGAAAGTTTGTTGTGGTTTTGCATTTTTCTTTTTTTTTTTTTAGCAGTGGTGGCTGTATTACCATATCTCAGAGAAGAAAGTTATGCTTCAGTTTAGATGAGGAATTTGTTAAAGTACAGTAAAAGGAAAGCAAGGAAGCCTTCCTGTCCAAAGGGAGTAGTACTTTCTGCTGAGACAGTCTTTCAAATAACATTTCTTAAATCAGGTCTAATTTGTCAAAGAACTTTAGGGGAAAAAAAATGAGGAAAATGACAGACAACAGGTGTTAGTTTGGACACACTCATTCTCTTTCAACAGAATATAAAAAATTGGAATTCTATTTGTGAACAGCAAGTGTCTTATTTTATGCCTGCTTGCAGTGGGAAAATCTGGTGGACACATATGTCATACCTGCTGAGAACTGCAAAGCAAACAAGTCTACTGCATAGCTTTCTCTCTTCCTCAGACAGCCAAAGGTAGAATAATTCCCCCTGAAAAGCTTTGGTTGTATGTTCAAGCAGTTAAAGCACTTGGTGAACCTAAAATTACAGTGACATTTTGTTCATGGATAGTTGTCCCAGTTCAATATTATTAACACTGTGATATTCGAAACACTTCTGAAAAATGTTGTAATTGCTAGTAGCTTTTTAATGGGGCTTACTCTGCATCATTTATCAGCATAGATACTTACTTGGGTAGCCTGGCAGTGTCCTAGCATACTCAGAAAGGGAAAGAATATCAAGGCATCTGTGTAATTAAGACTGATGGTCTTATATTGCAGGAGGGCTACTATTCCAGCCAGTTTGCTAAAGAGTGGATTGGGAGTGCAGCTCTGTGTTTGTTTACCCGATGAACATCTGCACAGAAATCTGATGTCGTGGTTTGCCAGGAAATTTTACTGGAGGGGAGCTGAAATATTTAGCAATTTGATCAGTCTGCTTCTCTGCCCCAAGGAGGATATGGAAGTGTGTCAGGTCTTGTTATTTCAGCTACAGTTCTTGTATATCCTTATCCTTATCAAGGTGCTGATTTGGCAATTCAGACAAACTCCTACATAGCTGAAATAAGGTGCTGATTTGGCAGTTCAGACACACTCATACACAATTTAAGTGGGATCCTGAAATTCTACATGAAGTTTACTAAGAGCCTAGCCTCTTGTAAAGTTTTTGGGTTTTTTTTTTTAGGAAAAAACTCTCTTCCCACAAAAGCCACTAGGAATTTTACCACAAAATTCAATCAGCACAAAAAATAATACTCTTTTTGGAGGTAATATTTCGGCATGGTTTTACATCATCTAGATCACTGGTGTTTGTTTCTGATTTAAGTCACTGAGAAAGGCCTTCATACAGCACAGGTTGTTTGCTTATTCAAACCCATGTATATTTTTGGTGGATAAATCTTGAAGAAATACCATCCTTGTTCTCTTTCTCTCACTTAGAAGCATGAAGGAATAATTTGGATCTCTCCTGCCAAATTTCACATGAGTAGCTGAATTGAAATTTTGACTGGCAAGTCACTGTACCAAAAAATGTCTCAGGTAGAAAGTTGTAAGGACACAGGTAGGACTTGATCCAACACCATGACAAAAAATTATTGTCAAGAAAGAAAGCTGAGCATGTGCCCACAAGTGCTGCATATGTTCCTAGATTACACTGCTATCAACACATAGGTCCTCGGTCTCTCACAATGATTCAGGGCTGTGATAAAAGGTGTCCTTGGGCTGAGGAGCTGCACAAGCTAGCAATCAGAGGAAAGAAGCAATGCAGAGGGAACTTGTATGAGCCCTACAATGTCCCTGTAACGCTCTGGTTCGGGCTATTATTCACTTCTGTGCTTGTTGCTTTCCTTATTTTTGAAATGTGGCAATTTCTCTTTTTTTTTTTTTTTCCAAAATATGCCTCTGTGACGCACAAATAGCATACATGTATTTTCAAAATGCTTAGCAGATCTCAAATCACTTTTTCACTGAATGCTTGCTGTTGTAACATCAGTATCAAAAGTGATCATGCATTCATCAATCATCAGTTTTTGGAGTAATAAAAAGATCCTTGGCTGAGGCCGTTCTATGAGCTGATAAATATTCTACATTACTGAGCAGAGTAAGGATTATACTTTCCCCTTTGGCCATGGTGAACAAGATGAAATTGTTTTGGATGGGTGTCTTGGTATAAATATATCTCCTCTCTCAATTTTTCTGGGTTTTGACAAGTGTGACAGCACCAACTTTGAATGGTTTTGGATTTTTTATTATATATTAAGACTCCTCCCTTGTTTGAAATCATACATAATGGTCAACAAATAACTATGTACACTGCTGACAGGAGGTGATACCATATAACTGAGATAACAAGGGGTTATGCATGAAAAGAGTCATTTCACTTTCCTTTTGGTGCTCCAAACACATGCACATACATGCTGGAGGATCTGAGAGTCTAAATCTTGTCATTCATAACCGACTACAGCTTATTTAAGATTTCCAGCTACAGGCATTAAAGGTAACTGAATGTTACTTGTAACCAAAACATTGCCCGAGGAGCTTTATCCACTTCCACAGTCACAGAATGGATGAGGTTGGAAGGAACTTCTGACAGTCATCTGGTCAACCCCCCTGCTCAAGTGACACCCAGAGCACGTTGCCCAGCAAGATTTCCAGGTGCCTTTGGAAAATCTTCAAGGAGAGAGACTCCACAATCTCTCTAGCCAACCTGTGTCAGTGGCCCATCACCCACACAGCACAGAAGTGCTTCTTGATGTTCAGAGGGAACATTTTCTAATCCAGTTTGTGTCCATTACCTCCTGTCCTGTAACTGGGTGCCATTGAAAAGAGCCTGTCTCCATCTTCTTTGCATCCTCCCTTCAGGTATTAATAGACATTGATGAGATTCCCCCCGAGCCTCCTCTTCTCCAAGCTGAACAGTCTTAGCTCTCTCAGCCCTACCTCTCAGAAGAAAAGGATCTCATGCCATCATCATCTTTCTGGCCCATCAATATCCTCTCTTCAATATGTCCATGTCTGTTGTGCACTGGAAAACCTAGAATTGGACCCAACACTCAAGTTGTGGCCTCACTACTGCTCAGCAAAGGGCAAGGATTACCTACCTCCACCTGCTGGGAATACTCTGCCTACTGCAGCCACACCATTAGCTACTGCCATTACAACAAAGTCATAATGCTGGCCCACTGTTGACTCATACAGTCAGTGTGACTCCTTCCTTGTTGTCCGACAAGACTTCTCATCTTTCAGTTTCCTGGGCAGATCAGCAAAAGTCAAAGTGAGAAATTATAAACCTTTTAACTATTTGTAACAAAGACAGCAGTCTCCAGACCCTACTTTTCTCTTTAAATGCACAAGCATAAAAGCTAATGGAGAGATGGAGGTGAAATCTCTTAGCCATTTACAGCACACTATTATATCTGGAAGTGTCTTTTGGTCTTTATGTACCTTTTTACAATCCAGTGTAAGTACTCTCCAACAAGAAAAGTGTGTGTCCTATTACAAGACAAAGATAATGTAATTTTGAGAGGAAGGAGCACTCAGGTAAAATATTTGTATTTTTCTGTTTTATCACTTTATTTCCCACCTATCTTGAAGCCTCTTCTTACCAACCTGGAGCATAAAAAAAAAAAAAAAAAAAAAAAAAAAAAAGAGAGAGAGAGAGAGAGAGAGAGAGAGAAGCTGGTAAAAACAGTCCTTAGAAATCATAGAAAATCATAGAAATCATGCAACACACAGTAATATAACACTTAAACAATGCTTTTCTCTTTCTTCCTTATGGGAAAAGAAGACAGAAGCTAAGCAATGCCTTTCTGTTATCCTCACACTGTGAGAGCTTGTAAAGTTCTCTAACCTTAAGCAGTCAAGAAACTGCTCTACATTGTGCAGATAAGCTGGCCAGGACCAGACTATTCCATGTGTAAAGACTGGTTGAAAACCTTTCTCACACTTCACACTCCTAAATGAAAGAAGAAAAGCATCTATTTCAAATCCCACAACTTAAACACATGGATACTCAATATTCCAGCTAAGAATCATCCTTTATTCTCCTGTATCTGTATATTTTTACTGAATTGCAAGCAAGCAACTCCAGTAACTGGATAAGAATATGACATCTCATCACATTGTTGCCACTTGTGAAATATAAACCATCACAAATGCCAAAGACTGTTTAACTTTATTTTATCCTTTACACTTGCAAGATACACATGACACAGCAGGTTTCTGGTCAGCTTCAGAAAGCAAGAGTTTCCAACACTAAAGTCAGAGTTTTCTGCTGAAAAAGACAATCAAGCCTCTGCACACTTCTTTACTGGCTTAAGGACATGAAATCCTCAATAATGGGTATGTTTCCATCTACAGATGGCAATGCAAAAATAATGCCACCACAATACGGCACTGAGCAGCAATCATTTGCGATGTTTCTGTTTAATATTCACCTGTCCCCAGACTGAGATTTGTCAATATGGCTGTGCTGTAAACCTCCATACATCTTCTCTGCTCTTGCAACAGCTCTGGATCTGGCCCAGAGATTATTTTTGGGTCTTGATCAGGGAAGTGGGAGAAAAGAACATCAGACAACTTTGTCTCCACATGTGGTGGATTTACCCTGCTGGGCAGCTGACCTCTACCACAGCTTCTGTCTCACTTCCCCTTCTCACAGGGAAACAGGAATAAAATACAATGGCAAGGGCTCAAGGGTTGAGATAAAGTCGGGGAGCTCACCCACCAATTACTGCCATGGGCAAAACAGACTCAACACTGGGACATTAATAAAATGTATTACCTATTACTAACAAGCTAAAGCAGTGAGAAACTAAATACATCTTCCCCCCATCCACCTTCTTCTACCTCCTCCCCCCCAAGCAGTGCAGAGGAATGGGAATGGGGGCTGCAGTCAGCCCCTGATGCTTTGTCTCCACCACTCCTTCACCATCACTCCCTGCCCCTGCTCCCCATGGGGTCCCTCCCAGGGATGCCGTCCTTCCCAAATTGAGCCTGCGGGGGCTGCCCTCAGGCAGCAGCTCTTCAAGCACTGCTCCCACACGGCTCCGTCCCATGGGGTCCATCCATCCCCCAGGAGCAAACTGCTCCAGCACGGGTCCCCCACGGGTGGAGGCAGCTCCCCCCAGACACCCTGCTCCACGTGGGCTCCTCTCCACGGGCTGCAGCTCCGGCCCGGGGCCTGCTCCTGCGGGGGCTCTCCATGGGCCGCAGCCTCCTCCAGGCCACATCCACCTGCTCCACCGGGGGCTCCTCCACCCATGGGGGGGCTGCAGCGTGGAGATCTGCTCCATGGGGGACCCATGGGCTGCAGGGGGACAGCCTGCTCCACCAGGGGCCTCTCCCTGCACAGCCCGCAGGGGAACTGCTGCTGCCTGCCTGGAGCACCTCCTGCCCTCCTGCTGCACTGCCCGTGGGGGTGCAGGGCTGGCTCTCACCCCTCTCTCCCAGCTGCTGTTGCCCAACACTTCTTTCCCTTCCTTAACTCTGCTCTCCCAGAGGCCCACCTAGCATCGCTCATGGCTCGGCTCTGGCCAGCCATGGCCCCTTTTGGAGCCAGCTGAAACTGGCCCTTTTCTAACATGGGGCAGCTGCCGGGCTCTTCTCACAGAGTCCATACCTTCAGCCCCCACTACCAAAACCTTGCCACATAAAACCAATACACGACACAACACAGCAATCTTCAACTATTCAGGCAGCCAAGAAGAAAACATCTGTAACTGTTTGGGATTTGTGCACAAGCAGAGCATTACGACCCTCAAGTGCAATGTCATTATAACAAGTCTCACTGTCTCTTTTATGATACAAATCAAAGCAGTTGGAAAAGTGATTTAGATCATGCTGGAAACTGTTCAAATATTTACGACTCCTTTACACCCTGAATAGACAAGGAGACCTTCCAGTTTCCACACTGGCTGGAAAATGTGTGCTACTACCATCCCCAGTTCTCACAAAATAAGTGAGTGCAGTTAGATCCATGGTGTGAAACTGTAAAACAGCCAGATGAAGCCCCAGTTTCCCCCCTCTATAAATTAATGTAGTCCTGTTGACTTTAAAGATGTTTAATCTAACTGAACATTTTGACCTAGGCTAATCATTAGTTTTAAAGCTATATAAAGGAATAGAAATAAAAATAAAAACCAATATTTTATCTCAGTCTTTCTTTCTAACTTAAAGTGATACATTTCATGATCATGTAAAAAATAGTGCTAGAGAGGTTGTCTGGTTTACCAGGGCCCCACATCATCCCAGCAAATCCGTTTCTAGGCCAGTTTGCTAGAATACCTGTTGTCAGTGAGCTTAGCTGGAAATCTTCTTTAGCCATAGTTCTTAACTATTTGATAAACATAAGTATTTGATGCATTTTGGAGACACTTCCTCTTTGAGATTGCCTGTCTGGCTTACAGTGGTAGACCTTGTGTAGTGAGATGATATGGGAGAGACCAGATGAGAGGTGATGCCACCTGGAAGAGAATACACACAACATTAGTCAGCAAAGCGTGCCCTACCCTGGGAGCACTGTGCTGACCCATGTGTCCTAGAAATGCCACCAAAGCCCACCAAGCCACTAGGATGCTAGGGTGTTATTAGAAACTAAAAGATTCCATCTTGCTGTTTCATCTTGATTCTGACTTTCTTTTTAAATTACTTTGTCTCTTGTGCCCTGTTAAATTGATTTGTTAAGCTAAATTTGTGCCAAATAAATAATGAGCTTCCTAATTAGCTTATACAGAAGCAAGACAAGGATGAAATTATATCCAACTGTCTTAGTGTCTAGGGCTCTATGAAAAACCACACAGAAGATACCAGAAACTGTGCAACTCCTCAACACATTAGTTTCTACCGTGTCTATTTCCAGTGCTTTGATGCTGTAGTGAAGTAGTTGCTACAAATTCTTGTGAGAGCACAGAGCTTAGTTCACATCACAGCAGTCTCACAGCTGCAAACCACAGATGAAAATTCTGCCAAGTAGGAGAGGAAAAATGTGCATTTACATATATCAATTATCTGGCACACCCCTCCAATTTAATAATTATTACTTTATTTTATTTTCATCCTAAATAGTCTATAAAATAAGCCAGTAGACAGAAATAACTTATGAACTCTGACAAGCTTTCAAGCTTTTAGGGGGACCTAATCTCCTATCCCAAATCTGAAATGGGGTATTAGGCTCAAAAAGCACATAAAAACATTGGAAAAAAATGCTTAAAAGATCCAGAGGGAATCTTAGCCCCACCTAAGTTAATGACAAAAACCTCACTGACCATAGTCAGCTCAGCCTTTTGCCCTGAGTTAAAGATCCCATGGATAAAATGACAGAGAAAAGAACTGAAATCTTTGTATTTTTGGATATGTGCATGTTGTGTGTATGTTTGTTTGCTCTCCTAGGCAGAAGAATATGTACACTACTGTATACCTGCTGTTGTTATTATTATCACAAATATTGCTACTTTTCACTATTATTATAACTATTACAATTGCTAATACTATTGCTATTGTACACTTCCTAAAGAATTACTGAACCGCCCAGACAACTTTCAGTTCAGTACTTCTTATATGCAAATATTTCTCACCAGATGTACATACATATGCTGTTGTTCTTTTCAAACATTATTTTTAATGAGAAATTCGGGAACAACATAAATTTTTGTCAGAAGTTAGATGCTGAAAATAGTGCAGAAGAAGCAGAATAAGTACCAGGAACTTTAATAACTAACCAAAGAACACATCTAATCTATCAGCCGTGACAAGTAGTTTCTTTCTGCATGGGAGAAGTCTCATGGAAATACATTATGAAATGTAATTAGACACATGTATTAACTCTTTTGTCAAGAAAGAGAAATACTTCTTAGATGCTAGCATTTGTGATGAGATAAATAACCATATGGCATAGTTAGCAGCAGAATGAATCATAAAAAAGGGGAGCCATTCTCCAGATTTTGCTAGAAGCTAGTGATGTTTCACTAGTAGAAAGAAAAAAAAAAAAGAGAGAGAGACTTTATGTTTAAACAACATCTTTATTTGCATCAAATAAGATGAAGAGAGAAGCATAAATTATTTGCCCAGAAAGTAAATAATTTAGGATGAGGCTATAAACCCAAGATGGAAGATCTGATCTGCCTTATTAGGCCAGAACAAAGGTCCATCTTTGTTCAGTGCCAAATCTCCAGGTAGGGAGCAAAAGAGATGAGCCATGTATGTTTTCCTCTGGTGCAGCCAGGAGCAAGGGACTTATGTCCACTCTCATACTGAGGCGCAATGTATTGGGAAACCCTGCATGATGTAGTTAACTTTCTCATTCAGTGAGATCAAGAAAGTCTATTTAAAAATACATTGCTTATAAGTGACTGAGATCATGCTGAATCTTATAATTAAATTCAACATATTGTACTAAATATATATGGTAATATAACTATCTATGAAAAAATAAAAAATATTAAATATAACTATATATATATGTAATATACACATATAAAGGGCAATGCCAATGTCACTCAGATGAACTATCTCAAACAACTTCCAGTTTCCTCTTAAGTACCTAGTATTATCAGGTCAGAATAGAAATATGCTTTGAAATTCAATTAAACAGGTGCATTTTATACTTTGTTAAGATAGAAAAGTGCTACAGAGCATGATCACAACACAGCAGTTGCAATGACAAACTGAAAATGTTAACATACAAATTAATGCCATGACACACAAATTTCTCTGTGGCACCCATTTCCTTAATGGGTTTAATTATTATTAAAAATAAATAAATGAATAAACAACAACATAACTGGGTGGTCAAATTAGTGTTCTCAAAGCAGAATCATAAAGCAGAGGGAGAAAACGGGTCTCATCAGAAAAATATTAATTACTTCACAACAAGAGAGAACTACTCAGCATGTGATTTTGAGAAATGAAATCAGTCTTGGAAGATTAAGTCTAACATCCTGTGTTCGGCTGAAGAAAGATGATCTTCAAATCTATATAAACTAATTTATTTTAAGACATTGAGTGGGCATGTTTGGTGTAATGTTGATATGTAATGTGATTCAGAAACAAAACTGGTGTTGTTTACAACTGGATGTTATCTGTACAGCTTTGCTGTTGCCAGCCTGAAGAAAGAGGAGCCCATTTTTCTCAAGGAATTTGGTCACAGTCCAATCAGATTTCAACTTTCATTTGAATTCTGTCTTTTGTGACATAATTTGGACAATGGATCTGAATGCGGAAAAAGGTGTGAAATAGAGAACAGGGAGGATAGCTTAAGATTGAAAACCAACTGTACAGAAATTAGAGTCAGAATAAGGTCAGCTGGAAAGGCTTAATTTGGTAACTCAGCGTTCAGAGCTGCTTGGCTGATAGATGAGGACTGTGCAACAAGAAGGATGACTGTAGGTGTAAAGGGAGGTTCCCTCATTTAGACTACTAAACAATGCCCTGAAGAAAGCAGCTCTGGTATTTACCTCAGAGTTCCCATGCAATAACAGACAGGTTGCTTCAAGTTTTTACAGATCACTAAGTGCATGACACCATTTTCAAGTGCCACTGAGCAAGTGGAAATGCAGAAGAGCTGAGCCCTCAAGAGCTGCAGCTGGAGGCAACGAGAACTGGCCTTTGACATCTTCATGTGGCATATGGTGGTGAACCACCTCATATCACCAAACATTTTACTTTTATTAGTCCTCTGAAAATCATGCTTTCACCAGTGGAGCAGGTATAAATACTCTTTTTAATTCACAGAAATATGTGCAGGCTTAAGTTTAAGGTTCTCAGACACTACAGTGATAAACATCCTTAAAAACAGAAGTGAGAAAAAAAAAATCTATCTTCACATTAGGGTTTGAGGAGTATATTATAAAGAATAGAATAAAAAAAAATAATCAAATAACTGCTTACGTAACCAAGCAGCAAATGGTCATGGGTCACTTTAGAGAAAAACAAGTGTGCATGTAATTCCAGCATCAGAAGATATAAAGTGGCATCTGAAATGAGAGGGGAGACATAACTACGACACTGTCCATTTGGCTCTGTTAGAGTAAGGTCTATAGCCAAGGCAAGATTCCTTGAAGTATTTGCACTGAATGACAGTTCCTATTTCCTAAGGTAATTTTTACCCTGGCAGGGGAAATGAAAATTCAAAATTTACTTTTCCTGCAGATCAACTTCAGCTTTGTGAGTCAAAAAACATCACACAGTAACAGTCCACATACAGTGCATGCATCAAAGAAAAGATGCATAGAAACCAGTATATGGTTTATTATTTTAGTATATTATTTATAGTATATTATGGTTTATTAATCTAGTATATTATTCTAAATATTCAGTTTTCCAAGCAAAATGTGAGTGTTGCCCAATGAGCAGAAATCCTGTGCAAGTCTTTTAGTCAAGAACTGTAGTTATTAAATAGTGGTGTGCTAGCAAAACGAAAGTTTGTCAGTGATATCTCCCATTTGCCACAGCAAAATGAATCTGGACTCTGCAAAAATGTGGTGGTCTTCATGAAAGAAAAATGGAAGAAGGTGAGGGGGGAAGAAAAAGAGAAAAAAGAGAGACGGAAGGAAGGAAGGAAGGAAGGAAGGAAGGAAGGAAGGAAGGAAGGAAGGAAGGAAGGAAGGAAGGAAGGAAGGAAAAGAAAGGAAGGAAGGAAGGAAGGAAGGAAGGAAGGAAGGAAGGAAGGAAGGAAGGAAGGAAGGAAGGAAGGAAGGAAGGAAGGAAGGAAGGAAGGAAGGAAGGAAGGAAGGAAGGAAGGAAGGAAGGAAGGAAGGAAGGAAGGAAGGAAGGAAGGAAGGAAGGAAGGAAGGAAGGAAAGGAAGAGAGAAAGAGAGAAAGAAAGAGAGAAAGAAAGAGAGAAAGAGAGAAAGAGAGAGAGAGAGAGAGAGAGAGAGAGAGAGAGAGAGAGAGAGAAAGAAAGAAAGAAAGAAAGAAAGAAAGAAAGAAAGAAAGAAAGAAAGAAAGAAAGAAAGAAAGAAAGAAAGAAAGAAAGAAAGAAAGAAAGAAAGACAACTTACCTGTGATAAATGTAGCTTGCTAATGTAAAGGCTAAGAAAATATAAGGTACTTCTTTACTGCAGGGACAGACTAGGCACTTTCCAGTAGTTGTAGGTAAGTGGGTCTAAGAAAATAACTAACACACAGCAGAGATCATGAAAAGAGAGAAAAGAAGAGCTAGACAATGGGAGAGAAAAGCAAAGGGAAATCTGCATATGTGTGCAGCCCATTTGTTTTCCACAGATCACTTTTCAAACAGCCTGTGGTCTCCCCATACTGGAAGAACAATCCTTGTGAGCACTGCTAGTAAGGAGTAGAGTGGCACTGTTTTGCAAACTTAGAATGAGGGTTGGTGTGTAAATCAACCATACCATCCCTACTATGTGTTTTTGCTTCCTACAGAGCCTCGCCCAGATGCTTCCGCAGCAGGTCCTGTTTCCTCTCTGTGGTCCTTAAAGTATATTATGTAGGACAGGATCTGGAGGTGTCGGCTGTGATTAGATTTTTTATCAGAATAGTAACACGTTCTTCCTTGTAGTGGTGGCAAACTGAATTGCCCAGAGAGTGTTGTACCTATTTGGTAAGTGGAATACCAGACAGACTGAAAAGATTCTTTAAGGCATTGCAGAACATCTGCAAAAGAGAAGAATTTCACATAAATCTGAGTCTCAGTCAGGCTTTTCACTCCCAAGATCTCCTTAAAAAGACAGAGGGGGACAAAATATGGAATGCTGAGAGAAAACCTGTTTTGCAAAAAATGCCTGGGGAAGAGCTAGCTTTTCAAATCTTTATTTCTCCTCCCCATTCCATGAGACAATCAGCCTTCCAGATGAACACCTGGAATTTCCATGATTAGCATTCACATACAACAGCAGTCATTAAAAAGGTCTAATCATTATGCTGACTGTATTCAGTAAATCATGAGTCTTATGTGTTCCTGGAGTGTTTCCTCTCCAGTGCTTCCTTTTTTCCTTTCATTAAGTGCCACTACTATTTTATTTTCTCAGTCCCAGGGAAAAGGTGTACAGAATTAAAGTGTTATATGAAAAGCTTTCATTCTGGTAAGTGCTTAAGGGGAAGCTCACATAAACACCAGGAGAAAATAGAAATAACTCATTTCCATTCCTTTATTTCTGAGGAGTGACTGATTTCTCTGTCAACAGCTTAACAAAGCTGGACCAGAAGTTGCTCTTCAAGTGAATAATAATGAGAAAAGAGTGTGTATTGAAGTGCCTATTTAATTTTGAGCTATACATTGGCCTTCTCTTCGGATAAGGTAGCTTTTACACTAAAATAAATCAGAGGCTTGGCCCAAACAAGTCAGTGGAAATGTCTTAGCTTTGGGTTGGGTCTTAAAAGTACCAACCTTTTACTGGGAATGATGGGAAAAAAGCTGCTGCTTCTTTTGTATTTCATTAACTTTTCTTACAATCACTGTTTTCACTTTAAAGTTTTCTTTGTCTTTCTAGTAATGACTTTAAAGACCTCAGTTGTAGTGTTGCAGCATACAAATATTCAACGAGGCAGTATTATTGAGAAGACTTACTTTCTATTTTCAAACTATTAGTGTCTCATCTCAAATGAGATGCCTCTCAGGCTTACAGGCTATCAATAAAGAATTGTTCATAATTGTTCATAAGTCAGTGCAGAAATTAGTAACAATATGTAGTATTAGAGTTAGTATGAATGTTGTTGCTGCCAGGCCAGTGCTTTTGGTGGCCCTACAGCCCAGAAAACCCATTAGCAGAAGATTCTGTAATCCTCATACCTACAAGACAGCTAGAAGGATACAACATATTATGTACATCTCTACATCTCTTTTATACCTCTTTTTTTTTTACTCTTGGAACAATGGGAAAAGGCCACAGACATGTGTCTCAAGCATATATATTTCCAACAATGGAGAAGAGTCAATAGACAGCAACCTGACCCAAGATTTATGAAATGTGAAATAAGCAAAAACCAAGCCAAAGAATTACCTCATTGCAACTGATGGTTCCTATGGGATATAAGAGATTTTACCAAAAACTGTCTTGTTGTTACCAGCCAAGAGGCACCTAAGAGATGCAGCCATCATCCCTCCTCTTCCAGTTTCGCACAAGTACTCCTGCCAGACAAACTGAATATATACATCTTGGCACCTGTGAGTGTGAGAGCCTGAGGGATAAAATCAAACTCCTTAAAGATTTTGGATAATAAAATCATCTTCCTCCTCCATAAGAGCATGCATTAAGTTTTTGACACTAATTTTGTGCTGAAGTCCTGTGGCACTGAAGAATGTGGTTTAGTTGTGGACTTGGTAGTGTTAGGTGCTGGTTGAACTTTTTGATCTTATGGGTCTTTTCCAACTTAAATAGTTCTATGATTCTGTGGAAGGGAAGAAAGTACTTTGTCTTGTAGAGGTGAAGGCATCCAAGGGATTATTAGGGACCTATGATAAGGACGACCTTACAGAGGTGAATACAAATCACAGAAACTCAAGCCTCAGAATCCCAGGCAGGGGTGACCAGAAAAAACCTGTGGAAGCCACTGAAGCTGTCAGAGCCCTGGCCTAGAAATAAAAGACAAGTCAGTTCCCTGGGAGACAAAAGAGAATGGAAAAAGAAACCCTCCCAGTCAATTGTGGGGACAAAAGCCCTTCACAGCTTACTTCTGACAGGAAAAACTCTATGGTTGTAAAGGTGATTGGTGCCTGGGGGGCTACCCTGGGTCAGCAGTGCCTCCCCTGAGTCTCAGCAAGAAGCTCCAGCTTCTTCTTTTGTTTTTAACTACCCACCTCAGAAAAGCAGACTGCAACAACAAGATAATGTGAGCTATAACAGGAAGCCATATGTGGAAGAACAGCTCTCCCCTGAATCCAGAGGAAAAGTTACGTTAAAAAAAAAAAAAAAAAAAAATCACATCTCTTCTGAAAGATGATTTACAGCTTCTTTTTTACTACTTAAATGTGACATATTAGATCATCCAAGGTAAAATACCCAACAAAAAGTACACATAAGTCACCATTAAAATCTCCAAGTAGTAAACAAGTGACAGCCAAACTAGGCCTGTGAAATGGCACCACTGACCTCTTTTGCTTTTGTTTCTTCTTAATGTCCCTTCAAGTACTTCTTCTGTCTTGTTTTTTTTTTTTTTTTATTATTATTTATTTTTTTTTTGTTGCTGTTGTTGTTTTTCTTGTAGAATTATTCATTTTGAGATAAAATACATTATATATCTATTTGTTTATGGGTTTATGCTTGCTTATTTTTTACAACCCATTAGGTTTATAAACTCCCTTTTATCTGTCTGTTTCATTTACTTGAACTACAATAGATCAGACAGGATTAGTTGCTTAGCAACTTTTCAGTGGCAGAATCTATTTAGGAGAATTTGCAATGCTTATACTAGAGGTCAGAAAAATTTATAATATCGTAAGCCAACCAGAAAATGTGTTTCAGCAACAAAGATTTCTCACAAGACTTCTGTTTCAGTAAGAAAGGATTGCAGATTTCTACCAGAATATTCTTCTAGCAAAAGGATAATGTATACGTAATATAGAGAAAGTAATAGGAAGGCAGAAAAATAAGATTTGGTGGAAGTAATGTTATACATTTCTTAAGTATATTCCATTTCTTCCTGCACTGCAGCTTTACTCTCTTCTTCTACACAGCCTGGACTCCTCTATTTACTAAAGGATAAACAGAATTAAACTTCAAGATTTGGGCGAAGGTCTAATATTATTTGCGTACTATCTGTTTGTAATGACAAGAGAGAATAACGTATAATGGCACAATTAAACAACTGAATATATTCAGGGAATGCAGCATCCGTCACAAAATATTTTACATTGTGCTGAGAATACCACAGATTGCTTGAAAGCAAATTTCTTCAGATGGCAGAGAAGCTGGTGTCACTTCTGTCATCTTTTCAAATGTGAAAAACACTCTCAAATATAAGTTTCAACAGAACACTTCCACTACTATACCTCAGCACACATGAAGCCCATTCTCCTCTCATCTTTCTCCAGAGATATTTCTTATTCTCATACTATGATTACAACATGCAGTGTGTCCCACCTGGATTCTTCAATCCTGGAGTTGAATGGCATCTGAGTTGTTTTGTTTTGCTTTGTATTCTGTCATTGTTCTTTCTTTGTCTGGTTTGGTTTGGTTTTTGTTCTCTACACTTAACAGAATGAGTTAATCCTTTCCTTGGGTCTCAGCAGCAACCAATATATTGGTGTATATCATGAACCCAAAGTGCTATACACACCAGAATAAAAACAGTCTCTTTTAGAAATATGCTGTTTCTCTCCTACTTTACATATCCTCATGGGAATGCTGTGTGATTCTTTCCTTCTAGGACTTAAGTACTGAATACCACAATCAAAAACATACACGTTTTGCTTTAAAATAGAAATTTTCCAACTGGAAAGTACAAAGCTTTTTGATTGATTTTGATTTTGTTTTTTTCCAATTTTTTAATGACCTTTTCTCCTGATATATCAATTCTAGTCTGCAATCTGGACCCTTTGGAGGTTAACATTTTTTGCCAAAAGCCTTTCCCTCTGCACTTTACACCAAATATAAGTCTTTGTTCTTTACAACATGAATATGACCCTTCACACAGAGTCCCTTACTTAGGTGCAATCTCTCACCACTCATAACATTTGCAAGGCGTTATTTTACCTAGATGTTTTGTTTGGGTAAATTAATAACAGTTATTTTCTGAGGTGTAAATTAATAACAGTTATTTTCTGAGGTGTTGATTCAACTGAAAAAAAAAGAAAGCTACAGACTAAGTCCAGGAAAATTGTTTTTAGTGAAACCGGATACGTTCACTACAAACTGAAAATATCTCATGCCTTTTTTTGCCAATTAAAGGAAAAAAAAAAAAAAAGTTTTTTTTGTTTTGTTTTTTTCTCCAGTATTTCCTATTCCCTATAAAATGAAGCCAACTTTACAAATAATGCTCATTTTTCACTGATTCCTGCTTTATATAAAACTTTCCCTCAGGCCAGGCAAATTAAAGCCTTTTTTTGAGTAACATGAATAACTACTGAAGACCTTAAGTAACAGAGAAGGCAATCAGTCCTCCTTCCTCTTGTTATTTCCAATATCATCTGAGAAACTTGTTTTAAGGAGGGAGAGGGAACATCACTGCTTTGATACAATGGTCAGATAAAGCCTCTGGGTGCTGTTTGTCTGCTACCAGGGTATTGAATAGCAATAGAGAAAAATAGGATTTAGAGATAATTAATTTCCAGGGGTGGCACGCTCTTTATGAATAATAGAACTTGCCCCATCTCTCTCAGACAGCATTTTAGATTGAGATTTACATTATTCAAGGTTTTTTGAGGTAGAGTTCATAATAATTTTTCAGTAGGAAAACTAGTAATTTCTTCAAAGTAATCATTCATAAGAATAAAATCCCCACTTTGAAGTTTCAACATTTTAAGTTTAGCTAGCTTTCTGATAACTATTATAACAGAATAAAATAATATGACTGTTGTGTGGTTTTAGTGTGTCAGCTAGATAGCAAATGCTCTAGTTAATGTTCCAGTACAGTTTCACATCCTTAAAAATTAATGAAACATTCGTCTTTGCAAGTGGAGCTTTCCATGCAGGATGTCACAATTACAGTTTTTTTTAAAACTGAGCCAGTTTTCATCTGTTCCTTTCAAGTCAGCTAAAGGTGACTCTTACCTTTCCTTCTATTACAGAAGAAAAATCTAAATACAGAGTAGAGGTCTTAATGGTGGGACTATGCCCCTGAGAGGTCTGACAGGAGAACTGCACTTCAGTCTCAGACTTTGTATGCTGGAGGCACACAGGCTGGATAGACCTTGAAGAGCAGGTATGTAAGGAAAATGAGGAGGCATTGCAACCCTTCTGTGAGGCACTAAGTGATGACAAAAACCTCTGCTGTCAGCTTGAAAGCTGCTCTGATCATGCCTCCTGATGCAACGAGTGGAGAGCTCACTCTGCAGAGGCTCGGATCCAGCAGGAGATGAACGAGCTCTTTTCCAAGAGCCATGTTAGACCAGTGAGCTGAGTCACTGCACAGTAAAAAGATTTGGGGCCAGCCTGAAATTATCTGCATGAGACTGCATGGTGGAGGGGAGCTTCAGGATGCTCATTCACAAGCACATGTGATGTCTTCAGAAACAGACAGGTCCCTAAACTGAGAGAGATGGAGAGGGACACTGAGAGATCTTATCATTATTTTAATGTATTTAGTTTCTGTCCAATGCAGTAAGTATAAGTTGTCAATGATAAAGATACACAAGAGGTGTCTTATGGGATTTCTTAGTTAAAGAGTGGGGGAATCTAATGTCTATGTTGGTGAACATTCATTTTTTTGTTTCTAAACTGCACTGACAGCACAGACGTCACTTTCATACTATCAAGTAATCACCCTCACTCATAATGTGTATGCAAATGGGCTTTTTTAATTCATTTGCCAGAAACATTAAAAATAACCAAGTACAACAATAAAATTTAAAAAATAAATAACTAAAAGAAAAAGAAAACTTTCAAGATGACACTTTTTCTTCATGTGTCCAAAAGAGCTCAAAGCCAGTGAAATGCCTTTGTATATCCAACAAGCTCAGTGTTCACTCTGCTCACAGAATGTGATCTGAACCAATACTTTCAAGCTTCCAAAAGAATACTGTCACCATGGTTCTATGTGGAAATCCACCTGGAGGTGGATTTCTAAACACTGACTGATCTGGAAAAACAACAGCCACGCACAATCACACTGAGAAAATATCTCCTCCAGTAGTTCTCTTGCTTCAGCCCACTGCCTCATTAAAATCACCAAAAATCTGAACACTTTAGAAATTAGTCCCCCAGTCTTTTCCAAGCACTGCTTTTGTTGTCTAGTTCTTGTTTTGACAACATTCGGTGAATTCAGCCCAACTTAAATAGTTTTTTCCCACACATACACATTTTTAGCACATGGTAATTTACCAAAAAAAAAAGTGGCCAGACACATTATCAAACCAAAATAAGAAGAGCTGAACAATTTTAGATGCGTGAACAAAAGAGAAAAAAAGAAAAAAGAAAAAAGAAAAAAAGAAAAAAGAAACAAGAAAAAAGGAAAAAAAAAGAAAAGCCTTTAGACTATCAGCAAGCTGCTTTATAGGTGGAGAGAGCTAAACTTTTCTCATTATTCACAGTCATTCCTGTCTTTTACCAGAGTAGTAATCACCTGTATCTTGTTTCTACTCAATAGTTTGATGTAAATCAACATAAGTTCATGGAAGCAAATGGAATAATGTCTGGGAATATTCTCTGTGAAATCACTAACTTCTCTCTGAACTGCACAGAGACTTTCGGTTCTAAAAGTTAATGACATGGACTGTACTCCTTATGTTGTATTCATACCAGAAAGGTTTTATAAATGAGAAAAGAATGAGTTAGAGGGACTTTAGAACAATATTAAGTCAATAAAAAGGAGCCTCTGCATTGACATTAGTGGCACTTGTCACAAACAATAAAAGAGTGAAAGGAAGAAAACACTGCATTTCATTATAGCAAATGGCAGGAAATTGTTATGGCAGTAGTGCTTTCATCTGGGAAACCTAATCTCACCTTGTACCCACTCAACAAAAGTGCAGGGTCAAAATGTGTAACTTGACCCTCAGAATGAGTTTGCTTTCATATTTGGCATACAGCTGTTGAGGAGATGCTTTAAAATCAAAGCCAAAGGACAAAGACAGGAAACACAGACCAGTTTTTGGAAACAAGGTCACATCCAGGGCTGCTCAGGACAAGGTCAGACTTTGTCTGGCATTGTCTGTGCAGAACACAGCACCAGTATACATCTGCATTGCTGCCATTGCAAGATTCATTCATAGGTCTCAGAGGAAGAGCAGTCTGAATATTTTTGATCTCACTTGGCATTAGTTGATTTCCCGATAGAAATGAAGTCAGAATCTGTCCCATGGACACTTACTAAAGTTAATCTATCTCAGCAAACATCAGATTTTATTTATAGTTGTGGAAATGTCTGGATAATTCTCCAGCACACTTTCTGAGTCAAGCATTCATAAGATTGTTTTTGTTGTAGTGGTTGCACTGTTTTGTTCAACTTCTCTGACTGAACTGCAGCAGCCAGTGAGGAAAGGGAGAATTTCCCAACAGCCAGATGCTGGCTTAAGAAGTGATCAAAGTCTTAGATTGCTATAGACATCCTGCATGGTCTGGCTGTAACTTCATAATGCATTGGAGATGCAGGCAATAGAAGTTCCCCTTCTCCCCGGAGCTTAAGCATGATACAGGATGTGAAGAAGAAAATCAGTTACTTCATATTATGCCTAAAATGAAGGGAGTTGTAAATAAGAGGCAGGTGAAGGAAGTCGCTAAGATTAGCATTACAAAGAAAAATAGGGCTCCATGCAATGAGGTCCCATGACCTGCCTTGTTGGAAAATTTAAAGCGTTATTGACAAAATTATTTAAAATCTAGAGTCTTTGTTTGAAAATTTTCACTTGTTTGGAAGGTCTTGGGAGGATGGAGGGGAAAAAAAAAGGAGAATTGCTAACTGCCAACTACAGAGTTTGTTCATTAGGAGATGGCACACCCTACATTGCTTGTGAGTGCACTGCTGGGCTATGGAAAGACAGCCTCTCCATGCACATCTGGATGAGGACGGCGGTTCTGGGACAGACTCTCCATGCAGATCTGGAGCCACCAGCCTAAACCAGCTGAATAAAGAGACTCTATGGCAGAATGTGATGCCATACTGATAGCAGGCATCTCTGTGAGGAGTAGGGGGTTAAACCAGAAACTGTAATGGGATGATGGTTCAGCCATCTATGCCTTCTAACAGAATATATATTTCCTTTCAAGATCTATTATGCTTTTCATGTCTGAAAGGTTTTGGCAACTACACTCCATTCCCACAAGCCTGCAGTTCCCACTCAGACAAAATTTCCCATTCGGTAAAGGTGAAGGACATGTTATATTTGACCCAGAGAAAACAAGTGAAAATAAACTTCCACCTGTTCAGAGGTAAGCATTTCCACATTTTTGCAAGAATGTTACTGAGGTGCAAAGCAGCTAAAAGTCATCACTTTGTCACTAGAAAACTATCTTTGCTGTGCTGTGAAGGAGATGGAAGCAGTGCACTAATTATCAGCCATCTGTGGTGGGAGCTGGGGATTCTCACAGTCTCTCTGCCTTCCTGCTTTTATATGTAGACAGATTCAGATTGAAATCCCTTGAGCATCAACCAAGGGATAAAAGCACATGAAGATAGTCCCTGTTGTGAGCTGATATGTATCCCATGAGTGAACATCAAAAAAAAAAAGGATCCGCTAATCATCAGTTTTCTTTTGAATATTAAGAACTGCAGCAGAGAAAAACCTTCCTGGCTGATCCTGTGATGTCTCTACAAAGCTAACAGTACAAGCCAGCCATGGGTCCCGTACCCAGCCCTTACACAGCACATCTGCAGGAGCCGAGGAGGCTGGCACAGGGTTGCAGACCCTCTGACACCACCAGCCACCACTGTGCTACAGCCAGGCTGTGCATGCAGATGTCTGCAAGCCTTGCATACTCTGGGATGGGCAGAGATGGGTCGTGCTGTTCAGACAGCCCTTGTCACCAAAGCAGAGACTGTCCTTCCTGGTAGGGGCATGGAGAACACAGGTTAGATGAATTACTCTAGCAAGAAGAGCACCCCTTTGCCATATGTTGCTCAACCTGGGACTTAATCTCTACAGTTTTACGTGATACAGAAACTTTCCTAGACTCATAAGTTACATTCAGCATTACTGCATGATCAGACAGAAAAACAAATTGTCCCCTGGACTATGTCAGACTCTTAGGTTACATAGTGATATTTCAGTACCTGGAGCCTTTGGAAAAGCTACCCTCATCTATGAACCCTCTTCTCGCCATGTCCCTTTGCTTTCAGGAAAAAAAAATGTGTTTTTTGACATTGTTGCCAATGCAGTTCAAGAGTATTTGGACAACGCAACAAAGGTTGTAATGCACTCAGCAACTTCCCGGCTTTAACAGCTGAAATAAACTGAAAAGAATTTATTCTACAAGATGCATTAGGAATTACATGGATTGTTTCAATACAATACTTCCAAGCTACAATTTCATTATATATAACTTCCAAAAAAGGCTTAAGAATTTCCTACAAAATAGAAGGTGCAGTGAAAAAGATTAATCATGGGAAAAAATGGGAAAATACATCAGATAACATTAACTTTCTAAATTTATTTCTCCAGAAATAAATAAATAAATAAAATCTTGAAAAGTTATCAGAGAAACATCATAACTGTTTTTTCCCATCAATAAACCAGTTATCTGGAGTTTTGGTGAGATAGGTTACTTTCAAGATCATGTGGAACAGCCTTTCCAACACAGATTTATCAGGGATAGGGAGCATCAGGCTGCACTTTACACATGATCCTCTGTCAGCAGGAATTCTCATAAGATGCAAGCTTGTGCCAAAAATAATAATAATAATAATAATAATAATAATAATAATAATAATAATAATAATAATAATAATAATAATAATAATAATAATAATAATACACAAACTCACGCTCCTTTCTGCTTCATTTGCTTCTGCTCTGATGCAGGGTTCCAATGGAAAAAAATGAAAATTTTACCTGTAAAACAGGTAAGAATAGGTCCACTGTGTTTCTGAGAGGCAGGTGGGACATCAGGCCCCAAGGCACCACATTTCAGCATTGCGCTGCTGACCAAAAGAAAGGAATTTTGGTAAGTGTAAACAAAATAAGCAAGCACTCTGCATTGCTACAACCTGAAAAATAGCCTCTCTGGAAGTTGTGAGGGAAGAAGAAAGATAGAGATCTTCTCTAATTTTTTTCCTAACCTGACTCACTCCTCAGTGGTATAAATTGTCTTGGGATGTGCAATTGCTATCTCTTAAATAGATCTTGCTGTGGATATAATAGGAAACTTTAACTTGCTTCTAAAAACATAATTACAAGTGAGAATGCACTGAGCAGCCTGATATTACAAACTAATAATGCCATTCTCTGTCCCTACCCTAGTGCTATAAATCAGGGTTAATGACATGAAAATCAGTAGAAATCCAGTGACATAAAACAAATCAGAAGAGTACCAGGATCAATGCAGCTTGAGAGTATTGACATTGCTGAGTGCTTGACTTTGACACTGTGTATTTTTCATGTTTGTTTTCCTCTTGACTTTCATTGTTCCAGAATGAAATTGTTTCTCGTAAGGAGAGGAATGAGTGGAAAGTTGCAAGCTGTTCCATTTCACGCTTGTCTTAGGCACACCATCCTACCCAGGCCTGCCTAGAGTCCCGGGGAGACAAGTCTGCAATTTACTGTGCGGAGATGGCTCATGCTGAGACTGTGCCCTGCTGTAAAACCCTGGGTGTGTGCCAGATGGTTCCACCTCTCAATGTAAGACAACTCATTGCTGGGGAAAAAATAAAATAAAATAAGAAAATAAAATGTAAATATATCAAAACCTGCCGGGACAAACAGCCTAACTTCTTAGAGCATGTTCTTTGCGTAAAAATCTCCTTCTTTGGTGGAAGAATGAGGAAAGCAAAAAGTTCTCCATAACTTTTACATTAAGTGCATCTCTCCATGTAGCCCAAACACTGGCTCTTGACTTTCTTCTATTTCTGTTTCTTGGAAGTGCCTCTCTTGTGCTCCCTTACTGAGCTTTCACCATATACCATTTTCCAAAGAACAATTCTGCCCAACAAAAGAGAGGGGTAAGGAGTGCATCAACCCTCCCTGTGGAAGGCTTAACGACAATATAAAATAATAGTGTAACATGGGAGAGATGAGTCCCAAACCTTTTACTGCCACTGAGAGCACTCTAAAGAGGACAGTTCACCCACCTTGTGTCTCTCACTTTTCTGCCCGTAAGAAAAGAACGAAGATGTGTCCCTTGTCTCATAAGATCCTGGTTTTAAAGTGATTTCTGAAACTCAGGCCCTTTTTCAGATATTCAAGCCTAGAAACAGAGGTATGCAAAAACCACAAGATGCTCTGTCCAATGGAAAAAGAATGCAATATTGTAAATAAGTAAATAAATAATCTGTTTGGCAGAGCCAAATCTGGCTGTTTGTCCAGATCTTTATCACTGGAGCCAGTAGTGGTAGTGCCATAGTTTCAATATGTAATAAGGACAGCAGTACAGAGGTGAACTTGTAGAGTTCTCCATAGAATCCTTGCAAGGATGTTGGGGAAATGTTTCAATATCTCAGATAGTTTTACATTTGGGCTTACCTCCCTGTACCACATCAGAGAAAATCCAGATGGAAGACAAGATCTATTCATGAAATTACCACTTTGTTCCACAAATACGGATTCAAAAGTGCAAGGATCGACAATATTTTATCATCTGAAGCTAATGGTGCAAGAGTGTATTTGGACACAAAGTCACCTTAAATTTTTGATAAGAAAAAATCACCCTTTTGAACCTCCACAAGAAATGTTTTTAGACGTGGAAGTTTAGACTAAGATGTCTGTCTGCCAACCTGTTTTCCACATGGCACGCATTTTTCTCAGTCTTCCCCAGCAGAGGCCAATGGAAAGGTGCCATGGCCATGGTGAATGTAATGCTGTCCTCTTCTGTTTGGGCTGTGCAACCTCACCAGGGCCAATGCTACTGAAATGCCAGAGATGCTCCTGAGCCAGCCTGCAGACCACAGGGAGGCACACAGGGACTGGGCTGGGCATGGCTGCTTCCAGGGGGAACGAGGCCACGGGCATTCCAGACACAGAGCATGACAGTGACACACCAATATCACCAAACACTAACATGCAGCAATGTACCAGTACACCTGGGGAGGAGAGAAACCTTGCCCCTGCAAGGCGCCTTGCGGTCTCCTCCCCAAGACCTGCTCTTGTCAGATCTAACCGGAGTCACCCTCCACCAGGAGGTACGATTGTAATTGAGTTCTCAAGCAGAAAAGCTATAAAAATCTAATGGGGGAGCTGGAGGAAAGGAGAGGTGACAGCACTGTTAGCACAGCTTAATTGCAGGGAATTTTGCCCTCTGGCCTTCACATGCCTTTCCGCATCGCTGTCACTCTGGTGTCTGTCACTCTCGAGAGCAGAAGCAAAGCTTTAGGTGCATGTATATTTATGTATGTATAACTTTATGTATATGTGTGGGTGGGTGTGTTTGGATGTATAAAATTATTATTATTAAAAATGCAACCGCATCGCTAAGTCTGAGAGGTTCAGCATATCTAATTCCTCTTCAGAGCAAACACACAGAGGCACAGAGCAATGAACGTCCCCTGCTGTTAGCTGTTTTTGAAAAGATCCCCACTTTGCTTTTCAGACAGCTCTTCCTCACAGCGGTATTGCCCTGTAATTTCAAGTCATAAAACTAATACCGAGAGCAAGCTACAGTAAATACAGCTGCAGCGCTTCCCCTCGCTCCCTGCTGCTCCCCTCCCTGCCTTCCTGGAGTGCACCCAAGCACGCTGCATCTGCCACAGCCCTTTCTGACACAGCTGCGGGTTGCTGTCCTCAGGCAGGCGCCAGGAGGGTGCAGAAGAAATGCACCTCCTTGCCTGCTTTGCTGTTTTCCAGCTCATGTTAATTGCCCGGGTTTTGTGCCTTGCACCAATTAAGTGATGTGGTCACAGCCAGGGCCTTGAGAGGATGAGGAAGCAGCAGGAAGATGGAGAGGGTGGGAGGAAAGAGTGTCAAAGTGGACAGTGGGGCTACATACATCTGGTGTGAAACCAGGAGAAAGCAATGCAAAACGGAGAGGACTACAAAGTCTCCCTTTCAACAGCCAGCAGGAAAGAGACAGCGCAGCAGCTCTGCAGAGCATGGGCTTGTTTTTTCCTCTCTGTCTCAGGCTGCTAATACAGCAGTGGAAAAGGACTGTGGTCCTGAAGCACAATCTCCTCTGGAAGGGGCAAAACCTGTCCCAAAATATCAGCCCAGAGCAGCCTCTTAGATATCTCCCTACAATCACCTTGTACCACAGACATCTTCCTGGGCTCTTTCAATGGTCAGATCAGTTCAAAGGATGAGAACAAACCTCTGTGGCTTGGTCAAGGTAAGCTAGAGGTTGCAGTGAAATGAAGAGACAAGTTTACTGCAGGTCTTTTTGCCTGCTATGAGTCAGCATCATTGTGGATCTCCATAGGGAGCAGGACTTTTGTGGTTTTTGTGTCTGTATTTTCCACAAACCACAGACACAGAAGTGAAGGCCATAGTCCAGGTACCAGCTTCATAGTAAACAGGTGCCTGATTTCTATGTTATCTATGAACCCAAAAGTCTTATTGAAAAGTACTGGTGCATAATGTGACAATAATGCAGGCTCAAGGAACAGGAATCATATCTAAAGAGAAGCAATTGAACTAGACAGGTTGATATGTAAGGAGAGGAAGTGGGGAAGTGGTTCTGCATATACTAAATGAGCTAAAGAAGAGTAAAATTACAAAGTCCACTTTTTTAAATGCAAAAAACTGATTTTGCTGAGTCCTAACCAAAAAAAAAAAAAAAAAAAAAAAAAAAAAAAAAAAAGAGTACAACAATCAGTGCAGCACTAGAATATGTAACACAGAGATGGAGGCTTTGAAGGCTCAGCTAAAGACACAGGCATCATGACGGCACCAGTCTGGCTTTGAGAAGAAGGCTATTCTACAGTTCCTTCCCACCACCATTTCTCTGATTTTAAGAAAAAGGCCACAACCTTCTCCCTGAAAAGTGCTGGCCAAGCATACTAAAATTCCATGGATTTCATAGTATTCAGACCTTTTCATATCAGACAGGAAATTCAGGGTTTATTTAGCATAACCCACTCAAACTGTGTCAGCCAGCAAAGCTGCTCTCCTCCTTCAACTATGTTAACTAAAAATCCATGAAAACCAACCATCTTAACTTGTTATGCCAATAGTCTTCAATAGCTAAAAAAGTGACTCAATCTGGCAGCCTTAAATGGATACTTCCAGGGACCTGATCTATTCAGTAGAAAGCAATGGAACACCTTTAGAAATGGACAATTATTTCTGCAATCAAGAGCTGTCAGTAATAGATTGAGCACTCTCTAACAGCATAATTTAATTTCACAGTCCGTTAACTTTCCCCCTTCCTAGCTTGCCATTGTGCTGGCATTACATTGTAATCTTTAATCCAGTGTGGGAATATTTCAACCTTTAAATTTTAAGTTTCATATTATTTCTTACCTGATACCTTATGTTCTCTGTGTTTAAACAGAAAAAAACAATACATATATAAGATTAATCTATCCTTTTGATTGACAGCCAGGAAATAGCTGAAGACTGAACACAGGGAGAAATCATCTAGTATCAAAGTCTGTAGGTTTCCCAAAAGGACTGTAATTAAGTTGCTGTACACAGAACCATAAGAAGATATGAATTGTCAAAATGCCTCTCGCTAGCATCCTAAACCCTGTAAGAACCAAAGAATGCTGCTTCAGAGGAAAAGAAACATTACATTACAACACAATACACAGTTATATGTGCTGTCGCAAGGAACAAGCTAGTTCCTCACCTAACCAGTGGTCACTGCATGCTTCCATAAAACAAGAACAGTATAAAAAAAAAATGCAAACAGATAGAAACAAGCACTTACCAAAAATAAATAAATAAATAAATAAATAACATCTTGTTTTTGGCACCCCTTTTCTCAGATATTATCCCCCAGACAAGCTGGCCTCACATAGCTGATGAGGCTGCATGAGGGCATACCTGTGCACCTCAGCCATGAGTCAGTCTATTTTGCTGCTAACAGTCACAGGGAGGTGGTGTCACTGCAAAGCTGGCTGCAGACTGGAGCTGCAGGTCCTTCATAGACTGGTTGTGAAGAAATGGCCCCTGCACAACTGTTTCTTTGAGCCTACAAACAATTCTGCTTGTTTTTATTACTCTCCATAGAGTCATAGAATCCTACAACCATTTAAGTTGGAAAAGGCCCTGAAGACCATCAAGTCTAACCATCAACTTAAAACTACAAAGCCCACCATTAAACCATGCACATGTCCGCATCTACATCCAGGGATCCCTCTTTGATTTCTGCTAAGGAGTTCGACTTTTTGGTTTTTAAGGAGGTCAATGAGAGGGACCAAAAACAGGGCTGCACCCAAAGCAGCAGGGCACCATTGACAGAACATCTCTGCTGCAGCGTTCCCTAGCCTCAGTTTAAAGCTGCTCAGCATCTTATTAATTTCTGACTGATGCTGCAAATTGAGCAGACATCTTCATTGAGCTTCCACAATGCAGACCATAGTTTATTTTTTCCCTAGGAGGTGACAACTAATTCAGAAGCCATTGATGTATATAAGGAGATTAATTTGTTCCATCCGATTTGTATTCCCTTGCAGCCATCAACAATGAATGTAATTTACTGTCATGTTGCCCAACTGTCTCGAGCTACCTGCAGTAGTCTTTTCAACAGCAGGTTTGGCCACTTTGCTATTCAAACTCCTTCAAATTGTGTGAACCACTGTGAATTTAGGAAGATAATTCCTCTCCAGGTAAATTAGACCAGAACCCCAGGTAGCAGTCACTATGTGAAATAGGGCATAGGAGAGAAATTGTTATGTGGGTTGCATATGGCATTCTTACATATTTATGCACGTAAAATTAACTGTAAATTGCCTTCTTCCCCACCATCCCACAACACATTTTTAAGGTGCAATGCTGTTATCGTTTTCTTACTGTTGGGTGAGCAGGCAGATTAAGGACTCCAGCGCCTGAACGTGCTTCTGCTATTCCATGGTAATCACAAGTCGAGTGTTTGCTTTAAGTGTGTGGAAACCAGGAGGCCTTTTAGTTTCAACTAGCCCTTAGTGGAGAAAAATCAATCTTGCTTGAATTGACTCACATTCACAGACAGGAAATTACTGTGGACAGGCAAATGTCCCATAACTTGGTAATGAGCTTTGTGACCTGCCCAGGGTCAAACAAGAAGCCAGCAATGGATCTCACAGGATGACTCAGACCTACATTAATTCTCTAAGTATCCTTCTGCTCGTGAAGGGAGTCTATGAAGTAGATGACATGAAGTACTCCAGGTGCCTTTTGCAGTTGATGTATTGTGTTTATGTTCTACCTTTCAGCTCTGCCCTGTCCTTAAGGATGTCATCGGTACTAATGCAACCCACACAGAGTCACTGCTCAAGAGCATACTGGTACCACCATCAGTGTTACAGTGACTGGCACTTTCCGAAGGCATGCAGAGCATGACAGACCAGAGAGTTAAATTTAGACCTAAGCAAACAGTTAATAAGGAACATTTGAAAGCTGCAGAAGTCTGCTATGACTTAAGTAATGTATTGCAATTTTGTCAGGAAACATACCAACCTGCCAATTTCATTTCAGAAAGCCAGTGAACTTCATAATCCTCTTAATTCTGACTTCCCTCTGTTTCTGCCCAGCTTCCTTTCAGCTTTTAACACACTGCAGCCCGAGCCGTTGTGCTGGGAAACAGAACAAATCAGGCAAAATATGTCACTTGTGGTTGACTCCAACAAGCTCCCTAGAGGAGCTTAGAGAGAAGCCCACAGGGAGTTTGTACTCCCAGAAGGAACAGGACTGTGGTAGGAGAAAGGGCAAGGGGCAGGAGGGATGCTGTTGTTGTGAGGTTTATTTACTGATTGTCGCATTAAAGGGGTGTAGCTGATTAACCGTTACGGGCCCAGTTGGATTCAGAGTACTGAACCAGTCGGACATTCACCAAAAACACATTAACCGCCTGGGGGTCCAGTCAGACATTCACCAAAAACGCATTAACGGTCTGGGGGTCCGTTCGGACATTCACCAAAAACGTAATAACCGCCTGGGGGTCTGGTTGGATTCAGAACACTGAACTATCACGGATAACCACCCTCACCCTAGTTGCATTAATGAGAGCTATCACAATGCAATCAAGTATGGTTTATTAGAGCAACAGATAATCAGGTTCTTTTGGATTGCCGGCGATAGTGACTGTCTGCAAAAGCAAGCTAGTATGCATGAAATACACAGGTGTTGTAGGTGTTACAGATGTTATACAGGTGTTATAGGTGTTGTGGGTGTTACAGATGTTATAGATGTTATAGATGTTACAGGTGTGTTAGACGTTATAGATGTTACAGATGTTATAGGTGTTGTAGGTGTTACAGGTGCGCAGCCTAGAAATAAACGCGTTAAAAGGATCAAAGACTCTATAGAGATTTATAAGCAAGTATTCAGATCTCACCCAAAGGCGTCCCAATGGGGGGGGAAGAGAGGCTCAGCCCGTCGACTAATCCCAGGAGTCAGGAGGTCCTAAAGATGTTGTATGTCCTCGGGATGGTATCTCCCCTGACGGTGGTATCTTCCCTAACATCCCCTCTCTCTCGGGCCAATTTATATTATTTTCTATCTTTTAGGTGGAGCTTGAGTGGCTCTAGTCAAGCATATCTTAGTTATGATTGGTGTAAAGTTTTCCCGTCTCCGTTTAAAGTAATAGGCTCCGAGAAATTCAGGGCGCATGCTCAGTGAGGGGTGGTCGCACCTTGGAGGTGGGTAGCTTTTGGGATGGAGGTGTGTTTTGGTATTATAATGATATTATAATGAGCAAAAAGTACACTAGGGTACAGCATTTGTCAAAACATGACAGGTCTTTGGCTTAGGGTGGCAAAAAGTGCAGCTTTGTGCACAAGAACAATCAAGGCCCCACCTGATTACAGAGCCTAGCCGTGGGGTCTCCACTCCACTCCATGCACCGTGGTGTTCCCTAGGGCTAGCACACCAAGTTTCCCCAGCGCGATAGCATCTAAGGTTGGGAGCCTAGGGAACGCTCAGGTAATGCAGTTATGCCCTACCCTGAAAGCCTCTTCAATGCTGTACCTTTTCCTTAAAAATGTGAATGTTAGTTTTATTTTCCTGGTTACTTCAGGCAGTTACACCACACTGATATAGGCTGGATAAAGTAAAAGAAAACAGGAATTGAGATTCCAAACCTTTTTAGGCTAGAAGCATCCCAGCACTTAAAGAGATAATTTTGTAATCATGAAAGGTATTGATTAATTCACATGCAGGAGATGAGTATCCAAATGCCTGTAGCCACAGATGATAGCTACAAGACCATGCTGTATTTACTGCAGGACTTGCTATCATGTCTCAGCCCTGACCTACAAGTGTTACACCTAGGTTTAGGAAGGTCATCTACTCTGTACCACTAAGTCTTTATTTGCAATGTCTGCTTCAAAGTTTAACCCCCTGAAGCAAGAGACAGAGCAGCAGTCAAGGAGGCACCAAGCATTCTGGCTTAAAACAACAATGTGAGCTGACAGAGGAGCTGTCTAGGACCTTGTCATTGGTTTTCTGGCTAGAGGAAAAAGACACAGTTGCCCACTACTTTTTGCTTACTAACTCTGTGTCTTTTGTATTCTGGTGCAATATTTTTTAAGGTGAGAGACTCTGATGTTGAGAGTTTATTAAACTACTTGGAGGGATCAGAAAGAGGATAACGATGACTAGGTGAAAAATCAGCAGGTTCTTAAATTTTTAGGGGCTGAAAGAAGACCTGCTATGATCTTGCCTGTGCAGGAACGGGGCCATATGTGACTGTACAGTAAAGCTCATCATAAAGTGTATCAAAGCTTTGTCTGCTTTCAAAGTGTCTTCCATCCTAATAGGCATAAAGAAAAACAAGAAAAAAAAAAAGAAGAAAAAAAAAGAAGAAGAAGAAAAAAAAAAACATTTCCCCAAGTGCAGTACTGTTTGTGAAACTCAGCACCAGGCTTGCAGATGACATTCACAAAGCAATGGAGAAGGAGGATTTCATGCTCTGTGGGATATCTGGGTTTTATAAACAGTATTGGCTTTGATTTACCCAGAGAAACCACGCATCAATTCTCTCAGGCCATCAGCAAGTTATCTAGTAATACGGAAGAGACAGAAAAACAATTTTCCAACTCTTAAAAGGAACAAAGTCACTGTAGGAAGGAGGTCAGAGTGATGAGGAATAGAGTGAGAGGCACAACCAGGTATGCTGCTGTTGCACACTACCACGCCTTCAGGTATTAGCAGCACAGCCAGGCTTCCTAAACAACCTCACGCTTGGCAAAGTACACACAGTAATCATAGAAAGGTAAGTCACCGGGGCCAAATGAAATTCACCACAGAGAATAAGAACAGACGGAAATAGAAACCTGCAGATTGATCATCCCGGAGAACTCGTTTAATTCCGAGGAGGTCTCTGGAGTTTTCTCACATTAATATTCCAAAGTCATTAGTTTGAGGCTTCTAGCTTTGTAAAATGATGAATACCTGCAGGCAAGAAGGAAGAAGGCACTGCAGTGACGGACGGCATATACCTCTAAAGCGTATGCTTTTAACTCCTTTTAAGGAGCAGAGAGCAAAGTTTGAAGAGACAGCGAACTGTTGATAAAGCAGTGAAGGGTTAAATGTTCAGACTTGTCCTCTTAGTCAAGAATGCCACATATGGGCTCCTTTTCTTCTTGCATGCAAGACAGCTTCCCAGCTCGACAGCCATGGGCCTATTAGTTTCGCCATTATTTTCTCACTCTTGTTGAAGATATGCTACACAGTAATGGTACAACCCCCTTCACACACCCTGCCCTGAAATGTTTTATGCAGTACAAAGGAAGGAGGTACAATATCATTACCGGGGGAAATGACATAATACGTTCTCCATAAATCATTTCAAAACCAATTGCCGCAGTTGTGAACCTGTCTTAATTTTGTGGATTAATCTTAATCTTGTAATACAAATGCCATCCTGCAGCCCATTACAAAGGCTATCAGCACTTACGTGACCTGAACAGTACATTTAGCATTGCAAACTACAATGTATAATTAACTGGCTATATGCACATGCAGTAGACCGATGTCTGCCAAATTACATAGTGCGGTTTGGCCTTTAGTGCCTTAAGTACAAATATAATAGGTAAAAATGATCAACACCCCATTTTGGCATGAAATTGATTTTCAAGGTATGCTATTTTCATATATAAAGTTGCATTCATGTATTACAATGAAGTGTCTCACCTCAACAGCTACACAGCATGAGATTGATTTATCTTGTAGCTGGAAAGGACAAACTTGGAATCAACAAACATGATTCTGCCCCTCCAGAAAGGCTCCACGTCACCACTCCTGCCGATACAATGAGGTTTCTCCTCATATCCACCTAGTCACTGACACACACTCCCAGGCAGGGAGAGGAGCAGGAGGAGCAGGTGAGAACACATCAATGAATGAGCAGGAGTGTGTGTTTTTGTCTTTTTTTTTTTTTTTTTTTTTTTAAGCAAGCTGGATAAAAAGCACAGTCCTAGCTTTCTGCATAGCAGAAGCTGCTGTCAGAATGACAAGACTTCCCTAAGAGGTTCCGAGCCACCGCTGGAAGAGCTGATAGCCACAGCCAGATGTGCTGCTCCTGGCACAGCTGTCCCAGGTAAGGCAGTTTCTGCCCAGCTGCTCAGCACTTCTACACACCAAGGACTACTGCCCCTCAGAGCTGTGCACAGGATCATCCCCTGCCTCAGTTCAGCCAGGTCTGTGCATGAGCAGAAAGACTTAGTAGCAGTGCTTTTCCAAACCAGACTCACCAGCCTGGCCGTGATTCATACTGGGATGGCAAACTGTGGCTGCAGGTAAGCAGACAGGCTCACTCCGTCTCAGACTCCACAGCGTGCTTCAGGATGGCTGGCAACCACCTCCAAGGCCTCTGCCCATCATGAGGATGGTCCCCAGCACCTCAGGGAGCAACCAAAGTCAGGGCTCAAGGCACAGATCCTGACATATCACATGCCTGAATGCAAAATTTAAGCTGAAATTCATCTCTGTCTTACACTTTGCCCCCCAAAAAAATGGACTGAGGCAGATAAATTCTGATGGTTTTGTGGATTTACACACACACACACACACACACTACCAAAGACTAGCGATTACGCAGTTTGAGACTTAGACTTCCCTGTTTCTCCTCCTTTCTCCCTCCCTTCCTTGCAGGAGCCCAGGTCTGAGAAGGCATATGTTCAACTACTTGTGGAAAGCACTCTGCAGTCTCCAGGGTGCCCTTACAAGTGAGCAGGCAAAAGTGCTTGCAACTGCAGAGCCATCCATGAGTTTGTTTGCTGCAGCCTGAAAATACTTTTTTTTTATTATTAAGTAATTTGATGTATTTTTCTCTTTTCCACTTTCCTCGATAGCATATCAGTATGAATTGTCAGCAGATTTATGGGGAGATGGGAAGGGAAGGCACAAAGGATGGCGTCTATAGAGTACCACCTGCCGTCTGTATGGGCTTAATGCACAGGAGGGCATCATGCCTTCACATGGAACTGGGGAGCCCAACCTCCACAGCCCAGCCCCAGCTAGGACTGGTGTCCCCTGAGCACAGCCGAGGAGATGCAGCAGCTCTGGGTGATAGCTCCAGCTGCAGGGATGTGCCACCTAGGCTGGCAGCTAATCCACTGTGCACCACCCAACTGCTCCTCCATTTAATCGCTCCTTCTGATCATTTCTTCAATGCCTGTTCATATGCCAGAGTACAGCAGAGAGCTATCTATTCGCCTTCTAGATGTCCTCTCACACTCTGATGGGGCTGCAAGGGCTCAGTTGGGTTACTTGTGAGTCAGGGGGATTAAGTCCTGTTTTCCAGTCTTTTGTACAGCTAGAATGAATGGGGAGATTTTGCCTGCAATGTTCTGCACCATAACTGTGAAATTTCAGAGTGCAGCATTTTCTTAAGATCAAGGGATGGGGTTTTCTCTTATTGTTTTCAAAATAAAACTCTCATTGGTGCCTCAGAGAACCTTCCTGTATGTATCAATGACATCAGTAAGAAAGCATTAGCTTTCTGTGCAGGAACAATTCTTCCCTGAATTAGTTGCGGGAGGAAAATCATTGCAGTGGGATGCAGGGAAAATTTCACAGATGCCAGGACTGGTTCTGTTCCCACTGAAATATTCCATAGCTTCTCTGAGGAGAATACAGTCAGCAACCTGATTCATACACTGCTAATTACACTAGCATGGAAAAGAAATAAAGAAGTTTCTATGTTTTTAAACCAATGAAGTTGCTGTTTGAAAGGTAGTATTCAACACAGAAATGTAACTATCAGTCCCTGTCAGTGGCAATGCTGAAATGTGCCAATGAGTTTTAATAAAACTCACGAAGAAAATAATAAAACCTCAAAAATCTGCGTTGTGATGTCTGTTAGCATGTGTGCATAAGTCCAGCTGTCTAGGTCTCCTTTTTCTACTTCTATCTTTTTATGTTCCAAAAGTAATGACGGGGTTTTATTTTTTTTATTTTTTTTTAATGTGTGCTTTGCAACCCATTATTAAGGCCTTCACGAGGGACTCCATCCAGTATGGATTTTAGTGCATGTTTTAATATAATCAAGGGTAAGGGTCCCTTTGCTTTACAATCCCCCTGGGATCCCTACAACAAATTTCCAATAGCTTATAAGGACTTGGTCAATTCTTTATAACTGGCATTACCACCATTTATGTGACACTGCAGACACAATCCCTCCTGCTGCTCACTCATAACACTTTTCTCCTGTTCTCAATTGCTTTAACCCCAATTTTCTCTTATGGAAACAGCAGTTGTCCCACTATCTGCAGAGTAAAAAGAAGCCTTCTTTGGTCACAAACAGCTCTGTGACATTTCTAGTCTGGATGCTGTGGGAAAAGCTGAAAATTTACCAATATTTATCTCAAGTGTGGTGGCCATCTCCCATGTTACTTGGTTGCAGCCTGGCCTCCATCATCTGTTGAGAGGTCCCAGGATGCACATGAGATTAGCCATGATGTGGCTCGTGTTTTGGGGCCCTCACTACAATACTCTTCCCAAGAGCTCTCCCCCACCTGGAAAAAGTTATTATTTCAGGTAGGACATACCTTTCCTACCACTGCCAGAAAACTGTCCTCTACTTCATGTCTACATGAAAAACTCTCAGCATGCTGCACTAGCATGAGCAGCTGTCTGGTGCTCAATGGCCATTTCCACTTCTAGCTTTCTTTCCAATGTTTCCAGCCAATTTCTGACCTCAGAACAGCAAAAAGTCTTTCAACACAAAATAACAGAGCCATCAAACAAGGTGGGTGGAAAAGGAACTCTGGAAGGTGTCTGGTTTATCCCCCTCTCAAAGCAGGGTCAGCTGTCCAAGGAAGAACACATCCAAGGAAGAGGAAGGAAGAAAGAGAGGAGAGAGTTGTTTTGTTTTGTTGTTTTTTTTTTTTTAAAAAAAAAAAAAAAAAAAAAAAAAAAAAAAAGCTCTGAAGAAAAAAAGTGTAAGGAGAGATATACACAATGAATACCAGGAGAAAGCTCACCTCATATTCCTAGACAGACCCCTAGGAAACAAAAAGCTTACAAGAAGGCAAAAACAATCTCAGCTAACACTAAACTTTTTATTGGCTCATATCTTCTGACACCAACCTGTAACCTCTGGCCTCGCAGCCATGCAGGCAGAATCCTTCTGGTTCCCACCTCAGATGCTCTCATTCTCAAATACAATTCTGCAGTAGCACTTCTGTTAATAATGGGCAGCTTCTGGAAACAGCTCCTGACTTTCCCTGATGCCCCACTGCTGTTGTCTCCCTCTGGCATGGTGTAGCTTCATGGGTGCCTCTGGTGTGCCATTTAATGCACCACCTCTCAAAGGCAGCCAGAGTCCAAGATTTCTATTTGTATTCCAGATTCATCACACAAAGCAGAGCAGAATTGGGAAGCTGAGTGCTTAAAGCAAAGAGACACAGATAGGCAGGTGCATCCTTTAGGGCTGGGTGCCTTCCACACACAGGGCCAAAGCAAGACTCCCTCAGGGCTTGTAGCAGTCCTCAGCAGACCTATGAATGGTTTGATGAGTAGATGTCCTGACTAAACCTGTGGATTTCCATCTGGCTGTTGGGCCTTCAGATGAAATCTCTGCTTCAGGCCTTTTGTGCAGTTCTGTCATACAGTTTCCCCCATAAGGATAGAGTTTACCTGTGCCCTTTCTCAGTGGAGCATGTGCTGCTGGCCTATTCCCCTTCATTTGGCAGGAATTTATTTTCTTTGATACCGGTTGGTGTCTATGAACTTAGATAAAAATTCTGCAAATTTACTGGGGGATGACAGATGGAAGAATGTACAAATATAAAGACAAAGAACTCATTATAATTGTTTACATGAGATGAAAAACTATGGTTATTCAAAATGAATAAATTTTCCCTAGTGTATTACTGATGCTACTATTTTCTTGAAGTGTTACAGAGAAGGGTGCCCTCACCCACAGCATAGTTTATTCCTAGTCAGGTAGAAATTCAATACAATAAGGAGGTCTTTTAGGTTCAGCATGAAATCATTAGGGTCAGATAGGACCACTAACTTACATATACACTGTTTGATAAATTTCTTGATTAATGATGTTCACGATTATTAATAACAATCTTTCTGCAGACACCACCATGTCTGTAGAAATGTATTGCAAGTATGCTAATGATTTTTTCAATGTGTATGGTTCTTAAAAGTGAAACCAAGTGGTTGTTGTCTGCACATAGAAGCCTTTGGCATTTGCTAAGACAAAGAAATTGGTTTCCTTTTCTCCAGGACTACTAAGAAGTATTTAACTTAATGAAAATACAATCTGCAAAAACACAAGACTCTGGCATATTTGTTCAACCTCATTTTCCTAGTCTTATTTTTAAAAGGGGCTTCTAAATAAAACCAAAGTAAGAAAGCGAAGTTTATAGATTCAGACATCCAAAACTATTCTCCTTTTAGAGGCTAATTTCTATATCCTTTTGGTAAAAAACATTAGAAACTGTGAGATAACAGGAATGCCAGGAAGTCTGGGGATTAAGTTGTTTTCCTTCCCCCTCTTGCATGAATAAATATTAGTCATCCAGTTATACTGCTTTCAGTGTGTTGCACTCTCAGTTGTTAATAACAAGATACCAATTAAAATACAAAGTCAATGGGAGACAACAATCGCCCCGTGACTACGACTGTGAGGGGAAGCAGGATCACCCAGTTTAATCTGGGTTTGGAGCTTTGATAGAGCTAAATGTTGGGCAAGATCAGATGGCACAAGAGATAATTAAAAAACATTAGAAGGAGGGCTTCACATTTTTGCATTTTGCAAGAAGCTTTAATGACTCCCAGGGTGTTAGGACGTACATGTATCTTGTTGAGAGAATACAAACCTGGTGTTAGAGAAAAATAACTGTTTGATTAGACTGGGTAGGCGGGCTGAAGATGGAGAAAGGGGATTAATATTCATTTTGCATTGTCTGAATAGCCTAAGGGAAGCATAATTTAATTAGGTCTATGTATATTTTTAAGAGACGCCACGTTCATAGCTAAAGAGGAAAATGTCTGTGCTCTCAGGCAGCTAAGGAAAAAGAATGCTGACCTTCTATGCGCTTTCACCAAAATATATAAATAAAAAGGGGCATATAGCTGATTTCCTAAAGGCAGTTGAGATCACTCTGAATGAGTTTTATGTTGAATAGCAGTTACAAATGCAAAATAATAAGATAACAACCTGGTGCTAAAAAACATGCAGACAATCTGCACAGGAAAATTGATTACACTGGCTCTAATGCATTGAAGTGATACTGAGAAGTTGGACATAGAAATTTCAACAAACTGCTTCAGAATTTATTTGTATGCATCTGTATGAAGGTAATTATCTTTAAATTGGCACTGAGGTCCTGTTACAGGAGTAGCTGATGCCCGTGTAGTTTTCTTCTCTTCCCAGTGGGGCACCTTGATGGGTTTAGCAAAGAATAATGCTGAGCATAATGCAGAATGCTAATAAGAAAACAGACTTGTGAAAGAGAGAAAGGTGTGAAGGTTCAGGGTTCAAAATCCATGAAGGATGTCCCTGTGGATACAGCTTTGCAAACCAAAGTGTGCCTCCTGATAGGATAACATGAATGCCTCCCAGACCAGCTCAGGTGAGCCAGGCCAGCAGAGACCCGTAGACCTGCAAAGGACTTGGCTTATCTTGACCGAAAGAAGCAGCTCTGGAACAGAGATATCGTTCTGTGAAAAAGTGGTGAAAGCTTAGGGAAAAGTTCCTAATTACCTGGGAGGAAAACATGGAAGGATGCTTACAGAAGGAGAATAGAAGGATGCCTAGGAAAAAAAAAAAAATATATATATATATATATATATATATATATATATATATATATATATTTAAAAGCATATGCATTCATTTATGTATGAATACATGCTGAAAATTAGAAAGAAGGGGAGGGGAAAGAAACAGTGATAATTATGTATTTTTACACAGTAGACAAATGTAAGAAAGAAGACAGATGTTTGTATGTCTGCTCAATATATTTTGTCATGAATATTTCTCAGGGCATAAATTGCTGTAAAGAATGTCTAGTTCTGCGTTATTTGTTTTGTAGGACACAGATTACTAAATTGGAAACTAGGAAAAGGCCTCTTTATGGACTTCTTGGAGAACATACTGAATAATAGCAACTACGAATGGACAAAGAATTCAGCTTGTTTCGTATGACTTTCCAAAGTCAGTTATCTACAGATTACTGTCCCATACACATGTACACTGACACAAACACTTTCTGCCACAAGAAAGGGATGCTTGAGGGTGCTGTGAGGTGGTTTTCTTCTGGAGAAAAGAAACAGAAGACAGGGGAAGATGAGAAGGCCCAGATTTGTCTGGAGAATGAAAACATGCTTACATTTCCAAGCTTTAGAACACCAGACTCAAATGACATGTTGTTATATGGGACAAATCCACAACATCTTTTCTACCAGAGCAGCTCCATGACTGATCTTTTATTAACTACCTTCACCATTAAACCTCTGACCAGTACACCACTCACTTTACCTCCCAGAGTCTCTTCCTCAGGCTCCTGCCATCATCATCCAAAGCCACCTTCTCGGTCAACCTCTACCTCTCACTGGATTGCCTACCCCTAAAATTTTCCTGCCCAGCCTGTATATTGCATAGACATGTGAGGATGGCACAGTGTTACATCCTGAGGGATTTCTGACCTACTGCATGTGTGAACAGGCTGATATTCCTGGTTGGAAAAGAAAAATATGAATCTTTCATTATAATATATATATTAAAATCTCAGAAACTAAGCCTTTTTTTTTTTTTTTTTTTGCAACTTCTGGGAGGCACTGTGGAGGATGTTTATCCCAATCCTATTTATAGGGAACCTGATGCATGATTATTAAGTGCTGGTCCCAACAATGTGCATTGAAAAATCCTACCAACCACCACTTCTCCGAAACATCTCATGTTAGTTGGTTAGAAAGCAAGCAGAAATCCCAAATCCCTTAAAGTACAATTCTGCAGATGACCCTTCCCTTATTTTTGTCAGCCTTTGTTGCATTCCTCCAGCAGTGGAGGGAGACCTGTTTTATGGATAGATGGATCTTGATAGGACTAACACAAAGCAGATGCAGTCTGTCAAAAAGAACCCGTGACATTTCCATGCCCTAGCAGCAATTTGAATTACAGAGTCACACAAAGCAGCCTGTTGTCTCTGATTTAGATTTTTATTTGCATTGAAGAGGCTATTTCTCAAGAATGAACTATGCATATAAAAATAGAAAGCAAAGGGGAGAAAAAATAGGGGGCTGATCAAGATGCAAGTAAATATATAGAACTGTCAATTCCACACCATTCTGCCTTAACACTTGTGTGCCTAGGCACATCAGGCCTTTGCAGCACATCAGCATACCACAATAATCAGCTCACTAAACTGCTCCAGCTGTGTGCAAGGTGCATTTGCTTCCCTCGGGCTGTGTCCTGCCCCTCAGCCTGCCCTGGGACCTCCTGGAAATGGGCAGCACAGGGCTCAGCAGGTGTGGCATGCTGACTGCAGACAGCAGTTAAGCCTGGTAGTTGTTTCACAAGGATAAACATTGTCATTCCCACTTCTCTCACAATTTGGGAAGGGATTTTGTTTTTTTCTAATATCTGTGAAATCCTCTCTCCCTTAAGGGAGAATGGAAGATCAGCAGGAGAACCAGACCAGATTTTTTGGCTCGCTTTCCACAGCCTCTTTCTCCCTGCAGGCAGCAAAAGAAATGGCTAAGAGTCCTCCACGTGGGCAGAGCAAATGCTGTCATTTTGATTTCTTCTGGATGCTCAACTCAAAATGCTCAGCAAAACAGAGAATTTCCCTGCAGCTAATCCTTCCCATCACTCTCCACCATAGATTAAAGGCTTCCAACATCCTCCCCAGTGGGGATGGGTTTCTGGCCAAGGGAGAGATTGGTCACAGCTTCATGGATACCAGGGGAATGAGGCAGGGACCCCAAAGATCTGGTGGGGATCTGTGCAGGGTGTCAGAGGACCAGAAACTCCAGCAGGGACGCTAAGTCCTGCTGCACCCACTGCTCTCCAGGCCCTCCACGTTCAGAAGCAGGCACCAGGAGAGAACCATAAGGAGACACAGAGCAGCAGATGAGATTTTGCCATTGCTTCTCCCTCCACTCGCACCCCAGTTGCTTTGCACAGTTGGTTACACATGAAAAGCTTGTGAGCCAACAGCAACAAACCGAGCCAGCAAGGCAAGCCATAGGACCACAGTAACCCAAGATCCTGCAGTCCCACCGTGCGCAACACATAGAAGATCAGCCTCACGTTGGGTTTATGGCTCACTCCCACTCCAGCCAGCTGCCAAGGATGATGTCTTTCACAGTTGTTCGTTGTCTGACTCACAGCTGCACAGCGGGGCCTCCTTTGAAAGATACACCCAATCCTCACCACAGACAGGTATTAACTTTATTAAAGAAGGCAGTTACAAGAGGAGAACAAACCTTGCAGCCTGTCGGATACACTCCACACGGGAAGAGTTACATCCCACATGCACAGTACGTTCACCTTCCTTCACAGAACAAGCTCTGGTATAAAGTATCAAGATATTTGTGCTCAGATTTCCCTCGAGACAATGGGTTTCCAAATAAATTGGATGCTGCATTACATCTCTTTTCCATTGGGGAGAAGAGGGAGACAATAAATTTAGAAACAAACCAAGAGTGAGACAGAGCACAAAAGAAAATGAAATCAGAGGGAGAGCAGGGAAGGCTCATAATAAAAGCATATCCCTTTGAAGCCACCATCACATACATGCTTTTCCCTCTAGCTGCAGCCATTTTGCAGAGCTTTATTAAAATAGCATCTCTACAGAGGAATTACTTAAAAGAGAGAAGTAATAGATTTTTCAGAACCAATGAAAACAAGCCCCCTAGAAACAGGAGCTATTTTCTTTCCCAGACAGGAGTTCTTTAATTCCTTTCTCATCTTCATTCATCACAGGGATGGGATGGATCAAACCACAGCAGAGGTCTGTGATGGTGCTGCCAACTGCCTTGAGAATGCACTGGCCAGTCAACAAACTAGTTAAAACAGCCAAAGCCACTGCCTCAAATGCCTTGCAACGCCGAACCAGGAAGCAACAAATATCCCTTCTGAAGTGGGTAACAGGGCCCCACTGAAAAAGCGTGTTAGTGACAATTTTGTGTTGCTGGATTTGGGCAGCATTTCAGCAACTTAACAAGAGGAGGAGTGGGAGGTGGTGCAGTCTCTGTGGGCAGCCTGCTGTCGGTGGGAATAAAGCAGAGCAGATGCAACCCTTGTATGCAGCCGATCACATTTCCTGGCAGGCTGAGGTATTTGAATTTCAGATTTATGGCTCTTCCTATTTTGTTCTGTGTTGTGTTTTTTTTTTTCTTAATTGAAGTGTCAGTTCCAGGGAGGACTTTTTTTTTTACTATTTTTTGTATAAACTATATAACAGGAAGGAATGAGGTTCAGTTGTACAGGAGAAAATGGGAATATTATCTCAGCCTCTAAGTATCATTGAAAATTACAGTTAGTACTTTATAGGGTAACTTCTGCAGGTTTCCTTGCTCTACAGGGCTGTCCATGGTGAAATTTTAACTTGTTTCTCCAATGATGAAATGTTCCACTGGGTACTGATAGCTATGTCCTTGGCTGTCCCTAAATTAAGTGCCTTCAGTATCTATAGGAACAATGGAAGGATCTCAGCAAAAGCAAAAGTGAACTTAATTCTCTTTCTCTCAATCATAGGCTTCCTCTATAAATAAGTAAAGAAATGTTCATTTAGCAATCAGTACTTTTTCTCAGCTTGACATCTAATTGTCAAATATCAAAACGATATGCCCTTTTCAATACCAAAGCAAAGTCCCAATGTTTACAAAGACAGCATTGACAAACCTCTATCCTTGAAGCTGGATGCAGTCCTTTATACTAAATGATGTCCGAGTAACAGCTCTTGAAGTTTCCTCTATTGCAGTTACATAAGCTAACATAAAAGTCTGTTTTAGTCCCTTCACCATTGAAAAGCATGATATCAGTTCCAATTATGAATTTGGACTGATTTACTCCTTGAGATTTTCCTTAATTAAAAATTAATATATAAAAAAAAGGGGGGAAGGGGGGGGGGGGCAGGGGCAAAAGAACAGAGCAGCCAGCCACAGCTCAAGCTGAATAAGAGAAACATCAGGAATGAACTCTGAATATGATATTAAAGTTCAGCACAATGCCCATTACTACAAAGATATTTGTTGTTCTGCTAAATTGGGGTACTGCATCTCTGAAAGGAAATCTCAAAATCTCATTTCCAGCATTCTGCAAGAGTTCCTCCTGAAAGGTAGCTCATTCCAACATCCTTTGGAAGAAGATTAAGGGATCAGAGAGCAAAACCATCACAACCTTTGGAACTTTAAACTAAATCCTTTTACCCTAAATAACGAGCTTTCTACGCTAAGCTAGGCTTGTTTGACTTCTGCTCCTGAAAGCCAGAGTCTTCAGCTATTTTATATCTTGTAGGCAGAAGGAAGTATATTATTCTTATATTTCCCTTTTATTTAATGCCTCCAGACAATCTCTGGGACAGCACTGCACCATGACTCTGGCTTCAGACAATTTAACCAGGCAATTACCGATTTTCCTGCAGTTCTCTGGCTGACAGTACTCACTGCAGGCAGAAAATAAATGTTTTATTGGAGCATATGGGGGGAGAAATAAGAAAAGGAAGAAGGAGAATGGATAAGTGTTTCCAGATGTGTTTAGGTCTCTCAGCTGCCTTTCGAGGTGTGCTTCCATTCTACCTCCTTCCCTGTGCCATTAACACCTGCAACAAGCAGGAGATGAGGTGCTATGGGAACACAAGGACACTGTTTTCACCTTTTTCCACTGGCTCCAGATCTGCTTCACTCATTACAACACATGAGAGGGTTGAGGTTTGTTGCAGGTACAGCTGTAATAAACACTATTCTTGACCAGGAATAGCAGGACTGCAGAAATATGATATGTAGCTGCCATAACATCTCTCATATAACAGTGTACACAGCCAGCAGACTTATTTGTTTACAGGCCATGAGAAATATGAGTTCTTGCCTTAATAAGAATGAGCAGTCTTTACTGACCGGAGATGAAACTAAGCAAGCAATAACAATGTCATCTCAAGCCAAGTTCTGTTGTTTGTCTGTGTATATGGCCCAATACATCCATTTTATCTCGATGAGATCTGACTGGCTGCAACAGAGTTAATCCTGTCTTACAAGTCATAAGTGCTAATGATCCCCAGAGTTTTCATAAAAGCTGATGATTTGAATTCGGCACAGTTTTGTAGCACACAACTGGGACATTCCCAGCTCCATTACATTCTAGGCCTTTTATTTGACTCAAGATACCTTTGACAAGCCCAAACCGTCCTGAATTGCTGAGATACGTATTTATTTACTAAGAACAGAATTTATTTGTTAAACACTCAAGATGTAGAGATAGAAAAATATTCTCATATTAAAACTTTGCCATCAGATTGTACAAAGCTATTTAAAATCAAATTCACAATATTGACAAAATGTTCTAGATATTAAATAAATATAATCTGTGGAAGCCAGAGAACTGATAAATTTATGCCTGATAAAATTATGGTGAAGATTATTTTGGGTGTTATTGAAAAACACCTGATCAGAGCCAACATGAGTTCACTAGGGGAAAGTCATGTCTAACAAACTTAATCTCCCTCTACTAAAAGATCACCCAGCTAATTGGCCATAGGAAGCCAGTCAATGTAAACTTTCTGGATTTCATAACTCTCAATATACTGTCTCTCACAGTACCCTTCTAGACAAAATGACCAGAATACAGTTAGATAAAAGACTAAAAAGATGGGTGACCAATTGGCTGACAAGTCAGGCCCAGAGGGTTCGTGTAAATGGGGTTACATCAGGCTGGCAACCTGTCACTAGTGGGGTTCCCCAGGGCTCCACTTTAGGACCTGTCCTCTTCAATGATTTAAAACCAATGAAAATTGTTGAATTGTCCTTTATTTGAATGAAGGACTTGAAAGTTTTTTGAGCAAGTTCACAGACAATACCAAATTGGGTGGAGCTGTTGACTCAGTTTAGGGTAGAGAGGCCTTGCAGAGGGATCTGAACAAATTACAGAGCTGGGCAGTCACCAGCCATGTGGAATTAACAAGAGCAAGTGCTGGATTCAGCACGTGGGAAGGGGCAACCCTGGCTATACGTACAGACCGAGGGACGAGGTGCTGGAGAGCAGCCCGGAGAGAGATATCTGGGGGTTTTGGATGATAGCAAGCTCAACATGATCCACCAGTGTGTGCCTTGGCAGCCAAGAGAGCCAAATGTACCCTGGGGTGCATCAAGAACAGCATTGCTAGTCAGGCAAGGGAAGTAAGTGATTGTCCCGCTCTGCTCTGTGCTGGTGCGGCCTCACCTTGATTACTTTGTGCAGTTCTGGGCACCACGGTTTAAGATAAAAAACCATTAGAGTATCCAAAGAAAGACAACAGAGATGGTAAAAGGTCTGGAGGGGAAGATGTATGAGGAGTGGCTGAGGTCCCTTGGTTTGCTCAGCCCCGACCAGAGCAGGCTGAGGGGAGGCCTGATGGCGGCCTGCAGCTCCCTCACGAGGGGAGCGGAGGGGCAGGCGCTGAGCTCTGCTCTCTGGGGACAGCGACAGGAGCCGAGGGAATGGCATGGAGCTGGAACAGGGGAGGGTCAGGCTGGGGGTTAGGGAAAGGGTCTGCACCCAGAGGGTGGTCGGGCACTGGGACAGGCTCCCCGGGGCTGTGGTCATGGCACTGAGCCTGCTGGAGTTCAAGAATCATGTGGACAACACTCTCAGACATAATGGTCTAATTTTTTGGGTGGTTCTTTGGGGACCCAGGAGTTGGACTCTATGATCCTTGTGTGTGCCTTCCAACTCAGATGTTCGATGATTTTGTGATGATTCTAGCTGTTAAAAAAGGATCAGCCTAGCTTTGGCTTGGCATCGTATTTGTAATCTATCCATTCCTGATATGATGTCCCATGAGAAGACACATGTAACGCAGGACACATTCTACCAGGCTTGAATTTCATATCCCAGGCTGGGTTTTCAAAACTGCCAGAAAAAAAAAAAAAAAGTGTGTATATATAGCTAGATAGATAGATACATATATATGCAAATGAATAGCATAATAAGTGCAGAAAGGCATGGAAGAATAGCCTGGGTTAAATCAAGGCTCTCTCTTCAGCAGGCCCATGACCTGGTCCCCTCCCCTCCCCACTTTTCTAACCCCAGCATGGAGTGGGAATGGCTGTCACTTCCTGCCACACAAACAGATTCACAGGCTTAATTAACACCGGAAAATTTGTTCAGCTAATTACGAATGCAGCACAAATGGCTCACACCCACACCCTCCCACCATCTTTCCCACCAGCTGGACACTCCATTCCAGCTAAAGCTGCCTTTGAAGCTGACACAAATCTGACATCCAGCAGAATGCAGTAAGTAGTAAGGCTTCGTGTTGGCTGCAGTTCCTACAAAAACAACGTCAGCCTCCCCAGCTCACCCCCCTTTGGGATTTCTCGAGGTCTGACAAGGCAAAAGAGGTCCGTGAACCGGCAGAAGCAACTTGGTGGGTGGGAAGCTGCAGAAACAACACTGAAGCAGCATCCATGCTGCTCTGCACAAAGCAAACCCTGTGCCAGGAGAATCAGAATCCCTGTTCTCAGTCACAGGCAGTGCCACAGTGTTGTGGGGTTTTTTTGCTCCCTTTTAAAATAATTCCTTTTAATTCCACAGAATCTCAGATTTTTTACTGATTTTTTTTTTTTTTGAAAGGGTCTGGTTTGTTTTTATTTATTTATTTAACTTTTTCTCTCTCAGTATAAGCACCATGAGGATATTTGCTAGCCTCAAGACACTGCTGTTGTCCTGATGCCTATTCAGACCCTAGCAGAAGTTCTGCACAGCAGGAGTCACCAAACACCAAGTGAGCAAAGTCCATAAACAGTTGCACAGCGTGGGAAACCCTTACTGAAAAGTTAAGAGAAGAGCTGTGAACATCTGGCATCACAGGCAGCACTATGAATGCTCAGTATTTGTATTGCATATATGCACAGCAGTGATTGCTTAACAGATTGCTCCACAGCCTCCTGCCAAGTAAACACCCAGCAGCAGTAAAGGACTTCTGTCGGAGCTTTCCAGGATAACAGTCCCTATGCCATGGAGCATTGCTGTGGCAGCTTTTCATCCAGTCACCCTCCTCTCCTGCATATTGGAGGAGCTCCTCTACTCTTCAGGTAAGGTACCTCTGATACCTGCACTGGGAATGGAGGACTTCTAGAGGGGATGCAAACAACTGTTCCCATCCCTCGGCCTACTGCTGAAACAGGAGAAAGCAGTGTTACAACTGCCCGGTCCCCTTCCCACCTCCCAGTCCCTGCTGCCATGTGTGGTGCCCTCAGTTCATACTCAGCAGCACCACAGTGGAGCATCACCACATAGCTGTCCTTCAGCGACCTAGACCAAACAAACACCTACTCACGCTGGGCATTCGACCCAGCCACCTCCCAGCCCCCTCCCATGAGTGCCACAGTTCTGCCTGCAGAGGAGATTATGCAAACAATCTGAGAGAGAAAACACAATGATTTATACATTTATATACATGTGTGTGTAATATTCTTTTAATTATAACAACTACTTTGTTAAATAGCCTGAATGTGAAATGTGGGAATCAGCAGGTGTTGTGGGTTTTTTTTTGCTTTTTTTTTTTTTTTTTTTATCTTTATTTATGTATCTATGTGTTTGAAACATCAACTGAGTGCTGAAATCTCTCATGCATTTTGCCAGGTGCTGAACTTCGTATTTGACATATCATATACTTTTGCCACTATTTACCAACCCTGGACTTGGTATGTCTGTAAATAAATCGATCAGTAATGAATTGTTGTGTTGTTTTTTTCCCTTGTTTATTGCTGTCGCTTACGCTGCAATGAAAATTAGCCCAAGATCAGCCTGTTTCTCTCTGAAAAGAATTAGATGTTCCACACCTGTGTTAGCATTAGTACAAGGCACTATAAGACAAAATCTAATACCCAGAACGTTGGTGATATGTAGGTACTTCACTTTCATTGATTTCTTTGGAAAATAGGTCATTAATACTCTGGCAGGCTGCTTCTCACCATACAAACTTGATTCTAGTCTAATTTTCTAGTAGTTCAGAACAGACTTTTCCTTCTATTTTTTTACTATAAGCTAAAGAACTATGAACACATCTCAAATACAGGCTGGATGAATGCAAGGGACTTGCAAAGTTTGCTCAAATTTCTCAGACCTGCCAAAGTGAATTTAAAAATATCATTTGTGCAGGATCTCCTGCAGGCTTTTCATTGAGGCCTTAGTCACTACAAGAACACCCATATTCACCTCACAGTATTTCCATACCTTTATCATGTTTTTTGTTGGATCTAGCTGGTAGAGCAGAAAAATCATACGAGTTGGTTCAGACATATAAGGGTACATTTCAAAAAAATATAATGAGAAAGTTATAAATAAGATTTGTTAATGCTTATGAGGAAATGTCTGATATCATAATTTAAAAAAAAAAAAATTAAAAAAAACATTATTTCAATTTAAATATAAAACAGAACTGATATGTAAGGAAGCACACTGTGCTGATATAAAAAACACTGCCTTCCCATTTTTCTAGAAACTGTTGCTAACTCTTGTTGGGAGAAGCATGTAAAAAAAATGTTTCCCTCTGAGCACAGGGCTGTTATCTTGTCTCTGTTTCTGGTAAGGGTCAAGGCTCCATTTTCACTGGGTTATGTACAACTTCAAACCCCTTTGGTGAACTTGTGGGCATAAAACTAGGGGAAAAAAAAAAAAAAAAAAAGGAAAGAAAAAACAAACAAACCAAAAAAAACCACCCTCTTTCTATACTTCCCAGAAATGGCTTTTCGACAGGAAAGAGTTTTCTTTTTAGACTGTTGACTGCCAAAATCACCTGCAAGCTTTTTCTGGGACATGAATGGATTCCAGACCTCCTACCCCAAAGTGCTGCCTCTATCTCCAGTCCTCACGGGGATGTCAGCACTAAGACACCTGCTCCTGTTGGATATTAACTGGCTCATCATAATCTACAGTCATCACCATGCAGTTGGGGTGCTTATGTGCTGCCAGACAGCATCATTAAAGGCGGTGTGGCAATAAAACTTTACTTCTGAAAAGTTACCTCTCCTTCACTCTGGTGTTTGGGAGACCTTGGGAATTTGACAGGGCAGGGAATCAGCAGTGAAATGCATCAGCTGTGAATCAATCACTCACCCAAGCTGTTCTGCAGTGCTTGTGCCTGACCAGTGTCGTGAGCCAGTGATTCACGACAGGACAGACACACACTGGTGCTCCCCATGCACAAGACAAAGCTCTGAGTGAAGGAGAGAAGTTGTGTGCTTGTGGCCATGCTCGGTTTCCCTGCTGCGTGGGATGCCACATCAGAGCAAGTGGTTGTTGCCTACAGTCTGCACAGCTGTGTCCCACACCTAAAAAGAAGGAAAACAAAGAAATCCAGATTTCATATATATATATATATATATATACATATATTATTTTTTTTACTGCTAGTTAAAAGGGTCCATGTGATTCAGAGACAGGATGACACTGTCTATGTGCCAGATTCTCTCCTTTGTCATGGGATCATGGGGATGCAGCTCCTCCTCAGGGAGAAGTACTTATGGCAATGCATTATTGAAGAAAATCGTAGTGCTTTGGCTCAGATGTCAATTCCCATTATAAGGCAATGCTGTGACAATGTTCTGGTAATACAATGCATTTTGGCAGTGCTTTGCTTCACTGCCTTTTTTAATAAAATGGGGGGGGGGGGGATAGTAATGATAAATTTGCTTAGGGAATTAACCCAGGTATCAGTTCTGTTTCTCTTATATAGACCACAGAAAAGTCCCATCTACCACTGGACCTTGCATTTGTTCCTACTTCACCTGTGACTTCTCTGGTTCCGTGAAAGACAATCTGATCTGCATTGCGGATGATCCTTTAATCCTCAGGTCCTCCTGGAGCATAGCACTGGTTACAGCTGGCTTGGCAGAGGCACGGCTGTTCAGCATAATTTAAGGCTGTGCGCACACATCATCTCCCAGCTACAAGCATGCCCGCAGGCTGCTGCCCCTCTGCCACGCCAGCTCTGTGTCGCTGCCTCTTTGGCACCTGAGGCACTGTCAGAGTGCTCCCTCCTTCAAACAACACGAGCGAAGACCTGCAGCCTGCACTCGGTAACTCTCCCCTGCTGAACCGCAGACTTGTCTCCCGCTGGGGTCGGCAGGAAGCCTGTGATGGTCACACAGCAGTGCTCCTGCTCAGCATACTGCGATACAGACTTAAGCCTCATCCATGGCATGTCAGCCGATATTCCCCCTCAGGTGAAATTCTTAAGGAAGAAGGTCAAGGCCACTTTAAAGAAAAATACGCAATTATACACTATGGGTTGATTTCATCACCCAGTCTTTCTGCCTTGGACCAATTCATTAAATCATTAGTTAAGCTGACTTAGCTCCCTTGCCTCAGTAGCTATTCCTAGTGCAAGGCTTTTTTTAAAAAATGAGGGCCTTCACAGGCAAATTCAGCAGCCATCCATCAACCAGCAGTCCCTCGAGAAAAGGAAATTAGGGCTTTGACTATCCTCCCAGTTTTATGATCTTGTCTTTCCACTAAAATTGAGCTAGACCTCTGGGGGTAAGGATAACAAAAAGCTCGCTGAGTCAGTATTTAGGTTCTGCTTCCCTTTGCCACATAGTACTCCCACTTTGTAGCTAGGCTCCCACTCTCCTGAATTCTCTGTCCAGAAGCTGGAGATTATAATAATGGAAATTATTTCATTCCTGGACCTAAAAGTGAAAAAAAAAAAAAAATCATCTTATGCTTTTAGAAAAATGTTGCATGTGAATGAAATACATCTTCTAACTGCCTGGTTTTCTTGATCATGGTCAAACACTGAAGAGAAGGAAAACCAGCACAGACATTTTGTGTGGGTCACTTAGCAACAAAGTACTGAGCACAGCATCAGTTTTCATCTGGGACCAAAGATCAGGAGTTGTAGAAAGAACATGGAGAGAAAGATCCTTTCAAAATTGGTGCAGCTTGGATTACAATTGTTACAATGTGTTCCTGAGATGAAAGAGGGAAAAGGTATTTTTCCTATTTCGTCTTTTCTTTAAACTAGTGTTAGACTCTGAAATGAGTCCCAGCAGGAAGAAGAAAATGCACATCTGAGAGAAAGAGTGTTCTGTCCTAACACGGGATTTCTGTTGGTTTGATCGCTGGGGAGTTGGGGTTATGTTCTTTCTGAGAGTTCCAGCAGGGTATTCTTAACCTTGACAGTTCAGGCTCACAAGCCACTGCTTGGGGAACAAAAAAAAAAAAAAAAAGCAAGAGGTCCACTGGAGGATCTCCTGTGAGCTTCTGGAGATACAGGGCTTCTTCACCCCTCCGTTCCTCTCTGCAGCCCTGGTCTAGTGGTTTGCTAATGTCTCTCCCCACTTAAATTTCCTGCATGGGCAATTCATACAATATCAGGCGAAGGATGTGAGTGACACTGCCCTGAAGAGGGCCGGAACATCAGAGGTTGTTCAATCATGCTGAAAGGTTATTTAAAAATGCTGCATATTTACACTTTCCAGATTGCCTTCAAATGGTTACAGCAAGGTGTTTTTGTTTTTTTGTTGTTTGTTTGTTTCACTTTGGCACTGTCTCTTTCAGAGACCCTAGATGAATCAAACATCAGCCCTGCCAAAAATAAAAGATGGTATTTACTTCATAGCCACCCTCTAATTCAACAAGCCCTTGGAAGAGAGCCAAATCAGTGTGCTCTGATTCAAATATTCAACACTGTTTTTGAAGATACACATATCTCTTACTCTGTGTTATGAAACAGGAAGATGGCCACTAAAAAAAGGCACCTTTAATTCAGTTTTACTAAGATATCCTCACCATCTTCTTTAAGCAGTTCTCTGAGTAATTTCTTCCCTTTCATAATCTGAAAGGTCATTTTAATTCATGGCCTCTTTAACATTATTAAGATTTTTTTCCCTGAAGGAAAATTCTTTTTTTTTTCCTTCTTTTTTTTTTTTCTCCTTCCTCACAGCATTCATTCCAGAATGAATGGACTTCTTTATACCGAGGTTATACTTTGTCGTGGGCATTCCTCTGGTCTAGCATTCAACTCTACTCTCCATACCTAATACCTTTAATAAAACACCTGTTTCTGCATATATTAATACATTTCGTTTAGTACTTCCCAAAAAGAGAAGGGGAGGGGGGAGAGAGAAAGCAGGGAGATTCAGGGAAACTAATGTTAGGAAAAGGTATTTAATTATTGTTTTTCAACTTTAGTGATGCAGATCCCATTGAAATTCAGTTAACAACAGGAAATTATTTCTGCCTTACATGGTTATTTCTGAGTATAACTTTCATAATTGTGATTACTGGCAATATGATTATAAAATTCACAGATCTTATCACCATATGTGAATGAAGGAATGGATTACATTGCCATCTTTAAATACAGTTGGATGTACAATATGCCAATAAATGTATTCAGTTACTGTAAATATGGTCAAAACCCCACAGACTATTGTGGATTATAAAACCAGAAAACACTGTTATAGGATTACTTGTAGCTTAAACCTACATTTTCAGTGGACCTGACTTCAAAGCCTTGCATGGAATATAGAGAAGGGTTGTCCTTAATACTTCGTAAAAATAGAGATCTCTACTCCACTATCAGAGCATTCTGTATTTACAATAATTATTTTTTGTTTGTTTGAAACTAGTTTCAAATAATACTTTAGCTTCATAATTATCCCCAGATCCCTGAAAAGCACATAACATGGTATATAGGCTGCAGAAGAGCACTCGGTCCCAACAAATGAAAACTGCTCATCTAAGTCTTGAAACGAGAAGTCAAAGGGAATATTTGCACTGGCTGTCTCTAAGCATTAATTTAGGTGCAGGATGAAATTGAAAATATTTGCAAGGTGCCTCAGGTTAAGAAACATCATTTTTAAATGCCAGCTACCTTTGAACTGTTGTTCCCTGGGGCACAAGCAGAAACTTTGCAATACTTTGTTGGTGAGCTAGCAGCAAAAATTGCTGCTTGGAAGATAACCCCTGGCATCATCAAGTTGTCCATTCTGTAACATCTTATGACTTTCAAAGCAAAGTGACCTAATGTCTGCCCTTCTGTCTTTACCAGTAAGGCTAACAGTTATGAAGTAGTTCTCCAGGAGACAACCAAAATGCCACAGATCAAGCATTTTGACTGATTTTTCCTCTTTCAGATAAAATCCAGCTATGTTTTAAAGCAAAAAACTCTTCTGGAATAGGAAAACTGAATGCTGACTTTTCTACTCCTTTTTCTTCTCCTGCTCTCCTACCTCCTAAGCCCTACCAGCTTCTATTTGATTGCAGATGTGCTCTCCCATGCCCCTTCTCCTTGTGAGTATAAAGGGAAGGAGCAATGCAAGCTCGCTCAGACAACTCTAGCCAGTTTCTCTGGGATAACTCCAGCAAGGTTTTTTTTCTATTAAAAAAATGGATTGATATTGAGTTCAGTGTCCCACAGGATCAGACATTAATTCAAAAGAAGTGCTTGCTAGGGTAGTGAAGAGCAGAATGTAGGACAATACTTCATTTATTTGACAGAGGAATGATCGAGAGGTCTGAGGCTGGGGTGAACAGCCAGGTGCTCACGTGGGCTAATTCAGCTTCTTGTGTGGCCAAAACTCCTCTGTTTCAATTTCCCAGCCTCTGAGGCAGAGGTGATATTTACTCACTGCATCTACCTTACAGGTCTGCTCTGAGATTAATCAATACCCATAAAGTCCTTTGAAGATCAAAAAAAGCCATAAGAAAACTAAAGGGCTGGTATGACAAACAGACCTTTTCAAATGCAGTGTTGCAACTGAAGGTACACTTGTTGGACCTGGTGGCATTTTTATTTTCCTCCCCAAATCCATTTCAAGGAGTCCTGGCAACCATTACCATATAGCAGCGCCACTGAGATCAATGGCACTGCAACAGAGATGAGCCTGCCCCTGTGCGTAAATTCCTGGATAAGTCCTTTGAAACAATGTGAAAATCCTATTCTATCAATGTTATCTTGCCCTCGCAGGCACAGCCTTAAACCTTAAGTTTTTGAGCTCGTGTTTTATGATCTCTCCCTGCCTGGCTTTAAAGTATGCAGCCTTCTTCCATGGGCTCTCACTGTCCAAATGCCCAATGCCATGGGAGAGGAGGAGGCAATGCAATGGGCGAGCTACCCCTGAAACACACAACGTGCCACACCACCAAAAGCCCAACAAGGAGCTCTCTGCTCTGCCGTCGTAGTGCCCAGGCCTGCAAACCTTGCTACCACCACCCAGCGCCAGGCACAAACCCTTCGCTGCTCGGGCTGAGGCCTGGATGCGGCACTAGACCCTGTAAGTGAGTGCCAAACAAGGAAATTATGACAATTGCATTTCTGCCACCCCACCCATCCTCAAGCAGCGTATTCTGCTCACCGGAGAGGCTTCAGGAGCTTTTCCCATCTTTTTCAGAGCTTGCAAAAAGCTCCAGCTGTTTTCTCACAGAGCCTAATATCAGCACTGCGATTGCCACCATTAAGGTGTCCACTCACCCCAGGCATATTCAGAGTTAATTGACCGAGACTTTATGCTGCTAAACCCACAAAACTCTTTCTTTTCCACAGTAGTGCCTTTCAGACCTAACAGCACAGCACACACAGAACTTACCAAGCAGCTGTGCCTTGCACCTGAGTTTCTCACCTTGGTCCTTCCCCTATGCTTTGTTTCTCTTGGGATCAGCCAAGTATTGTTTGTCGTATGGGATCTGATCCTCGTGGACTGGAAATCCTGGTGGGAAGCGGGGTAAAAGGTGTGTTTAAAAGGGATGTTTTCACCTGCAGTCCTCTAGGATTAGACTTATAAACATGATGGACTTTTTGGCTGCTAGAGCAACAGAGCAGCCTTTTTAATTCAACATTAGCTGTGCAGCTTATGTGACAAAGTAGTGAACAAATTGTATTTTCCAGCTGCAGAAGAAATGAAGGGATTAGCCCACTGCTAACAATAAAATAAATTTTAGCTATTATTTCCAGATGCCAGATACAACACTGATAAGGAAGTCACTCACCAATCAAAGGAAAACTATTTCATTGTAGGAGCCTTATAAAAGAAAAGCATTTCTTGCTGCAATGAGTTCCTCCCTCCCAAAGCCTAACTGAACTGTGCATTTCACTGGCAATGTGAGGAAACTTATTGCTGATTATCCGTGACAATAATTTGGCTAATGCTAGCACTTTTAGGAGCCCTCCTGCAAACCGTTTGCCAGCTGCTGGCACACTCTACACAGCGAGAAAATTAGCTTAATTGCTTTGTCTACAGCTGAAATAATTCCTGGTTAGTACGCACACTTGTGAGAAATGCATGTGTAATTTAGGCCACGAGGACAACTGAGCACAAGCCATCTATCATCGGCCCAGGCTTATGCCTGGGGCCTTTGCTCTCCTGGCATATCGAGTCTGCTGGGCATGAGCCTGCACTATTCCCCCAGCAAAACTCATGCTGAATGCACTGAAAGAAGCCTGGGCCTTTGCCACTCCGTTGCCCTCTTGGTAAAATATCATGCTCCCTGCACAAAACTCACGCAACATCAGCTGTGCATGACATTCATTCCTGATATTGTGAAAGGTCTTGCTTCCTTTCTAATTCACTCGTAATGAACTTGTTACACAGGGCATTGGTATGCGAGCACAGACAACTGCCCCTGTGCACCAAAGAAAGCAAATTATCTCACTTGAGGAATTACCTCATTTGTCAAGTAGAAATCTGCACTGTAAATAAATCCATACTTGGCAGAGAAAAGACAGAGAGAACAACACGTGCAATGCCTGATGTGTATAATCTTGAAGAACAAATAATTATCAAACACTTTGGAAGCATTACAAACTTATCTGACCAGCATATTTGCTTTCAGGTAATGCAGAGCACTAATCACGAGTCACACCTTCCTCCCTCCGGACGAACCATCTCTGCAAGAAGAGGCCCCATCATCTGACAAACGGCACACTTGCTCTTTCCTCCAAGCTCTTACCAGTGACTCAGCCTGATGTCAGAGGGCAAATGCTTTCCCGATGAGATTTAAAACTGAAGTCCCAACCTGCTGTGATAATTAAAGATCTTCAAGTGCTTTTTGTAAGTGCAGGTTTGTGTCCTGGCGAAACTACACTAAGATAATGGCATTGTACTGCCTCTCCAGCTCGAACAGGACAGAGTTTCCATTCCAGGCATAGTTTCAATTGTCCACCTTTTCTTTCTGTACCGCTGGGCCAAATGGCATCAGCATGTTCAGCTTTAAATAACACAGCATTTCGCCTCAAAGGCAGCTAAATTTAAAGCCACCTCATGCTGTTCCCATTTCATGTCTTCTTTATTAATTAAGACACCTTCTACTGGTTACTCAGCCCAGATACAGAAGGGTTAGGTTTGGCACTGTGATGATCTAAAGCTGTGTGGTCTGTGGGAAGCTCAAGCCAGCCTCCAAATTTCAGGTGACCAGGAAAAAAGACAATTTTGTGTTCATAATCAACCAGGAAATTGTGTTGCAATGCCTATATTAACATATCTTGGAAGGCTGCAGAGGCAAAAGTAAATGCCAGAATAAGGCCATTTACTCACCGCTAACTTCCTGCCAACAGCCTCACACTATTCTGGCAAGCAGTACAAAATGGAATTTAATCTCACGGTCATATACTGGAGACCTGCACAGGATCCCAGCAGTGTGACAAGCAGGATGGAGGTCTGGAGGACTAGTACACAGGCACACTGATAACAACACGGGCATCTCCCCATAGCGGGCTCCACCGTCTCTGTCAGCCAACTGCAAGATGCCAGACTGTTGGTCTCCAACTTGTTCTGCACTACAGGGATGCCTGGACTCTGAGTTTCTGTCTAATTTCTAACAGTAAGTGCATTATAGAAGCTCAGGACCACTCCTTCTCCTCTGTCACCAGCATCTTTCTTTTTATCTTAATTCCTGTACTTTCTCTGTTTAGTATCTTCCCTCTATTCTCCATCAGTCTTTTGCCAGGACATACACATCCCCAGTGTCCCTAGAGTTTTGTATATCTGTCCCTCCACTGCCATTTCCCACTTTTCCTGATTTCTTTTCTCAGTATTAAGATTCTCATGAAGCACGCCAAATTTTTTGCAGATATTAAATCATGGAGCATCTCAAAGCACAAGACAATACAAGACATATCCAGAGCCTGCCCGATACAAGAAGCAGGGTCTCCCTGTATGAACTGCAGAGGAAAACACCATTGACATCCATGCAGGCGATGGACCCGAGAGACCGACTTGTAGCAAGCAGAAGGCAGCTCAGACCCACTCCTAAAGCTGGTGCTCAGGACCTCTTCTAGCAGACCTTAGAGGATTAAGATATTGCAGAGCTATGAAAGCAATAGCCCTTTCTGCTGGAACCCCATGGGCCATGTTGGGGTACATAGGCAGGTACAGGCTCTCTTGGTTGCCCCAGTAACAATTAAAAACTGCAAACAATCACCAGTGCATGGCCACTCATATGTAAAGAAGGATATTGTCTCTTAGCAGTGTTTGCCAGTCTAAAGCTGCAAGGCTGGTCTCACCTTAGCTGGCAAAAATGAAGCAGCAACTTGCTAAGCAGTTTGGTGCCAGATGAAACAAATCTAGGAAATGTGCCCTTTCAATGTCACCTTTCTTCTCTTTGTTGACTACTCTTACTATGCTGTCTCATGAAGCCCAAACAAAAAGATGAATCACAAGAAGAAAACAGAAGGAAACACAGAATTACTCTGTTTGATCCTACTCTCCCCATCCCACAGAATTACTTAATTTGCCAGTAGTCTGGAGAGCACTGAGCCAAAAATCTCTGAAGGAAATTATCAGAGCAGCCTGCCATACAAAACACATGGCTCATATGTCAAAACATTGCAGGGTGATGCAAGGCTTACGAACGAGGGAGCAGTGCTGCTGCTTGTGCAAAAGCCTCTCCAGACCACCTTGTGTAAACAAAGCCAGCAAGGCGTTTCAAAGGCAAACATGCCCTCACTCACCCCATGTGGGATACAGGTATTTTCCACTGAAGCTCGGTCTATGGGAGCTTCTCTTACCCAGTGAGAGAGCCCAAATGGTGCAGAATGTGCTCTAACTTTGAGATGCGGAATTTCTTTCATCTTGTCTCAAGAAACATTGCTTTCTGATTTATGTCCCATATATTAAATAATTTACAAACAGGAGACCTGCTGGGCTGGCTGGCATTCTTAGTTTTTGTGCCAGGCACATAGCATAGATTGTTTGAGTTCCTTTTCTTCTTTTTAATGTTCCGGAAAGAAAGGTTTTTGGATTCAGTTAAAGAAGTTTTGCTATTTCCTGCTTGTGCTTTCATTTGTTTGGGGTATTTGTTTTTTTGTTGTTTTTTCTCTTCTAATTAGGGTAACACAGTTTATATTGCCTTTAATCACAGCATACGCACTCTGTAATTACTCTGTAAATACATGCATATGAATTGTTTATATGTGTGGAGGTGGGAGAGCAAGAAAGTGGATGTAATTATGCGTATAGGGAAATGTAATGATTAATTATCTGGAGTACATAATCTTACCAAGAGGCTTGATAAAGTGCAAGCACAACTGTCTCTCCTGTGTGTTAATTACTTACAGAGAGCTTGATCCAGCTGTTTCTACTCATGCAAATTCCCATTCCAGTCTGTCTGAAGGAGAGTCCATAGGCTGAAAGCTGTGAGTGCTTTGCCTGAGCAAACAGCTCGTGTCCCTACACGTTCACCCAGAACATTCTGAAGCTGTCTTCACTCTGTGGGGCTTGATCTGCATTTAGACCAGTTTAACATCCCAGCATCATGCCAGCAGGTAAGAAGTAAGGGGCATCACCATTGCAGCTGCTCCTCTTCAGAGGAAGCAGAAGAAGAACCCGGTCAAGAACTTTTTCCCATGTTGCCTAACCCAGAGTACCTGAATCAGCCCAGCACTGCTGAATGGCCTGTGTGGTAACCAAGCACTTGAAAGAAATCTTTCTGCACAGATGACAGAGAGCACAGGGCCAGATTTTCGCACCCTCTATATTCAGCATCAGAGCATGTTTCCAAATGAGCCTAGCATGCAGTGGTCTGTGTGTAGGAAAGGGTTGGAGAAAAAAAAAAAAAAAATTCCCTCCATCCTCAGGTACAGCTATCAGGCAGCAATGTCTGTTTCTTTCTCACCCCTACTGTCACTAAAGGCCATATCTTGCTACTAGCAGTGGTAGCAGTGACCATCAGAACATGAGGGCTTGAGGGCACTTTGATGTTATACCAGGAGGGGGAGGTAAGCCTCATCATTATCATTATCATCCTGCTTCTGATGGTGCTGGGGTCAGTAAGTGGCCCTTGCACTTCAGACCTTCAGATTTCCTCTCCAGAGATGCAAACCCTGCATCCCAGCATCTCAGCCATACAGTATCATCAGTGAACTGACTTGTCTACATGCACACCACACACTTCCTCACACCTTTCCATTTTCCCTTTCAGTGATTAAGCCTGTCTGTCATTTCCTCCATGAACAGACAACGTTGAAAAGCATGTTTAAAAAATTCCTGTTGATTACTGCAAACCTAGATCTGTGGAAAGGCAAGTGTGAATAACACAGCTTTTCCTTACCCTCCACACTCCTACATGCTCATCCTAACATTTTAAGCAAGTGAAAAAACTGGCAGGAAAAAAAAAAATAAAATGTCACAGGACTTGTCTGCACAAGGACAGAGGTGTGCATGCGCTTGCACCAAGGACATACTTCTGCATTGCTGCTGCACTGCAGCAGTCCAGCTCAGGAAACAGGACACAGATTTTCGGCTTTCTATCACCAGCTCATACCTGACAACAGGGCTTTGTATGAAGATGTCGTTTGCTTTGCCTGACTGAATGCAGGTCTCGTTTTACAGGGAACTTATTTCCCTGGATTGCAATTATCCAATTTTGTTGTTTATACTACTCCATTTCTCTCTTAAACATTCCAGCCTGGTCTACCTCTTAAAGCTCACATACTAGGACATGGTGCAACATTTGTACATTTAAAAAGCATTTTGATGTGCAGCCAAGAGAGAAAATTTTCTTATTTTTATTACAAACCTGAACACTAGTTAAATTCAGTCAAAACTACTTACCAGACACAAGCTGGTCCCAAAGAAGGTAGTCCCAGAACTATTATAAACGAGCTTCAGAGCTTTGATTAACTACAGCTAAAGGTACAATAATCCTTGTAATTTCACTCAAATTCTATATGAAGAGAACCACCTCAACATCTGAGGCAAACTGCACTGCAGTATTTTCATACCTTTCATATATCTCTTGTAGCGGATAATAGGTGGGGTGTTATAGTGTAACACTTCTGCACTTCTTAGATAGCTGTTCATTGCATTGAGGCTAATGTCTCTTTTTAAATGTTTCTTCTTTCTTGACAATCTGTTCTGTGAGTCAATGATATGAACATTGGAAAACATCAATAGCTATTAAATATTTGAGAGCAATGTTTCTCCCCTTTCTTCACAGTATTAGAAAAGTCATTTATCCTAACACTGCTGATGGCGTTCAGAATGATCTCAATCAATAGGTGGAATCTAATTTCACAGCCCTGATACCTCCATAGCCAGATTGTCTGAGCTGCAGTCACACCTGTCAAAATTGCTCAAGGTCCAGACCATGATCAGATGCTCTTTTGCTGAAAGCAGGCTAGGCACATCCCTGTGCTCCCACATCCAAAAAAAAGAGCTCCTCCAGGAACATGCTCTGAGAAACACAGCTCTGTTGATACTCAACTCACCGCAGCTCACTGAAGTCTGTCCTATCCTTGGCAGCATAGGAAAAAAATTACCATAAGTTAGTGGTTTGAAGTGAAAGCTCACGGCACTATTATCTCACGCATACTAAGTACATACTTTAACACTTTGAGGAACAGGACCACAATGACAGCCAAATGCAAAGTGTTCAAATACCTATGAGACAGATTGTCTAAAAGATAGTGGCAACCAAATGTAAACTAAATTTTACCTTAGATTTCTATATAAAATAGCTAACTTCAGTTTTTCTTTAGCAAGTGATAATTCATAATCTCTCTGCCGTGGTCTAAGTTGCAGGAATTGAACACGGTACAATCACTCAAGCTTTATATGTGAAAGTAGCAGAACTACTTCAGGAACACTTGGAAATGCAGATAACTTGTACAAGAACATGGGAAGCTCTCTGAACAGAAATGTAGCAACTTTAGCTTCAGGAAGCATGTCCTAACACTCCCAGGAGAGTACACTAGCTATGGATATGATGAAGGATGGTAGATGTTGTCACCTGTTTTTAGAAGCTCACCTTCCCCACTCAGAGCAAAGGAAGATCATGGGAAAAACAGGTACTAAATATGGAAGTCTTTCAGGCTTTTTGCAGTGGTGTGCAAAAGTGCATTGCACAAAGCAAAATGTAAGCTTACATTGTCTGAGCTGGAGCACAAGCTTGTTTAATGAATCTTTGCTAGGGTTCAGTCTTCTTAAATAATAGGAACTTGTCTGATATTAATAACATGGAGGTAAAAAATAAAATAAAAATAATTTCAGTTGTTTTAAATTGTCATTAAATTAGGTGCTTTCTACCTTTGTGGACCTTAAACCATGGACCCTGATGTCCATGCTCCAAGGTGCGATGTTCTTGGTTGCTTACTCTTGTTGCATTAAGAAGTGGCATGTGGTTTAAAAGAAACTTGGGTTATTTAATGAATTCTATACTTCACATTAGCAATAAACTAATACAGTGCATGATTCAATAAATGTCACTATCATTGATAATGTTGCATTAACAATGCTCACATTAATTAGTTGAAGGGTCACCAGAGACCTCTTGCCTACAAAGCCAAGCTACATCTTTCTCTAAGGAAAAAAATGGGCAGACTTCTAACATGGAAAACCATGAAGACTCTTCCTCTTGTGGCTCCCTTGCTGGGCAAACACAATATCAATCACACATGCTTTCCCTAAAACTGCTTCAACAGTAGATGTAGCATTTCAGGGAACCAAGCCAATCTCTTGACTGAAACCAATATTTCTACAGTTATACTGCCCAGCTCTTCACACACTTACTTATCCTAATTACGGGTGACTGGCCCAAGAGTATTCATCAAAAGTAAGAATTCCCACACCTGTAAAGTGACATTTTAGACATTATTATCCTGTTTACCTATAGGTCAGAAGAAAGATTTGGAAAACTGACTGGGATGACAGTGCTTTGATGCCAAAGCTAATCTACTTAAAGCCCCCTTTCACCCTTTAAGTCTCCTAACAGGAGTTAAAAAAAAAGAAAAGGAGTTAAAATTTGGCAGGAAGAAATAAATGTGCTACCAAGCCAGAAGAGCAGCAGCTTGCAGAAATTCTGAGTTCATTTTTCCTTAGTTTAAATGGTTACAGAAGGCAAGGGGCAACTGAGAAGCATGTCCAGCCTTGTTACATCTCACAGGTGTGAGCTAGTAGTGTTCAGTTTCTATAAAATGCTCTTCTGCCACTGATTTCACAGGGGCTATGTTGGTACATGCTTGCTAACATCTTGGTGATTTGCTGAAAAGAGCAAAGTGCAATGGCTTATGACACATTTTAATCTGCTGTATTGTTGTACTGTATTATTGAAATATGATAAATGTAAATCTTAACCTGGATAAAGCTTAAAACATGAACAGAATTTGCAGTAGGGCAGAGCTTAAATACGCACTGTGTTTCACTGCTGAGCCAACGTAACTCAGTTAGAATATATGTGAAATTAGATTTTCAGTCATTAAAATCAACTTCTTTTAATTCAGAAGTTCGTGATATCTACTGATACCCACTGCAGAACATTGGTGCCCATTCCAGCTTTTGAGTAAGTTCAAAGTGCTAGCATTTCAGATCTAAAGACCAAGTATTGTAATAGAAAAACAGTGCTGAGGAAAGGGAAGCCCATAAAATAAAACAGAATAGAAAGCAGTTTTAAACCTTAAGCACTGTTTTATAGATAATTTTTCCTGTTTTCGAAGATGTACATGACATTCACTAGTCACATCTTACTCTGGATTCCTCAGTGTCCTTCAAACTCTTTTCATTCTGCTTTAAAGCATCCTTTGACTTTGGTGGGCTTTGAATCAGGTCTTACAAGCTGCAGGCACTGTAATTAAATGTCTTTTTCTTTATAATTGGCATGACTATTAGTGAATCAAATCAAGTCATATCCACATGTCTGCAGTAAAAACAAGGCTGGAGCAGATCTTAGACTAACTACAAAGGGTCCCCGCAGTGGAAAAATACCGTGGATTTTTGTATGATAAAAATCACTATGTATATTCATGATGTTACGCTTTTTAAGAATGGGAGTGACTGTGATAATGAAGTATGGACTAAGGCCATGATCTCTGTTATTATTCTATTACATAGGTATCGGCGCCAGGACCCAGGAGGTTTATAAATGCTAGTCAGTTATAATGAGAGGGTTTCACACTCAGTTTTGCACTTGGAAAAAAATGACTGCTCGAGGTGCAAAGATCAGACCCCTCATGAATCAGACCCCTTGCACCCCGAGAGGTCTGCCTGGAGCTGCTCGTATTGCCAGTTCGTGTTCTGGAAAGGGGAAATGACGCAGACTGGGGAAGTTGTACCTGGCTTTAGCAAACACTGTGAAAGAAAACACTGTGTTAGCACCAGCCAAGCACAAATGGAAGGCTCCATTTGAGGAGGTTCACCCAGGACCTCTCTCACGGTCGATCCCACCTGCTTTAGCAGTGCACACCGAAGGAAGCACACTGAGCATTTCACCCCCTGTGCTCATGCTACCCAGGAGAAGGACTTCATCACACAGTGAGATGAAGAATGGAGATGTCTTTACCACACCACGCACAGGTGTCCAGAGTCAATCTTTAAAGGCAGCATCTACATCTGTGGCTTCTTCTCTACCTAAGACAGAGGACAATTACCAGAAATTAGAGTGAGTCCAGGCTTGAGTGCAGCTACTTAAGTGCAACTGTCTACATTTAGAAAATATTTAATTATTTTTAAACCTCCCATATGTTATTTTTATTTTTCAGTTGCATAGCAGTTACTGTCTAAGCTAAAAGCTAGCTTTCTTTTTTTTTTTTTTTTACATTGTGTGTTGGGGGAAGAGTCTCCAGAGCAACTTTCATGTGACAAAATGACTAGAACTGGCTGACAATCTTTGAATTCATGCCATTTCAATTAAAAGTGTTTTCAAAAATGTTAGTTTTCACAGGAGCCTTGTTCATTGTAACCATGAGACAAAAGACAACATCCACCAAGTTAATTAAATAGGAGAGAGGGAAAGAGAGAAAGTAGAAGTTAGAACTTAATTACCATAACAAAGATAATGGGTAAAAGAAACCCTAGAAATACAGGACAGGAGGTGGAGACAGTAGGCTTTGCTAAGGACAGTATGGTTAATATTTTCTTCTCTGCTCAAACACAAAGCATATTCTTGGCCATCGTATTCTTTCCATTTTTCAAAATTAAAGTGGAAATGTGAACTTTTTTTTTTTCACATGTAGATTTTCAGGATTTGTGGGGGAAGGTGCATGGGGATTAGCTGTTGTCAGAGTTCTGTGAGCACCTACAATAAGAAAGACTTTCTACGTGAAAGAAAGAAGTCTCATTGATCCTGTGACTGCTGCTTGTCATCGTGTATACTTCAGCCGCTATCAGACAGATGGATCTCTCTTTCACAGAGCACAGATGCCCCAGTTCCTGCAGAGGCTCCTACTTTTCTAGGCAGCAGAAAAGCCAAAACTGCAGTGAGTTGCAACAAAAGCTCAGAGAAAGAAAGGTTTAGCAGTGAGGTCAAATGCTTATATTTGAGCTGGTAAAAAAAAAATAACAGTCAGAATATCACCCCAATTTGTTTTCCCTCCTTCCCATTGTAGATTGATTTCACAGCAGAGGAGCAAGCAGCACCAAACTTGGCAGCCATGAAGTTGTTACGGTTCTAGCTTTGACTAAGGGCCCTGCCTGGTTAGCTACATGGTGTGTCAAGGTACGCTACGAGGGACTGTTGTTTTTGCCTCCCAAGCAGACAGTAAGACCAATTAATGAGACATCAAGGAAAAACAGTTCTTTGCACCATCAGAGCACAGAAGTGCCCCAAGCTCATGCCATGTGGAAGCTGCGCTGCATGCTTAGTGCAATGAGCATTGATTTTGCCAACAGCTTCTCCAGCCTAACAACATGACAGAACAGGGACCAAGGGCCCATTCTTCACAGCTGCTAATTTTTGTGTGTCTTTCATATGATGTTTCATGCATATTCATAATGCAATGCTCATCTGCATGCTAACCAATAGCTTACAGGTAGCCACAGATTTTGATTTATTCTTTTAATGTGGGGGACCTGCCAGGACAGAAGGCGGTATTGCATGCTATGTTGTGTTCCTGATAAAACAAACACAGCACTTGAATTTAACAAAATAATATTAGCCAGTCTATCATTTTTCCTGCACCTGTTTCTTCAGCAGTTTGAGGAGCTAAAAGGCAAAGCAGGCTGTAGAGCTGATTCCTCTGCCTGGAGGCACAGAGCGCTTTGAATTGTTTTGACAATTGTTTGGTTCATTTTATTTCATCGCAGTAGGGAATCAAGTCCTCTGCACCAGAGAAGGCATAACAGAGAATCACAGCCAGGATTATAAGCATCAGTTTATGGAGGGGAAATTATTAGCTTATTGCGTTTCTGTTGAACCTTCTTGTTTCTGGGCTGCAGAACAGGCTCCTTAGTTGAAGCTGCATGGAGACAAGAGCTGGAGCCCCAGCCCTCCACACCTGAGTTAATAATAGTACAACCCTTGACAAAAAAAAAATATGAAAGTCCTGGATGGTGATTTCCATAACATTTGAAGTTGACACTTCACGGGCCAGTGTTTCCTATTGAAGAATCAGCTTGAGAGCTAGCTGCATCCCACAGAGTTACATTTTAATCATTAACATTTTAACTACAATAAAGGGGACACTTGCTGCCTTTAACGTTACCAGCTCTCTCCTCAGTTCTTCATTCATTAGGACCAGCAACTCCTGATTAGCTGAGGAAGACCCCTGGAGCCACATTAATCCTGTTAATTCAGGCTGTCGCTGCGTCCCTGCAGGGTGCAGCTGCTGACTGCAGGATCACAGAGATGCTCTCCTTGTCGTTTAGAGCTCCATGCAAGTCTGGGGGTGGAGGAAGCAAACCCCTCCCTGCCTGTGCTGTGCTGGTGGGACCTGATAGGTCACCTGCAGGCTCAACAGCATGCCAGCCTGCTCCCACAGCTTGACCTGCTTGGATGGGGAGGTGCTGGGACAGCACAAGGCATGCCCGTGCTCAGGGAGATCTCGCCTGTCAGTCTAGGCCTGGAAGTGCACTGTGCTAAAGCAAAAGGATACAAAAAAGCCTGTAGGTTTTCTCCCAAGGAAGTTTCCATCAAGCTTTAAAGCACTTTACAGTATGAAGGAGCAGATAGCAGCACCTAGGTTAAGGCTGCGGTCTCCACCAGAAGTCTCTAGCACCTCAGGCTGATCTCAGGCCGCCGACTAATGCAGAAGAGAGGGAAACAAATAGGGAGGAGAACGGGTGGGACAGGGAATTGCATGGAAGAGACAGGAAAGAGGGTGTACACAAAGTCCTAGGGGAAGAAAGAAGTTGGCCTTAGGGACCAGGTGCGCATGATGGCCACCTCCATGGAGGTCCCACCTCAGGAGCACTGCAGGCTGAAGTGAGGCCCTGTCTGCTCCCCTTTGGCTTTTCAGGGAAGAAATCCTGCCGATTCCCCTTCTCTGCCTGTCCCACCAGAGCTGTCTGGAGGTGTCTTGTGAGAGCTGAGAGGATGAGCCTCTCTTTTCCTCTCCACAACACTTGGGAGGCACTCCAAGGCTACTGCGATAAATAAATGGATGGCTGAACGCCGCTGTGTACTAACAAGCTGGCTGGGTGGGAAAGATTTCCCTGGCAGTTTGCTTTCCTTGCTGCTGTTCAGCTGTGGGCAGCATGAGCTGAGACTTGTATTGATTGTTCTGCTTGTAATTTACCATAAATGCAAATGCAGGTTGAGACCCAGCATGTTCTGTTTAGTAGAAACCATGAAAAGGAAAGGAAATTGCTATAAATTAAATGTTCCTGTCTCTTCAGGCATTAAGATGGGGTTTCTGATTTATTTTAGCTGTTGCAGAGAGAGACAGTAACAATAAAACACAACATTTATTTGAGGAGGATTCAATAGAAGCTTGCATAGTAGAAAAAGGTTTTTTTATCTTATTAGGTATAACAAGAGAGCTTAATATCATCAATAGATAACAGCAAAGAAAAAATATGAACCTAAGTAACACCAGAGCAGCCATACACTGCAGATTGAATGTCCATTCAGTTCAGCATCCTGCCTCTAGCATGGCTGAAGCCCAAAGCAGAACATGGATAAGGCAAGTCCCCCCAGCAGTACCTCAGAAACTCTGCCACATCCAAGTATTTGCAGCTCAGGAATATTCCTGATCTAGATGCTGATACACCTGTGGGTATGCACTTGGTGCATCTGCACCATGCTCAGTAAGATTTTTCTCATGGTTTATAGATATGAACCCGCATCTAGCTGCAGCCTCCCACCAGCCCCTATGCTTCTGATGCAAACAGTTCCCTCAATGCAGGCTCAGATTGGCTTAGGGTATAAGGGTTGTCTCCTCTCCACAAATGACTCAGATCAGTGATCTCAGCTCTCTCTGTGTTTGACGGATTAGTGCTTAAACAAATCCTACAGACTGCAGAACACCATTGAGGAAAGCATTGTTCAGAGAGGAACTGAAAGCATTTTTCTTTCTGAGATGCATGACTTTAAAATCCATTCCTGCCCTTGAAAAGTTGTTATGCGGATGTGAAATACTTTACCTTTAGTTGAAGTTTTATTACAGAATTTTCTTAGCAGCAAAAAGTTTGTTTGCTTTGGTTTATTATGGTTTAGTTTTGTCACTACTGCAGAGCTATCTTGAATATGGAAAAGGGATCAGATTTTATTTTGGCTTGTGCATCCAACAATTGAACCATAAACCAAGAGGAGAAATTCAGAGGGAGCAGTTTCACATGTTAGACCAATACGAAAATTAAAGCTAGGTGAGATGAGTTAAAAGACATGAATAAATTCAAGACTTTCCTGAGCATCCACTTTTTATTATGAACATTTACTGGATGAAACAAAACAAATGAAAAATTCTTGTCTGGCTGGGGAAACTGGCCTGGTTTTAGTAGTCTTGTGCCAAAACCAGCAGATTGGTCTGCTCCCTTGCATTCTATCACAAAACCAAGTCAACTCTCATTTAACTTTGACTTGGGAAACCAAAGCACCCAGCCAAAGTAGGAAGAAAGGAAATCTTCTCATGACTGCACCACCACCACAGTCACACTTCCCAGTAGCAGCCGAGGAGGGAAGCTCAGGGTGAAATCACCTCACCATCCTTACACTGCTATGCGTGCCAGCCTGGCACACTCCTTCTCCGTTGTGAACAGCCTGGGTAGGGCACCAGTGTCAGGAGACACTAGGCAGTCACTGCCTGGCTTCACCAGCAGGAGCTGCTGCTCCCAGAAGGAATGCTTTCAGCAGCTCACCTCACTCAGAAGCCTGCACAAGGTGAGGTGAGCCATGCTGATGGCCAGGAATCTGGGGGAACATTGTGCATTTCCAGAGCGAGGAGGCTGTGAGGCAGGGATGCTGGAGTTATGGAGGGCATTCACCACTTCCCTGGGCATGCCTGGGGCTCTGGCAGAGGCACTGCAGGATTTTGCAGCAGTTTATCCCAAAGGAGAAAAAAAATACACACACACACACACACACACATATATAAACACCCTCCAAGCACAGTGCAGAACTCCAAAGCCCATAATCCTCTCCCTGAGAGAAATGAAGCGTGAGGTAAGTCCTCAGGGCATGGCTCTGCTGACAGACACCCACAGCCTGTCACCTGTATTAACCAGCCACACCACTTCACCGCAGCCTGCGCTGAGGCAGCTCTTCGGGCTTTACAGTGTTATCACTCGGGAGCCTTTTGTAAACCCCCAGTTCTTGGAGTCGTGTGATAACAGCAGAATAACTTTCTGGTTTGGGGAGAACAAAGGTTTCCAACCTCCCTTGATGCTGAGAAAAATAAAATAAAAAGAAATGAAAACACAAACCAGTAAAAATAGCTGAAATGTATATATTTATTTTTCAGTCTCAGAACTGAGGCTCCTGAGTTTTGACTACATTCAATTTGCCATATAATTGCGTTTGTTGCACAGATTTCCCTCAGGCTAATCTGCCATAATTCTATGAAAGTCTATGGCACTCATTTAGCTCTCAGAAGTTTATTTTTAAGAAGAGCTAAGAAATAGGAATAAAAGCAGCGGTAAAGCTATTTTCAAATTCATACAGGTGTTCATAATGGAAGGCTAATAGATTACTTAGAAGCAACCTCCAGAAAAATAAATAAATAAATAAATAAAATAAAATGGGAACTGCTTTTCTCCGGTCATTAGGTCTGAAAATGAGATAATGAGTGTTTGATTGTCCCCACTTTTCAAAGTCTTATATGATGTTTTCAGCTTGGCAGGAATGGGCACAGCAGACCCTTCACAACCCTCATCCAGATCCCAGGTAAAAAGTGGGGATGGCCCCGTGGCCAGGAGGAGGGAAATGCTGGGAAAAACAGCAAAAGGGAAAGGAACTAGGAGCTTGGCTTTTACACACCAGGCTTTCTAGCCCTGTGACTGCAGACTGCCCACAGCATTTCTCTCCTGCCACAGAAGCCTTCCCTGCCCCGGAGAGAAGGAGTCTGTGTCTCCAGGGCCTTGCCAAGGGCAGAGGCATCAATCCGTCAGACACTTGATCCTTCCAGCATGGTTTTTCAAAGGGTCAGCGGTGGTGTGGGTGCACCTGACCCTTCCCTGCCAGGATATGTTTCCGTGGAGAAGGTGGTTGATGCTTAGTGCCCCAAAATACTGGACTGGGAATGGGACTGGGGTACATGTTGTGGTGGGGAAATCTTCATATCTGAATCAAAGTAGCCAACTACTTGGTTTGGATTTTTTTTTTTTTTTGGGTGGGGGGGTAGAAGGTAGGAGGAGCAGACTTCAACTCAACTCCCAGGATCTCCAAAACCCTCTGGACTACCCTGGACTGAAGATATAATTTAACTTCGACAGAACCAGTGCAGTTGTCCTCTGCTCCATGCATCACCCAGACACTGCTGACAGGTTGTGGTGGCAGAAATATACGTCACAGCAGCTCATCCCCAAGAGTCAGAGGTGAGGATTCATGTGGCTTTGGGACAGCCAGAACAGAGGCTCCGTTATGCAGCACTAGCAGCTTGGAAACATCTTCTCTCTTTTGAGTGGAGCAAGCACACTTATTTGTTTGTTTAGGGGCACTGACTCTGCCTTTATTCAGTGAGACGCGGGGATGGATTGTATATTCCAGCCCATTTTTCCTTCCCTTTGTGGCACCTGTCAGTTACTCAATAGCTGACAGCAAATGCTATCTTATTGATTTATTTTTTAAACATTACAAATCATGCCAGAAGATGGATGGGAGCCTGTTAAAGTAAAAACATTTCTTTAAACCAGAAAGAAAAAAATAATAATAATAATAATAATAACCTATGAGCCAAGCCTGCTTCCCCCTCTCCACCAAGGTGAACACATAGTTTAAAAAAAAAAAAAAAGAAAAAAAAAAAAAAAAGTGATTTTTTTGCCTGGTTAAAGAATGCCACCTGGTGGAGTGAGACCAGCTCTGCTGCTCCATTCTAGGAGGAAAATGGGGGGAAACACCCTCTTTCTTACAGAAACAACCGCCTGGTCTTCCTACAAGACAGAAGCCAGATCAATCAGGCACGGCTGACCTTGTCTGCCTGGAAAGCTAAATACAGAGCTGAAGAATGAATGTTGGCACATCAGTAGATTTTGAACCTTGACAGCACAGAAGCTTTATTTAATTTGATCAGCTCACACAAGAGGTTTTAAATTGCCCTCAGCAAAGACACACTGCCATTCTTTCATAGATTTTTTGAAAGCTAACATTATTTATGGTGTATAAGCTAACTATGTTTTATGATTTCAAATGAAATGAAAGAGAATCTCTTGTGACCAAACACAGGATAAATATAAACACTCTTGCTTTATCCTTGAATTAGCCCTTCATAAGGCTTCCTACCAGCCAACTAGATTATTCACTGTAAAAGTGGGAAAAAAAAAAAAAAAGAAAAAAAAAAAAAAAGAGCATGAGAGGGAGAGGGAGAAAGAGAAAGAAAAGAAAGGAAGGAGGGAGTTAGGGAGAAAGGGAGGGAAAAAGGAGGGGGGGGGGGGCGAGGGGAAGAAGGGAATGAGAGAAGGAAAAGGAAAAAAGGAAAGAGCAGATCCTTCATATGGATTTTGACTGCACTAGTCATGGACCTAGTTCCTTGAGGCAGCTGCTTCAAAAAAGCAGGTTATGGAACTGCTGAGGGAATATGGCCATCCTTTAATTGCTGTTCTTCATCCTGCAAAAAGAGCACATAAAATGTACTACCCAGGTATCCTCTACAGATTGTCTTTTCCTCAGTTTCCTTCAGACTATTTACAATTATCAAAGCATGGTCAATATGCCAAGGTCTGATCTCAAAACTAACACAAAAAGCAGATTTGAATTCATGAGGCTTTTTTCCTTCTCCTTTATTAAAGAAGAAATGATGATGTTTAATAGCCTTTTGCCTCTTCATACCACTGGGAAGAAATGGGAACAGGAAGTGTGACTTACGTAACAGTGCTGACAGAATGGAGATTTAATCTTAAAACTGCAAGCCACATTTGTCCCTCATCTTCTATAACAGCAACATGTTTTAAAGTTTTGCTATATACTCTTGATGGAAGCAATGAGAGTGCTACTGACTTTTGATTTTCCATTGCATTGTTGCAGAGCCTAGGTTGATTTTTCAGGCTGTGTGAATCAGGAATTATTGGAGACAGAGAGCCAAAACTCTTTGAAATTAATGGAAATGCACTGAAATATGAATGTTTTTAAACTGAAATAGATAACGGAATTAGGTATAGATTTACGAATAATTGCTAAAAGCAATCTTACAGCTCTCCAGAATGATAAGCTGGATAATTATACTAGGAAAATTCTTACACAAGTGAAGTGGAAATGTGATAACAGCATCATGGTATCCAGATTTAAAATTTTAAGTGAACTTGTCAAGGACACCTAACTTTCATTCTTGAAGATTAGATCTCACAAAGCATAAGTGTTTTGGAGTAAATGAGACACCTAGGGGAATTTGCAGTAGGGTTCTGGCACATGACTTTTCTCAAATGAGAGAAATCCCACTGCTGTCTGTGTACTTTTTTAGCCTCTACTCCTTTTCATGGTACATCAAGTATTTTGTTATAGAAAATGGAGCAAAGAAGTGGTGCCAAGCATATGTTAAAATGCAGAAACCTAAAATCAATGCCTGAATTAAGGTATGCAAACAACGTAAAGATAACAATAGAAAAACCCCATATAGTCTTCAGCACCAATGATGTTACTATAATTACTTCTGCAACACCTCTGGGAACATGTCACAGGACTCCCAAGCAACCCACAGGGTAACCCCTGCTCCCCCAGGCAAATCTGTGCTGTTCTTATCCTCATGTTGCCAGCAGGCTTCACCAGCCTAGCTTCAGGGGCAGTGTTAGAACACAGGGAAGCCAGAAACAGGCAGAACTCCACTGCTTTTAAGTCTCTTGCTCTTCCAAGGCTGTCTCCATCCTGGCAACAGCCAGACATGCTTTGAAAAATAAGTCTGAGAGTCTCCTCCCTCTTCAGAGCTCAGAAGAGTATTGCCACAATGACTGGCAATATGATCCATCTTTGAGATGCACAGAGAGGAAATACAGACATGCACCTGCATGCCCTTCTTGTAGCTGAGAGTATGCTCAGAGTGCATCATGATGATTCTGTTTGACCTGTGCTTACCCCCTTCCCCACTGCTCTTACTGATCATGTGGCAGATGTTGCCAGTTAAAGGCTACCTCCATTTACACCCATTACAGGTTTGCATGCACCTTTGAACCTGACAGCTCTTTTGAATTAAGCAGCTGAGAGTGGGAGCTGGAAGCAGCAACTCCCTTCTCATCTGAGCGTGTGGTGCTGGAGTCAGCTCTAGATCTGGCTTCTACATCTGCCAACTCCAGAGCGAGGCCGCTGTGACACCAAGCGTGCAACAGCTTCCACCCACGCCTCCGTTTCCGAGTCTGGAGCGACAAATGCAAAGCTAATGCATTAAAGTGATGAGCACTGGGTATCCAAATGTGCTTTAAAAATAAAATTACATTAGCATGACAGTTCAAAGAGCTTTCTCCCTACAGTTTCCCATCTTAATTTTATATGTATGTATATGATATTCTGTTACAAGTTCAGGCTCTCTTAAATCACAGAGGCAAAAGAAACTCTTTATGGAGTCAAACATGGTCTGAATACATTGAAGAACTGTTCTAAGTAGCAATAGCAAGTATGTCTTTAAAATTATGCAAAAGCAAGCAGGAAGAGGACGGGGGAGAGTGAAGGTAGTTCTCTGCAATGATATGATAAGAAAGCACATCAGAAGGGGAAAATTGTGTGAAGTCATACAAGTAAATGAAATATTTAAAATGAAACAAATTATTTAGATCTTGAAGACCATCCCAGGCAAGTAAAATAAACATAATGATTACTAATTAATTGTGTCACTTATATTTACTGAGTGATCACTTTTATTGTTTCAGATTTCTAAAGACTTCTCATCTCTACCGCATTTAGCCTACACTGTCATTTGTAATCATTCCTTGTTTCCATCTGATTGCCACTCATCAGAACTTTTGCTGAGCACGGCAGGATAATTACCCGCTGCAGAGCGCAGGGGGGTTCCCAGTCCCAGGCACACATGAAAGGCGAGGAGGTAAACCTGCGTGGGAAAAGAACAGTTTTAATTATTTAAAACAGCAAGAGATTTTGCAGGTAAGAACTCTTCTCTTGTTCCTCCCAAACTATCTAGCAGGGGAAAAAAAATATTTTTTTTCTCCTTCCCCACCTGGCACACAGTGCTGCTATATACAAAACAAATTACTTAGACACAGCTGTGGATGCTGAGTTTGGTCGGCTTAGTTGTTGGGGGAAAACTTGCATGCAGCCAGCAGCTGGGAATTCACCAGCAAGCAGCGTGCTGATAGATTAGTTATCCTCAGAGCCCCCTTATCCCCTTTCATTAATGAGGTCTGACTGATGATTATCTTGAAGGTTGTTTACCACAAAGGAGACAGACCTTGATGGGCAGAGTGGAGCAGGCTGGAGAAGCTGTGTGGAAGACAGCATTTACAGCAGGAGTCCCAGTCTGACCCTGCTAAGTCAGATTTGAAGACAGAATAGAAAAAGGGAGAGAAGCAGGTTCAGTCCATCAGCCGACGGAGGGGCAGGCACGTGTCTCTAGTGACCACTGTGCACAGCACTCTAGCCAGGAGCTACAGACACCACCCTGTATGCTCTGTACCCGTACCCCATGGGCACCCAACATTGCAAAGGAAAGACCCACACACATTTTTTATCTTTTTGCAATTTTTGCAGCACCAGAACCTTGGAGAGGTCTTGTGCAGCTTACCACAAGGTTCCCTAATTATGTCCTATCTCTTATAGCAATGGTCTCAAACAAAACAGCATAACCATGACTTCAGCATATTCTCTCAACAATGTCAATGCTAACTTCTCCATTGCCTCAGTCAGTACACGTGCAGACCTGTTGGCAGCACACCTACTCCACCCACTGCACAGTTAAGTGTCCCATGGTGGGTCACACATATCAGTAACACCAGCAGATTATTACTGATACAGATTTCCAGGAAATCGGGGGCGGTTCTTCGAAAACGTGTGGTAAAGCAGCAAGATTCCTCAGCAGCTGAATGGATAAAAATATCTAGAGAGGGTAGTATAGCTGTAATATAAAAAGTAGCACTTCACCACCATAAGCTTATAGGATTACTATTCCTAGAGTGCTTTCCTATTTGGCTGTTAAGATAACAGAATTAAAGAGTGGGGTGGGGTGGAGGTGTCATATACTTGCAGCAGTGCAGATATAAAAATATTAAGTTTTTCCCTGCTGTGGGTGGATACTAAATTCTACTTTATTATATACAAGAACCACCAAACCGAATACCTTAATAATGAAAATGCTACATAAAATTATGACTGCATTACTTTATACGTCCTATATCTGTTGGCTCAGTTGTCAGAAGCTGAAACATGGTCATTAATAGTGGAGGTAATTGAACCAATCTTCAAAATGCAAATGATAATATAAATAGAAATCACCTGTGAAATGCATGGATTTACATCAGGTTAAAGAAGAAAAATATATATATATATCTTTCTACCCTCTGGATTACACTGTTTCTTGCACTGATCCCTGCCACTAGTCCAAAGCTTTCATGTGGACCACCACACACTTTGCAGACAGGTCTGAGATTAACCCTTCAAGCAACACAGAAATGGAGAATCCATCATGTCAGTAGATACTTTGTTTGAAGCTTAACTAAACTTTAAAAACAGCAAGATTCATGGCATGCTTGATACCATGAATACACATAGGAGAATATACTGTACCTCCAGCAATGGCTCCAAGCAGTGTTATTAGGAAATGATTTCTCATTTTCCATAATCACCCTTAAAAGATTTAGTTGCAACATTCTAAACACAAACGGCAATCTGCCACTCAGCACCAGAGATGTTTCCAGCCTGCTTGGAGGAACCAGTGTTTGGAAACATAATCTTTTCATTTTCAGGTTCCACTCCAGGAGAGGAGGTGGTGGACTAAACGCAGTTATCAGACATACAGTCAGAGATAAACAGGCTGAAAAGAATCAGCAGAAGTACTTGCAGAAGTAAAATTAGAATCTGGGGATCAGATGGGCAAGAGAAGCAGATGAGGTGAATGAAATTTATGTATTCCTCAATTAATCATCTGTCATAGAATCACAGAATGGTTGGGGTTGGAAGGGACCTTAAAGATCATCTTGCTCCAACCTCCAGTAGACAGGTTGCTCAATCAATTCGATTTCCATGAACACAGCATAACTGAGGGATGGATGTTCCTCCTCAGGACTTCAGCCTCAGCTGTTTTTTAACAAAAAAAAAAAAAAAAAAAAAAAGTTGTTTTTTAAAACTCCCCTTGCACCAGGGGAGTTTTAGGTTAGATGTTAGGAAGAATTTCTTTACTGAAAGGGTTGTGAGGCACTGGAACGGGCTGCCCAGGGAGGTGGTGGAGTCACCATCCCTGGAAGTCTTCAAAAGACATTTAGATGTAGAGCTTAGGGATATGGTTTAGTGGGGACTGTTAGTGTTAGGTTAGAGGTTGGACTCGATGATCTTGAGGTCTCTTCCAACCTAGAAATTCTGTGATTCTGTGATTATTCCTCTAGGGTATGCCAGTGACTCTGAGCAGCCACCCAGCATCAGGGGAGACCTATACCCCAAACGCCTGTCCCCTCATTTATGATAAGAGTAACCTTAGCCTGTGTGTACACAGACATCAGCATGTACCCTCAGACTTCCTAAAGTGCCTCACAGTCACACTGCGAAGCCCTTAGCTGGCTCAAAACGTGTCATCCATGTGAGATACAAACTTTGGCAGACACGATTTAATAGCTGCTAAGAGTAGCCGGGGCTGCAATGTGCATCCCAGCCCACCTGGGCCCAGCCAGGCCAGGCCAGGCCGGCCACCAGATCCCAGGCGTTCCCTGGCGGGCCCTGGGCCCAGGCTGGAGCAGGGCTGCCTGATCCTCCCCGTAGGAGCTCACATGCACGTACACACGCGTGTACACAGGCAAAATGTCAAATGTTTATGTGTTACAGCTACATAATTCTCACCACAAGAATTAGCTGAGCGCGTACATATTGCCATCTGTTTATTCCTTGTTGACTACGCCTTCACAAAACTTTTCCCCTGATCACTTTGAGACGTGCCTGCAATCTATTTAGATTATTATATTTACCTTTCCTGAGCACACTCTTCACTGTTTAATGAATGCTATTTGTTTCTTTCAAAACAACAAAGGCTGGTGATCACACACTTTTGTAGTGCCTTGCCATGTCCTGAAAAGCGATGAATTCTTTTATTTCTCTGTAGAACTCTGCATGGAGATTCTGTGACAAATTATGAAACCCAGTTTATAATTGGCTTCCCCCACAAATTCCCTCTTGGGAAAGATTTCTGAAAAGCTTCACAAATCCATGCTGATTTTGGCATAAGCTTTCACCAGTTCATGACTTCGCATGAAAATCATGCAATATGCAGACAGCTTGCACAATTTTGCCAGAGCTAGCAACAATATTTTCAAAGAAATGAAATTGCATTAAAATATGCTACTATCTGGAAGCCAAGTATTTTTCAGAGACCTATTGATTGCAACAAAGTCCTTCTCTAAATCCTCTTGCTGCAGTCAAGGGGAGACAAGGGAAAACTGGGTATTTATGAATCAGTCTCAATAAAAGAAAATGAGCTCAGACTTCTGCCTTCCTTGTGGGCATCTTCATTTGAAATTCTCTATGGAAATTGCGTTAGTTTTCTTATGAGAAGGTCCCTATAATTTGCCTAATTATCAGCCTGACAGCTTTACATACAGCTTATATGCAGAAAATGAAAGGAATGATGAGGGAATTTCAGGGAAGAGCTTTTATTTCCCCCGATAGAAACATCATCTCAACCTAATTTGCATGTAACATTTCACATCGCCCTCCGTATCTTATTGGTAGAAATATGTTCACTCTGGTCTATTCCCATAAAAACAGAAAATGAGAATTGACATTTGTTCGTCTTGTTCCAGAAAAGCAGCTCCAAAACAACAGCGAATTTGGGTCAGACTAAGATGTTGCCTGTCATACAGGTATTCAGATTTTTAAAAGCAACTGATTTATTTTAGAAACAAAATCAAAAGGAGAAATATGAGTGCATTTCTGCATCAATATATATATGGGGCAGGGGGGAAGGGAAGAGGGGGGGACAACCTAGGTCTTACAAACAAACAGATAATTACATGCCCTTTTTTTGGAACACAGCTAAATAGTCAGAGCCTGAGACAAGAAAACTAGGTTTTGCCGGTAAATTGCTGATGCATCTAGGCAGGCCACCGTAACCCAGATGTTTAAAAGTGCCTTTTGATTTTCAAACCTTACCAATCCTAGAACGTCAGAAGAGGCTGACAGATGCAGTACACCAGCAGGACCTTCTAATGCCTGCACCCTCAGGATAGCTGAATGGCAACCTGAGTAATCCCAGTTTACCTGGGAAACAGATTCTAGTCACTCGCTGTCTCATTTTTTTTTCTCTTTAGAATCAACAGTATACCCAGCCACAGATGAAGCATTTGAGCATGCTGGGATGAAAAAGAGTGCAATTGAAGAGGCTTATGTTACTGATCACTTGATAATGATTGACAGCATATTTGCAAATCCATAAACGGTTGATTCAGTCCCAATATCAAGGCTACTGGGCTTTTAAAATCACTATACTGAATCTAGTAAGAAAACAACACTTTGTATAATGCTGGACTAAGAATGGCAGTGCTTCATCCTCTTTCAATAAATCATTATCCATTTTGTTTTAACTGAGTGCTAAGGGCTGAAAGATGCACAGAAATGAAGATCTCAGAAGCCTGAGAACTCTGGACAGAAAATGAAAAAACTAAAGTATGAAGGATCTCATAACTTCATCTGGCTAACATTACAGGAATTTTCAGCTTCTGTGCCACTTCATGCTTTCTATTTCAGATGGAGCCTTTACATGCCATTAGCACACATTTTTGCACGTAACCAGGACCCCATGGAAGAATCTGGCTTTGCACCATAGTACAAAGTGAAAAGTTAATCCATATACCCAACAACAGTTTTCAGATTCCGTGATTTTTGGTGTGCTTACCTATGTAGCCTAAAATTTAAAGACACACATGTCTATAGGGAATATGATACACTTTTCTCTCTAATGTTTTACTCTTTCCTGTTACATTGAGAGATTTTCAAGCAGTTCTTTTAAAAATGCAGCATATATTTAGTAGTAAAAGGATTTAAAATTATTCCATTTCTTGACTAGAATTTACTATATTCACATTCTCAAACTGAGATTTTCAAGACAACTCAATGATAATGCTTTAAGCATAATACAAATCATTTATATTATTCCCTGAGGGAGACAGAAACACAAACACCATCTTAATTAATTCATATAGGACAGATTTAGAGTTATCAGTAAATGTGTCTGAAAAATACCACTTGGGAAAATATAGGCAAGCATCATTACATGTAGAGGCAGCTATCCTGCTAAAGAATAATTCCAGAAACCCAGAAGCTTAAATCATATACGGCATGGAGTAATTGCTGCTGTTACTGCACTTCCAGAGCATGGAAAGTGCTGATCTCAGTTCAGATTCAGCACTCAAAACTGCTCCAAAGTGAGACTAAAATAGACTTAATGAATGCTTTCAGTGAACTATTTTTGTTTTAAAACTAAATGGGTGAAAAAGGAGAATTTAACCACAATCCATACCATGATTTCAGTCTCCAGAAAGATATGTCCATGTTTTACTTGGTTGCTTGGCTCAATAATTAGTTTAAAATATCACCACTTGCTTCATGGATAGTTTGTGCATGCACTGCATCCAGGGTATGATGAAAAAATTACTTTTGTAATGAATAGTTGAGGCAAGGCAGATACCGTGTAAATAAGGTGCTGGGAAACACAAAGACATGATTTATGAAGCCACATATATGTTAACAATCTGGGATTTGGGAAGCCATCTCATGTAAAGTAGCAATGTCTCTCTGTCTTTTTAGTCAAGTACTGAGCCTCTTTCACTAGGAAATGCACATACTTCAGTGTCATCTAGTATTTCTATGAGCATGACACATAAAAAGACTATTGCCATTATTCGATTCCAGTCTTCTCATAGCATTAGTGTGAATGACAGAAAAATGGGCAGAAAACAATGGCAGCTTCCTTTTTTTTTTTTTTTTAAACCAAGTAGAATTTGCTAAAAATTTTATTTCAGTATCCAGAGAAAGAATAATTATCTTCATTTTGCTTTAAAGATTGATTGGTTCTAGTACAGGTTAATACAACTAGTATTCTGCAGGAATAGCAAGCTTCCCTTGCTGTTCTTACTCTGTGTTCAGAAAACTTGACAAATTGGCACACATCAAGAACAGCAATGTTCAGTTTAAATTGCTACTGTTGAAATCTCAGGTGAACTTTCATAAACAAATTTTTTTTAATTATGCATTCATTTCAACATATGTTCAGCATACAAATGCTACCCATTAAAAATTTACCTGCACTCAATAAATTCTATTTGGTATTCATTACTGTGCAGCATTCCCTGGAAAAAAAAGACTTCCAGATCACAGAGTCCCACCAAATAGCTGCACAGCAATTTTCTGTCACAAGGAAATGGTTTTCTAGGTTTACACGCTAAATACTTGGTTAAACTCAAACCAGTAAAAATTCAGCTTTGTGAAGAAATCAGTGTTTCACAGGATGGTCGAAGGCTTGTTCAGTAATCCAAATGGGCAGATAGGAACTAGGCATCTTCAGGCAAGCATATCATCCTCTTAAAGCAATTTCAACTTCAATTTCAGGCTTCCTACAAGAAATAAATCTGGGAGGTCCAATAGTCATTGTTGGGAAGCGGCTTATGTGGTCATAACAGCCTTCTCAAGCCAGCAGAGAAATTTCTGATGAGGCTCAGAAGATATTAGAGAGGAAAATGACGTCCCCTTTTGCTCCTCTGTCTGACGGGCTGTCTGAAGCATGGAGGAGCACAGCATGTAGGCATCAGTCTGGTCTCTTTACATCCCCTGCCCAGATCTGTTGAGTCTGATCTTTCCAATCTGCCCAGGAAAAAAGTGGGGCTCCTGTCATAGCACATTTTAATGAGCAGTTTTAAAGTCATTTTTATGGCAAAAGCAGAGGACAACAAAGGTCTCAGCTTTATCATAAATCTATGTGGTTCAAGGAGAAAAGATGCCTCTACCATCGGTGCCTCTGTACATCACATTGAGCCTCACCCTCTGATCTGCATGTGAAGTGAGTCACACCAACCCTGGGATACCCAGCCTTGCAGAAACCCTGCTCATGAATCCAGGACCAAGTGCCTGCTGCAGATTAATACCTTAATACCAGGCAGCTATTAATCAATCAAGCACAACAATCCACATTAGACTTTTAAATGGGTGAGGGAAAAGCTGTTTGACTCCATGACAAATTGCACAGAAGAGAACAACCTACTGGTAATTGGTTGTAACCAATTAAGTAAGCTGAACACAGAGGCTACTAATGATAGCCACTTGCTAAACAGCTACAACTGTTAATTGTAAAAGTTTCTGGAGCCTTTTGACATGATCTTTGGCAGATAATATGCAAAGCCACCTGGAGGAATAAATTAATTGCAGGTGATGATAGCTTTGCCATGTCCAGAAAATAAAAATGCAATGCAGCTTAAAAATTAAAAGGAGATTATCAGGATTAAATGAATCCTTTTAGAAAGAACAAATGAAGACAGAGAATTCCATCAGCAGAAGTGAGAGAAAATGGGAGCAAGTATTACAGGACTTATCTTAAGAAAGTTCCTTTAGGGAAAAGGTGCCTTAAAAGCAGCAAGTGAATCTTATTCAGTAATTCAGCATGGTCCAGGACAGCTATCTCCAATAACAAAGCAATGGTTCAAACTGTATACCTACCAATAATTTCCAAGAAAAAGAAAGAATTAACCTTAAAATAAAGCAGTTCTCCTTCTCTCCTTCTCTCCTTCTCTCCTCTCCTTCTCTTTTTCTCTCTTTCTTTCTCTAACAGAACTGCAAGATTCTCTCTAGAGTCAAAGTCATATTTACCCTAATGACCCATGCCCATATGTTTTCCTCTTAAATGTGTTCCTGAATTCACCCAACAGGCTACCCACACTAAGTAAATCTGATGCCTGCTACACCAAGAGTAACAAGAGATTCAGCACACTGCACCAGGGCCACCACCCACATATTAGTCTGCCTAAACCCATCTGCAGTAAGTGCTGTGGTACAGGCAGCACCCGAAGATGCATGCCCCTTAGAAGAGAATCAAACTATTGCCTTCTTTCAATGCTTTGTATATGCATTATCTCTAACACTACCTAATCTTCCAATATACATTTTTTAACTTTCAGTTATTCTTTAACATTTAGGATTGGTGGAAATGCAGCAATTTCTATGTGTTCTTATTGCCCTAACAGATTATGTTTTCTGCAATATTTTATATGGTTAACTTTGTAACTCTGTTGCTTAGCTCAGGTATTTACACTCTCCCAATCGGTCTTATTTAGCAGCTTCCACAACTGTTTAACAATGAAACCAAGTTAAAATTTAATTACAGCTCAGGTTCAAAACGTGTCATGGTGACTGTCAATGTGGAAGAAATTTTAGCCTATGCTTCACAATATATAGTCTAATCTGTCACATCATAATAGAGAGAAATCCCTGGATGACATAGCATTGCAAGTCTTGTTAGACAGGAGAAGAGAAAAAAAAAAAAAAAGAAAAAAAAAAGGCATAAAATGTAATGGGCTAGATATAGTCTCTGAGGCTCCCTCGGAGGACTGAATAATCTTACATGAAATAGTCTAAAGCCAAAAATCAAAAGTGAAGGTGGTATTTTTTCTTCCCCCCCTCTTCTTCCTCCTTGATGCAGCTAAGCATGGTTCACATTTTACCTGATACACTTGCAGTTAGATATTTATACCCACATTAGGCTCCTACCTCAGCTCACATTTCTGAATTGCTCAGACACCCAGCAGCTCCCATGTCAACTAACACACTCACTTCCGATAACCATTATTTTGAAATCCTGCCTAAAACTGTAAGGTTTAACTGTAAGAGAGCCACTGAATCTCCTAGAATTTACTTGTCTCCAGTAGCACATAACATTTTACTTTAAAGTGTTCCTGAGTGTAAGGTCAGGTAGCACCACTTCAGCCGGGTTACATGGCTGCTGTGGCTCTTCATATATGAAAAATAAATGCCTCCCATCCTTTCAAGGTTTATATGGCTTTTACAGATTTTTGTGATCAAACCTGCGTATGACAAATGTTTCACCTCTCAGGAAAAGTGCTTCTATCCCCCATCACTCGAAGAAGCAGGGAGTCATCACATGACATGAGGATTTGGTATGATAATGTAAATCCATCTTTTTCCCCTTCAGCCACTCTGTTACAATCCAGAGAGTTATCTCAAGTGTCAGGATTAACAGAATTTGCTCTGGCTGTTTCTCCAAGCAGAAAGATGAAGTGCAAGTAACATAAACTCTCCTCCAAGTAGTACATGGATGATAAATCTCTGGTCTTAATTCTCACAGATAAAGCAACTTTTCTTTCAGAATAGGCATGTTTTGTATACTTATCTTTATTAAACAGCATTTTATGTTAGACATCTCAGCATATCTTCATGACCATCATGGCTTTTAATAGGATCTCATCTATGTAAGCACAGTTTAGAGTTTGTCCTGAGCAGCAACTATACATTACCAAGCTACCTAGAATGAAATAGTGAATTTTTTTCTTATTGAAATTGTTACAGGCTGCAATAGCTCTTATGTGCTTGTCTGGCTCTGGAGATGATTTGTCACACTGGAGTTATCCCCGTTTCCTATAATGTAGTCTTGAATCAATGTAATTATACTGCCCTCCCGGTTTTTGGCCAGGTAAATAACAGCATAATAGTGTACAATCCAAAATCCATGTGGGAACACTGAGAAATTGCCAGGTTGCTGTAGAAAACTGGTTTTGCTCTCTCCAGATCTAATTACCCTGGAATAATCTTGTTCGCATCGTAAGGAGTCAGCAATCATCTGCATTATATGCACGATAGTGAATGCGAGGCGAAATGCTCTCTCTGAGCTGTGGAGATGCGGTCTGAAGCAATGGGAGCAAAGGTTGGGATCGGTCCTGCAGAACTCATACCCAGAGCAGTGATTGGGAATTATCAGTGAGAGTAGGAGGGCTGAGTCGTTTGGGATGCATAATGCTGTGCGCTGATGCCAGGGCTTTTCATGGCTAAGCAGAGCTGGCAGGCACCCAGCACAGCCCTGTCTGAAAAAAACATAGCATAAACAGGGGAAAGGTGAGTGATGAGACGCCCACACAAGCCTTGCCTTTGACTTCCAGCACCTCCACACCACCCTCTGCAAACCCCTTAATGACGGGGAGCACCTCCCACTGAGCACCAGCTATTCTGAAAATCATCTGGACATATGCAGAAGTAACATCAGTTCTGTGAACAACCCAGGGACTGATTTCCAGTGAATCTGATTGCTCTGGATGGCTGACTTTTATCTGAAATATACCAAGGAAATGCTCTGAATGAAGTTTACCCTTCATTAAGCAGCAGAGTCTCTCTAGCAGGGAGAAACCGTCACTGAGGAATGAGGTCCCCAATAGCTTGCGTAATTGCCCCATGTGTGTTTCCAGTGCACGTACTCTGATGGGTAATAGACGCTGAGTTCAAATTTTATCCCTTCTTTCCTTCCACGAGAGAATTGATGGCATCTTTTCATCTACTAAACTAATCTACTTCCATAAAACTTGTAGGAATTCAGTGTCTTTGGTTACAAACATATAAGTAAACCGAAGAGGAACAGAAGAGTTTTGGTCTGTTTTATTTATTATTGAAGATGTATATTTTTTAAATCATTACACCTCCAAGTTAACCAAAAACTCTTAAAATAGTGCTGAGCCACACAGGTTCATACAAGTTCATTCAGCAACATGAGCATGTAAACCCTATTTTCTTCAAATTTAACAAAACAGTATAAAAACTCATTTGCAACTCAACACTAGGGCATGTTTTTTCACAACAAAAATGATTGAGTTCTCCATGTTAGAGGAGGACATTACCCATCATTTCTAGATTTGCATAACGGAATCTGTAATTTCAATAATGAATAAATTTCTGAAGAAAAAAAAAAAATGCTCTTCTGTATCTTTTTTAATTTGCAGTACTTTACCACATTCTTACTATTTTTATTTTATGGATGGAAAAAATTAAGAAATGTAAAAGTAAATGTCACCCCAGAATTAACCAGCATGTGAGTTAGCAGAAGGAAAGGTATGATCCTCTGCCAGATGGTTACTTTCTCTTCCTCTCCTCCCTCTAGGAGCTGGTAACCTCTTCCTTCCATAATTACAAATTTTCTTTTAGTGGCTGTAACTGCCTTCCACTCATCCAACTAACATTGTTAAATCTAAAATGACTTTTTCCAGTCTCTAGTTCGAAATGTTCCACGTTCATCTCAGCATTGAATAAAGGGTACTTCATCTGTAGGTTTACATGATTTTTCCAATTACATGAGTCAGTCTAACAAATGACAACATTTCTCCCTGCAAACTTCTCTTACGGTTGTAGATCAACACTGCTACAACCTACCAGAAAGCCTGCTTAACAACTGGGTGCACCAACATCAGCACCAAAGACAGGTCTAGACACAACACAAATATTCTTGATAGTGCTTGACAACCCTTCGTAGAGGTACCCAGACATCAGGACTGAACCCAAATTTCCTGCAGGCCACACAGGTCTTCAGTCATATTGCCAAGAATTCAGCCCAGACTACAGACTACAGTCTTAACCCTGGAAATATTTGCTGTGCAACTGTGAAAGAACAGAATAACACCTTATCACTCAAGTGTATTTTATTGAGTCTTCCTCATAATGATTTTCTGAACAGAAGTGCTGTAAGTGTTAGAATTCTGAGAAGGCTTGTTTATACTACAGACAAGTAGAAAGATTTTAGCTCTCATTAGAAATCTGTGGTGTGTTGCTTTTTCTTTTTTTTTCTTAAGCCAACAACCACATGCATACTAACTGCATCAGCTAAGGCTGTAATTGCTGAAAAACAACATAGATGTGAACAAAGCTCCACGAGCCTTTTTACTCACACTTGCCCTTTCCTTCTCCACCCATGCTTTTCAGCCAGATTGCTGGTAACCAATGGAGTGGAAAGATGGGTTAAAAGCTGCAATACTGAGGGTGTTCAGCAGTGGAGGAGAAGGAGCAAGAACGTCAATACTAATCTTGTAAAGACTCTGACCTTCTTGCAGGCTGTGAGTGTATAATTATACTCACCAATAATATTTACCTATTTCATCTTTTTGAAAAGACCATTTTTTTGGAGATTTCTTAGATCCCTCTTAAAAGATACTTAGACTGGTATGATGTATTTTCCTAAAGAACATGATGCAGAACAAGCTCATCATTGATTTTTGTTTCCCTGTTTTGTTCTGTTCAAACAACTGTGTGCCTAAAAATAATTTAACTTTGGCTGAGGTCATTTGAGGAGAGAACTTTAGCCACTTTCTGTCTCTGAAAACATGGGGCATTTTTCTGATCATTTTTTCTTTACCTTGCATGTGGATAGAGTTATAAGGATATTCAATGTTACCCATCCTGTCCTCTGATTAGCAGCATTCACCTGTCCTTATTTACTTCTTAGGGAAGCAGCATTGTAGATTCCAGAAAGGAATTAGAGTATCATTGGAAGTTAATAAAAGTTTTGGTGGAGCCAATTTCAGCAAGATTTAGGGAAGACCATAAATGGTGTTTTTCTTAGGCCCTTTCCCTTGGGGACCACTAAAAAAATACATTTGAAGTCCGTATCCATCACTAAAATATCCCTGAGCACAGCAGAACCACTTGGTTATACAGAATATAAGCTTGTAAGATGCTTGTGCCAAAAATATTGAGGAAGGTGTGAAAGAAAAATGGGTAGCAATGTATGTGTGCCTACCAGAAGAAACACAGCTCCCCAGACACCACTCCCAGCAACAAAATTGAAGGAAATCTTTTACTGTTTTTGTCACAACCACCAGGATGTTGCTCCTGATAACCCCACAGCCCAGATGACCCACGGGCAGAAGATTGCGATACACACACGAGCAGGATGGTTAGAAGGCTGTGTTGCCTAATAGATCCTTCTCTTTTTGTGTTAGGCTGGCAGTAACAGGCATCTCCAACATATTTTACCCAAGTGAAAACCATCAATGAACAGCAAAGTGACATAGTATTTATGGAAGATGAAATAAGTATGAAGCCAAGGCAAAGGATTGCTTCCTAATAACTGATGGCTCCTAAGGGACATAAAAGGAATGCTTGTTACTCCACCTGGACATTGAGCCATTGACCACTACTCTTTGACTAAGACCATCCAGACAATTCCTTACCCACCAGGAGGTCCATCTGTCAAACACATGTCTCTCCAATGTAGAGACAAGGATATCATGCAGGACAGTGTCAAATGCTTTGCATAGCACCAGGGAGATGATGTCAGTTGCTCTTCCCCTATCCACCAATGCTGTAACCCCATCATAGAAGGCCACCAGATTTGTCAGGCATGATCTGCCCTTAGTGAAGCCATGTTGCCTGTCACCAATCACCTCCTTATTTTCCATGGGCCTTAACATAGTTTCTGGGAGGAGCTGCTCCATCATCTTGCCAGGCACACAGATGAGATTGACTGGCCTGTATTTTCCCAGGTCTTCCTCTTTCCCCTTTTTAAAAGAGGAGTTATGTTTCCCCTCTTCCAGTCAGTGGGAACTTCACCCGACTGCCACAGCTGCTCGAGTATGATGGAAAGTAGCTTAGCATTTACACCCACCAGTTCCCTCAGGACCTGCAGATGCATCTCATCTGCACCTTCAGGTTCCTCTTGTCCTACAGTAGGCAGCTTTTCAGTCACCCAGTCCCTGCCTTTTGCTTCTGGGGCCTGGGCTATGTGGCTAGAGCTCTTGCCAGTGAAGACTGAGCCAAGAAAGTCATTGGGTACCTCAGCCTTCTCCACATCCCAGGTGAACAGGTCTCACATTTCTTTCCAGAGAAGGCCCATACTTTCCCTAAGTCTTCCTTTAATCACCAATGCACCTATAAAAGTCTTTCTTTTTGTCCTTGATATCTCTGACCAGATTTAATTTTAACAGGGCTTTGGCTTTCCTCACCCGATCCCTGGCTGCTCATACAAAGTCTCTGTGTTCCTCCCAGGCTATTTGTCCTTGCTTCCACCCTCTGTAGGCCTCCTTTTCCTGTCTGAGTTTGTCCAGGGGCTCCTTGTTCCTCTATGCATGCCTCCTGGTGTTTTTGCCTGACTTCGTCTTTGTTGGGATGCATCACTCCTGAGCCTGGCACAGGTGATCATTGAATATTACCCATCTTTTTCTTCAGCCTCTCTCCCCTACAGGGCTTTGTCCCGTGGTACTCTACCTAGCAGGTCCCTGAAGAGGCCAAAGTCTCCTCTCCTCAAGTCCAGGGTATGGAGCTTGCTGTGCAGCCTCTTCTCTGCCCTCTGGATCCTAAATTATAACATTTTATGGTCACTCCAGCCAAGGCTGACCTTGAGCTTTATCTTCCCCACCAGCCCCTCCTTGCTGATGAGAACAAGGTCCAGCACAGCACCTCTCCTTGTTGGCTCCTCTATTACTGGAGAAGGAAGTTATCACCAGTGCATTCCAGGAACCTCCTGGATTGACTGTTCCCTGCTGTGCTGATACAGATATCAGGGTGGTTGAAGTCCCCCATGAAGAACAGGGCTTGTGAACTTGAGGCTGTTTCTATCTGTCTGTAGAGGGTCTCATCTACTTGGTCTCCTTGATCAGGTGGTCTGTAGTAGAGTGCCACTATAATGTCACCTGTCCCTGTCCTTCCATTAATCCTGACCCAAAAACTCCCTGTCAGCTCCCCATGCATAGCAGGAAATGGCTTTACAGCAACATGGACTCTGTTCCTTAAGTACGAAGCATGGTATTGCCTTCTCTCCATCCCTGTGCAGCCCTACAGGAGCTGAGGAAAAAGAAAAGGGCAAGCCCAGGAATGATAAATGAGGACCAGACAGTAGGACAGATCACCACGCATGTCCATAATGATGAACCAGGCCAAGGGAAAGCCCAAGGGAAAGTCAGGGTCCAGATCAGTGGGGCCAGGCACAGGCAAGGTTGTATGCAGCACAGCAGAGGCAGACACTGCAGGCGAGGGCCTGAGCTTAAATACATGTCCCAGGCAAAGAGGAGGGAAACCCCCAGCACAGCTTCTCCCTGCTTTTTTCCACATAGCTCTTTTCAGAAGATCAGGAGACCAATCCAACCTCGGAGATGGCCCTGAGCCATGGCAGGCAGCCAAATCCATCAGAAATCAGAGCAGGGGGGGTTGCAGAGACTGTTACTCACTCAGTGTGTCCTGATGCACAACAGCTCCAGAGAGGATTCCTCTGTTCCTCACAATCCTGCTCCTCAGGAGGCCTGAGTCTCTGGAAATCAGAGATATCAGGCATCTTGGACCAGCTTATCAGACTCAGGGGAGAAAGCAGTGAAGACACTGGAAGTGAGGAGATGCTTTAAACTTTTGTAAACTGTAGAACTGAGCTGAGCACAAGCAGCAAAATCTTTTATTTAGAAAAGGTCAAACAGAGAAAAGGAGACTTTTCAAATGGGTCAGGATCCCTGGGGTCTAAATAGGAGTTCAATCTATACAACAAGTTGCTTATAACCTCACTGAGTCATTTGAATATTTAGCCATTTCCCCAGATTTGCCTTGGTATTACAGATCAAAAAGAAGTACTATTTGAATAATGGTCCAGAGGCTGGCTATTTCCAAGTTTCCCATCTCTTAATTTTCAGAAAGACATACTTGTTCCCTTAACGTATCCTGCAACTACAGAAAAAATAATCTGACACCAAAATGACTTGGTCTAAATTCTCTTGTGGCAAACTTTTCTTCCTTACAGAGGGGAAACACTCTGTGTTGAGGCCTGTGCTTGCTTCTTCTTACCACCTAGCAACAATCTCAGCAGAAAATCCCCTGGAACTGGAAGACTTTGGCACTGCTAGCCGGGAGGGAGTTTTGTGAGTGAGAGTAATGATTTTGAGATTAATTGGAGTACAGAGACAACTAAATTGATTCTGAGAATGAACACTACAAAGGACGGTCTCATTAAGTCTAGTTCTGAAATGAATCAGGAATGTGTACGTTTGTTCTAGTGCATGGGCTAAAATTATTCCGTATATATCATCGCACCTAGTTAAACAACAGCATCTGTCAATCAAGAAGATTATTTCTACTCCTAGGTATTTACCAGGAGTACTTTTATACTCACCACAGAGGGCTACTGTACATACAGCAAAATGAAACAGGGAAATCTACTTCTTGATTCTGTGTGTTCAGTCCAGGTGCAACTCAAATGCCTCTGCAAACATCCATGTAACCTGAGGAAATAATCTTACTCAAAGTCAGTAACCTCTCACTAAAAGCAAGCCTCTGCTGTTTCCCTTGCCATATATGTCATGGAGGAAAAGCTGGAACAGGCTATATTTAGCAGCTTTGTGCACAAAAACGTCAGATCCAGACATGCAAATGGTGGACACTGAGACCTTGGTTTCAGCAACTGAAACGTCATCTACGGACCCTGCCCGTGCTGCCTGAGATGCTAGTGCTTGTTTAGATGCCAAGTGGTGCTGTCTGCAGTGGATTACCGTGATCATGTTTGGAGAGTGATGCTAGAGATTGTGACTTATCAGCTCTGCCCTCTGCACCACAGCTATCACTTGAAAGTGAAAAGCAATGATCAGAAGTGGCCTCAGGGTATGTAGGAGAAACGCAAGCGGTGAACAAAGGCAATAACCAGACCAGAAGAGACTACTTTCTTAGGAAGGTTTCAAAGGAAATCAAAGTACAAATAAATTGGGGGCGAAAAAAGAAAAAAGAAAAAAAAAAAAAAGAAAAAAGATATATGGGGATAATTGTACTGTGTCCTTAACTGCCTTCTAACAGCTGGAAAACAAACAAGCAAACAAGATGGTTTTGTGCAGTAATCGATCCTTCCTTATTTCCAGTTGTTTTACTGAAGTCCACTTCTACACCTGTCCTGTGCCGGTCAAAAGACAGTCTTCACCTGTTCCTCACCACCTCTGCCCTAAAAAAAGACCTGAAGGTCAAGAGAGTCTACAGACTTCATGAGGACTTGCCTGATATAACAAAACTGCAGGAGTGAAAACAAACAAGGAAATTGCTCTGCTCTGAGGGAGGTCATTGCCTGGACTTTTAGGTCATGTAAAATTCCTGCACAGCTTGAGATCTGTTATCATCAGGCCCTTAAATGGTGAAGGGCTTCTCCTTTCGTTTGGTCCCCACGGTGCTGTTCTCAGCATTCACTGACTGATGCTGATAGGCAAGAGAGGAGCACCATGAGCTTTCATTTCACAAGCACAGACCACAATTTAGGCCATGCACCCTCCCAGCAGCTCCTCCATCAGTCCCTGCATGTCTGGAGCTGCAGGCCAGCCCTCATGAATGTAGCTGGGGCCATGGGCCTCTGACCATGCTGCTCATCCCTAGCCCAAAGGCTGGCTAAGAGCATGTGGTCCTTTCCTAACAGTACTAGCTGGGAAGAAATTACCACTTTCTGAGATTAAGTGGGCAGGATTTTGGTTACCTGGTATATAATTCCTTTTATTGAGAAGTTCTCTGGCAGCGTGTAGCCTGTTAGTAGGGGTTGCATCTCTCAGCCCTTCGCAGCAGAAGCTAAAATATATTTCCAAGCTCATGTTTCTATGTGCTGTACACTTGTGCAAGAAGGCAGCCTGCTGAAGCCAGCCTCTTGGACAGCGAGGGGTTCAAGCATCAGCCCGACATGACAGCAATATCCCATTGGCATTGGCAGCACTGGCTTATTTAACTTTCCTGTTACATAGTCTCTTCCTTCCAGTCCATGCAAGACTCAGCTCAATGCCATTTGCAGGGTTTGCTTCTTCAGTCCAGGCTGCAGAAACTCTGGTTTCTGGTTTGTTAGACCCTCTGATGTTGTCTTAACAGACTTGCTGTGCAGAAGTCATTGCAGGACTTACACAGCCCTCACATGTTTTCTCCCATTTTATTTACCACCCTGTCAATTCCTCCCCTCTGCAGCAACTCTTAGCAGTCTTATTTGGCATCTATCTCCACAAAATGCATCAAGCAACAGAGCAAAAAGGGATGGGTGCCTGCTGAGCCACACACCTTTCTGGATATTTTTCCTTTTTTTGTCACTCTTGCTGCCACAAGTATGCCTCCGTTTGTGTTGGTGTCACCAGCTCACAGGTCATCATGGAAGAAAAGATGCTGAAATGCCTGCTCGTCCCGGTGCCCTGCTGAGGACTGCCACACACAGCATAAGATTTGCCTGCCAGGGTGCCTAAGGGGTGGATGTGAGTTATGTGAATAGAGGATTTGAAGATGAGAGCAGTAATGACCAAAAGGCTGCCTTTATACAGTATTCATTTCAATTTATGGCTGACATAAATAACAGCACTTCTGTGTCACTGGCCCCCTGTAAGCAGGCACACTGCTGTCATGTTAAAGGTCAAAATATGTTTATGACAGTGCAAAGCAAACAAGCATCAAACCAAAACACTGTGCTTGCTTCTGATCCCTGCCAACTGAGCCTGGAGGTGAGCAGCAGTAAGTGGGAGCATCTCCTCCAGCCGGGAGGCAGGGCACAGGCAGCACTACCCGACTGCACTGCCCTCCTCCCTGTTTAACACCAGGACAGCCTTGCTTGGAGATGCACTGGCAGCTTTGTCTCATTCACCCAGGTGGATACCAGATGTCTCAGGAACCAATAAACCTGCGGGATGTGGTGGATTGGCCTTCACAGCACCGCAGGCAGGCAGGGGTACATGACAGCCCGCGGTCTGCAGCACATCTCCAGCCTGGATGGAGCATCTCCAGCCTGCTCCATGAGAGGCAATGCTTTCCGAGGCTGGACACACCTGCAGAAGGGACACTGGAGGAAGCTGGTGCTGGTAATCCAACATTAGCCTGAGACTGATCAAACCTGCATGCAGTTTCCCCCCACCTCTGAAGTTCAGGGTGGGCTCTGCATGCCCCACTCACAAGAAATGCAGTGGGAATACTTATACAGACCACACTTATACAGACCATGCTTACACAGATCACTCACTTGACTGCTTGTCCCTCACCCAGGCTTCTGCTCCACCTGAGCAGCTCGTGAGATGTGGAGGCTGCAGATTAATTAATTTACCCCTTCTTGTGGATGCAAAGAACAGGGCTTGCGTAGGACCTGACGCCCAAGCACAGGCAGACCTCTCTACATCCATTCTGTGCTTGTGGGCTCTATGATTCCCTGGCAGACACATAGCTGTTTTGCAGAACACCACAGCAGAGCAACTCGTACATTTTGCCAGCTCACCAGCAGTAAAATCAAATTAACAACTGAGAAAGAACATTAATTCAGCTTTTTCAAAATCAGGCTTTTGCTGGAAGCCACAACAATCGCCAGTTCAAATTCCCAGCTTTTAGCAGGTAAAATTCCTGCCTGAAGAGATTGATCTGTGTAAACGAGCTTTGTTTCTTTTTTTCTTTTAAAATGGTATTAAAGTCATTTCTCACTTTTCCCTTAAAATAATTAAACGTTATTGCTTGTCAATCTTATTCAAGATTTTTTTTCAGTGTCACTTTTCCTATCACATCTCTTTCTCTCCCTCTCTCACCCTTTCCCTTCAGGTCTCAATTATTCTCAAGTATAATGTCATTATTTATGCACCAACAGTAATACAGATAAGTTTAGTTTTGCTTTCTCCTATTTGTGGCCTGAACTATCACATTAAAACTGAATAAATAAGCAATTACCAGGGGCTCCTCTTTTCCCAATCCTTCGTGTTTTCATTACTTTATGAATTCAGACTTTTTTAAACAACAGATTTCATGAGCTTATGAGACCTGATGTGATGTTAGAATTATTTCCACAGTGGAAAACTGCTCAGGAATGGGAGAAGTTTGCTGGCAGCCTGTGTGGTGAAGATGGTGACCCGGTCCTTAAAGATTGGGCAGTCTAGATCCTGTGCATGGTACACAAAGCTTTTTGGAATCACTTTCCTGTACTGGAAAGAGATGAGCAATTATTGGTGGCTCATTAATGCAATACACATCTGCTTGTGAGCTGTCTGTGAACCAGTGGTTAGGCTCCTGGGTGCACCCAGTGTGTGTTTTACCAAACCACTTCTCTTTGGATGCTTCTTAGGCAAACTTCTTGCTGTCTTCTTTGGACACACAGTCATTGGTCATACAGCACACCTTTGTTTCCTGACTGGTAGTGGGAAAACCACCAGTTCCTAAAGCAAAAGTGCATGTGCCTACACAAATGATCTTTCCACAGACACAGCATGACTGCAGTGTGGACAGCTATACTAATACAGCTCTCCTCTTCCCCTCCCCTCTTTTTTATTAGCTGCTGCTCTTTGCTTTATGGGAGCCTGCAAAAGCCCAGCCTAGATCAGATTGCTTTGTGTACAAATACCTCACAGGAGGCAACTTCTGCCCTCTGAATCTCAAAACCTGAACTGCATACTTACAAGAAAAAGGGAAAGCATCCCCATCCCTGTATCACAGAAGCCACTGTTCCCAGGTAATGCAGCTCATGGCAGAACTGAAGAATGAACCCGAGCCAGAATCCTGCCCTTGTTTCAAGTGGGCAATGTCCTTTACCACTGCCACAAACAGCCTTATGCCTACCCTCCCCCTAACAATGGCTGTATGGACTGATAGCACTTCAACCCCTCACCTCCGCATGACAACACAAGTATTTTTTGCGCCACAGATTCAGGGAAGTCTGGGATAAAACTCCCCAAAAGTCAAAAAGATGTGTAGTCTGGGATGCCGCACTGGGGAGGCTCACCAAGCAACTATTCAACTGCTTCCACTGTCATAAGGGAAGAGAGGGAACAAGACACCACAGGCAAAATTGTGTTTTCTAGAGGCAGCACTAACTTATGCTGGTTTGTGGCCATTGCCATCCTGCTTTGAATTGTCCGGTCTGCTTCCTGAGCCAAGAGACAAACTTTCTAATGCAAAGGAGCATAAATTATGCCTTGTCCTCCTGGTGTGACTGCAGCGTGACAAGGCAAACTTAAGCCACCTTGGATCTGTGCAGATGAAGTACTAACAGATGCAAAACCACACAGTTCAGTGCAACCGCCCACATGACTATGCAGGCTCCTGATAATCTTGAAAATGGAGTGCCTACTACCAGAATGAACACAGGTGGTCATTCCCCCTGTACAGTGGCCGCAGTGTCTCTGCACAAGTGCTCTGTTACTGCCGGGTGTCACCAAAACACTCACCAGTAAGAAGTACCAGTTGTCCATAATCAGTATGTCTTCCTGCGAGGACACTGTCCTTAAAATCACCAGGAGGAGATCTGCAATCCAAGAAAAGAACAAGGTAGGGAGGAGTTATTTGCAGAAATCCCTTTGCCTGCTAGGGCTGTTTATCAGCAGTCCCTGCATACAGGATTCTCCGTACGGGGCTTGGACACAGAATGCTGCAGCCCAGCACCGACCTTCATCCAAAGTCATTTGTGCTCACAGGTGTCAGAGCAGCTCTATTCCTGCTTCCAAAATATAGTCCTCTGGATTGCAGAAAATGAGTTCACAAAAAATTATTTTGTATGCCTGCTGCAAAATTACACTTCTGTCCTGGTTTTCACCACACTATATGTCAATGTGGTGCAAGACATCTGTTGCTGGGCTTCCTGCCAAGTCCAGCAGGGCTCAGTGTGAAACCAAAGTTGTGAAAGATGCAGTTATGGAGTTACAACAATTTTATTTGCTGGATCCTGCATCATTCTGTTTCTTCAAGAGCACTGGAGACATCAGTCTTTTCAGGTAACCCAGAGATCTTGGGAAGTCTCTCATCCCTTATTACCTGTCAGGAATTCTGATTTTGCTCCTATTCACTTTCTTCCTCTTTACTCTTTCACTTCATCATCTAAAATCTCATTATAAATATATTTCATAAGAAACAAACACAAAAAGGAAAAAAAAAATGTGCACAGAAAATACACAGGGTGCTTTTGTACACCCCTATGGTATAATCAATGACTTCTGAAGTGAAGGCTTGGTAAAAAGTCCACCTTTTGAAGTGGACAAGTGTCTGTCCTTTTTCTTGAGTGGGTTTTGCCACAAGGCAGAAATGATTAGTGAACATGTGCCATTGGGACAGAGTGAGAGGGGAACAGCGATGCCACAAGCATTTCCCAGAGCATCCCATGGATTCTTCCCGAGGAGGTGGCTCAGGAACAAGTTTCACAAAGGGAAGAGAATCAGCTGAAATCCACAGGGAGCCAGCACTTTGCTGAACACGTTGACATGAACTGCCTGTACAATGTGAGTTCTTCTTTCATGCCTACCTCCATTTCAGCAGTCTTTCCTCAAGATTTACAGTAATACTTATGAGTTCACCCCTTTCAGTCTCCTCATCCTTCCAATTCCTCTCCAACTGCTCACATTAGTGCCAGGGTAATTATCTCCACCAAAATACAAATAGACAAACGGTACAGAGACGCATGCAGAGAAGCCCTTTTGAAGTATGACACCAACCTGTGTTCTGCAAAATACTTCTGTAATGAAAGACATTCAGTAATGTTACAATTCAGAGAAGAAATCAATCAAGCTGCATAAAGTCTCTTCTTTCCCTCCTACTGGGCTTATATGCTTTTTCAGAGAGAACAACTTGGTCTCCATATTTCGGGGCTTTGGACCTTGTGTTCATTTATTTGTTTTCCTATACATGATTCCAGGAACAAGGCTGTGAGGAGGATTTGTTGGGCTGGGGTTCAAACCAGGGGCTGGGCAGGAGGGAGACAGGACTTGCCAGGTAGAGGCTTAACCTCTTCAGTCAGGCCTGTGTTTAGGGGAAGCAAGGCTGTCCCAAAGAAGTCCAACATGGCCATAAAAGGGACCCAACCACAATCATCCTTCCTCTGGGTTGGAAAACTCTTTCCCTGCCATCAGTTCAGAAAGCTCAAGAGATTGTATTTACCCAAGGCAGATCCCAAAACAAAAAGGTAAACAAAAAGCAGAGCAAAAAAAAGGAGCTTACAACTCCAAAATGTGTTTTAGTTCAGAGATGCAGTATGGTCTTCAGATGCTGTTTGAATAGAGGCTAATTTATAGCCAATGTTCAAACCAGCATCTGCCATCTGGGATGTCTAATTCTGCTGGGAATCTGGGAACAAGAGAAGCCTTGTTAGCCTTGACATGGCTCTATAGCATTTTTCTTTTGAATCTTTGTGCTATAGCACCTGTAACCTGTGTGTCTGACTTTTTCTTTTTTTACTAATAAAGGCAGATAATAGCAATGTAGAAACAGCAGGGACAATGGCCTTACCAAATGTCAAACATGAAGGTGTTGTTGACATCGTGTTATTGTGGTGTATTTCTATGATGACTTGAGAAATGCAGGGCTTCTGTCTGAGAAATGTATTTCCAGTGGTATTGCTCCGCCGCAGAATTACTCAGTCCTCTTCCTCGGTAAGAGCAGTGGAGAGAACAGGCACAAGATAAATGCATTTCATTTTGCTGTGCAAGTGAGTTTCTAAATGCTTCTTTTATCCAGAAATTAAAAACGGACAGTTAAAAAGAGAAAATGCTCATCTTGCAGTCTCAGGACCAGCAAACTTATCAAAAGGACAATTTTATAGAAGTTGTTATCCTGGCTGTGACCTCGGGCCTGTTTAGACGTGTATCCTGCTCACCACTGTAGATTTCAGATGAATGTTAATGAACAAACTTCTAACATACGCTGTGATAAAATAATTTGCCATTAAAAGAAGGTTTTTAAACTCTGTCTGGTTAACCTTTAACTCACTTTCTACACTTCAAGTATTTCAACAGAGCAGCTGCCAATGCTCTGTCCATGAAGCGTAAACAAAAACCACTAACCTTTTGAGAGCTCCTTGAATTCATAAGCTATAATTTAGAGTTATCATTCAAAAATAAACTGTATCTTTCTGCTCATTTCAAATATGTTGTGGCCGCCTCCACAGAACGTCCCATATATCCAGATTCCCTTTGGAGGAAAATAGGGAAATATGTGCAATGAGAATGCTTGCACCTTTTCCTGTGTAATTTCTACTTCGTCTTATTTATCTCCTCTCTCAGCTGCACAGCTGCAGTCCCTTACACCATCTCCTTCCTAGGTATTCCAGGAACCATTCCAAATCTTATTCCCTGCTTCCCTATAAAAAAACTGGAGATCAGACGATGAGGAGACCACCCCATTTTAAACATGCTGCAGTGACCCTGGAGCAGCCAGTCTCCAAAAGCCAGGTGAGGAGGATTGCCACAGCAATTCAAGCCAAGCTGCCCCAGGAGGTGCAGGTGAGTAGACTGGTATCAAATTGCTCCCAGGAATTTGAAAGGTTAAAATAAGGGTTGTCCACCTGACTAAATGGACAACATGCAAGTCAATGGTTTTTCAGTTCTAGGGGTGTTGTGTAGCTGATGCTGTAGAGGGAAGGGATGCAATCCAGAGGGACCCTGACAGGCTTGAGAGGTTACAGGCTGGAGTACGTCTCCTGTGAAGACAGCTCAAGAGAGTTAGGGTTGTTCAGCCTGGAGAAATGAAGGCTCCAGGGAGACCTTACAGCAGCATTCCAGTACCTAAAGGGGCCTACAGGAAAGGTGGGGAAGGTCTCTGTGTTAGGCAGTGCAGTGATAGGGCAAGGAGTGATGGCTTTAAACTAAAAGAGGGGAGATTTAGATCAGATCTAAGGAAGAAACTCTTTACGGTGAGGGTGGTGAGGCACTGGACCAGGTTGCCCAGAGAAACTGTGGGTGCCCCATCCCTGGAAGTGGATGTGCCATCCCTGTGGACCATCCTTAAGGCCAGGCTGGATGGGGCTCTCAGCAGCATGGTCTGGTGGGAGATGTCCCTGTCCGTGGCAGGGGGATTGCAACTGGATGGTCTTTAAGGTCCCTTCCAACCCAAAAGATTCTCTGATTCTAAGAAAAGTGATGAAGTTGAGGTACAGATTAAATTTTTCCGTGCTCTCTGATGCTCCATTTAACACTACTGGTTATGAATCCTGTGTTAGAAACTGTCTAAAATACGCACTTACATGCCATAGGGAATGCTCGGATTTAATTCATTCAAGGATCTGTTTTCCTGGATGCAGGTACTGGTTTCCACTGTTGTGCAATAAACCATAAATCGCTCCCTGGTCCTAGGTTTGATCTTGAAGAATGGATATATGAATCTGCTCTTTTCATTATCTCTACCTAACCCACAAATAGGCCTGTTAGGGAGTTGGCAACAAATTTCAGATCTTTCCTCAGCAGAGGTTATAGATCCCAGGTGTTTTGATGCATTTCTGTGAAGGTTCAGAATTTGCTTCCTGCTGATAGGCAGCAAGTAAATTAATGCACTGTAGATGGAAAGCACAAGAAATAAAGAGGGAACTCAACTAAATTATTATAATCATTTTCTTCTTGTATTTCCAAGATGCAGCAAATAAGGTGCTGGACATAATATGGCAATATAAACAGTGGGGTTCTATAGTATTAATAAAATGCTGTTCATCACGGCTGAAGGGCAAAACACTGACATCTGAGACAACTTCTCAAAACCAGGGAAAATTGGAGAGTGTAATAAGTGCATCTGGAGGGTTCTTTGCTATTCACTGGTTGATGTAAGAAAAAGCTCCGTGAAAACTGGGTGAGAAAGCAGCTCTCTTCCGTTATCATGGGCCCCACTGTGAGGAATTACTCATTAATCATGAAGGGTACTGCTGAATAGTGGTATTTTGTGAACCTTAGCAATTTATTTCATAAGAGCATGCATGTAATGAAAGCCTGTACTGGCAACAAGCCAGCAGCATTCTCAACCGAGGTGGTGTCAGCTGCACCAGAGCGAAGTAGGGACAAATGTTTTTTGTCAACGCTAACCTGGGAAGGAGAGCCTTTGTCACAGGAGGCATGAACCATTTCTAAAAGTGGCATTAGCTTCCCTAGATCAAATTCTATTTGAATTGCCCTAAGAAACCGTGTGTAGTCTTTACTTTTCTTGACTGCAGGAGAGGGTTGTGCTGTAGACAGAACAGTGCACATGGTTTGACTTTTATACACAGGGGGGTTGTGAGGTTGTGTACCTGTTTATGTTCGTGCAATTTGAGGTTTTCCTGTGGTTACTTTGCAAGTTGAGAGGATGCATACTTCATAGGCCTGACAGAGGGACTGGCAAGCTGAGGTGCAGTCACTGGGGCTGGCTCTAATCCAGGAGAAATGTGTGAGAACATGCCACCTGGTGAGTTAGGAATAGGAAATAGGATATAGGCACCAGGACTGGGAAGAACCAGGTCTCATCCCAAATAAGCTTGCAAAAAAACCTCCTGCACTTAAGAAGAACTAGAGTTCCTAGCATGTCACTTTGGGCTAATGTGACCAACCAGCAACCATTTGGGGAAATAATAATAATAATAATAATAATAATAATAATAATAATAATAATAATAATAATAATAATAATAATAATAATAATAATAAAGCTGTTTTCAGCTACCTAGTGACTATTCTGTCCAAAACTCAAATCTTCCTTTTTGCAATCCCTTATAATATGTTCTACCCTTTCTTTCCACTTTATATCTGAGTTGTTTTAGCATGAGCCAAAGAGTTTATAGCCACAGAATATAGAAATATGCATAACCTCTACAGCATACAAAGTATTTTGAAAAACATATAGGGCTGAACTAAAAAAAAAAAATGTTTTTCAGTAATGCACTTTAATATTCATCCCCCAGACCACCTAGGGAGCATGAGAGCTGGGAAATAGCAGACCTAGGAATTGTTCAGGGCCAAACGCTGCAGTCAGTCCCTACGGTATAAGAAGTACATGCAAGTGACCTCTCCCAGAATGATACAGCACAGATCTCATCAAGATCCTTATCCAAGCCATATTTCTCTCTCTCCGGAAGATCTGCTCTGCCCCACCATGCACAGTGCTTCCGGTCAGCTTGAATGATCTGTATGCACAGGGCCCGCTGCTGATTTCTTTCCATAATCCTTATTCCTTTTGGCCACGGGCAGTGAAGTCAATGAATCCGCAGTGTCTTTCCTGAGTGTTTGTAAAGACATAGCACAGTGTCACAATTACAGTAATCAGGAAAAAAGGATGTGTGCGTGTCTGTGTTACTTCGCCTACAACAGCTTGCAGAACGATCAGTTCTCTCCATTTTCTTTCACTACCTTCTCCTCTATCCCTTCATTAAGTCAGTAAGCTTCCTGTGACCCTTCCCACCCCTCTGCTATGAATAAATGGAAAACCTCTTCAAAAGCTGGGTACTGACAGATTCTGCTTTCTCAAACACTAACGTGCATGTAACCTGCTGGGTGATGTTTTGTAGAAATAATGATGAAATATTCATGGGAGCATGATGGCAACAAATAAATGGAGCAAAGAGAGACTACAAAGCACGACAAGAGGTCATTTATCACATTATTCCAAGCCAAAAAATGAAAAAACAACGCAGTCTTCCAAAGCCTGCTGGGTGAAACATGAGCCTTCAGCTAGGCCTGCAGGTATCAGATTCCTTGCTATTGCCATAGCAAATCAATCTGGCCTCTGTTTGCTCCCTAGCACGATAGGTACTGCTCCCAGGTATACCCAAACTGATACACCTCACGGTATAGACAAGACTCTGTCTAAACACAGCCATATACAGCCCTGTCATGTGTGTCATGACAAGACTGATATTTCATACACAAAATCAACATAGAAATGACTCAGAAATCAGAGTAATGGTTATGGCACCTTCGGCAAAGTCTGAAAGGGGTGGAGGGACTAGTTTCAGATAGGCACATAAAGGGTTATACACCCATACTTCTTCCAGCTTTATAGTCAAGCAAGTAAATAAAATTGTCAAGTTTTTTTCTTTTGTCTGGAAATTGCTAAAATTTCACAGTTGCCAGCGAACAGAGTGGGACTCCAGTTTTAAGTAGTAATTTCCACTCAGAGTAGATTCAAAACACTAAGCGATCAGCATGATAACACTTTTACAGTGGCTTTGCAGAGGTGTAAATGAGTCTAGGCAGAGACCTCACCACCTGACCACAGCTAGCTGTGAGGATATGGGAGCAGGCTGCCCTTGTCTTCGCTACTGCAAAGTCACAGCGTTTTGATAGCAGATTTGATTCATCCCATTTATTGTCTAAAATGATAAAATGTTATAGTAAAGCAAAGACTGTGAAAATTCTATCTACTGCTTAATCGGGACTGTGCTTATGTGAAACCTTCGATTACACTTTAAAAAAACAATGGTCTATTGTTCTCTGCTTCACAAATTTACACTGAGTAAATCATCCCAGAGATGCTGTGGGAGGCAGGGGCCCCCTTTCCCACCAGCTGCACAGAACATGATCTCAGCTCCGGGCTTGAAACCCCCAAGGTTGAAACCCCACACCCCTCTGGGCAGCTCCTCTAGGGTTTGTTTATTGCCTTTGAAAAACAAAAGCAGTTTCTTAAGCGCAGTCAGGCACTGTGTTGTCCCTGTGCCTCTCATAATACCCTGAAGTTCCCTCCGCTCCAAGCTGAATCAACCCCGGCCCCACAACCTTGGATTCATCTGCAAATCTGACATAGCTCCCTTTGTGACCTCCCCAGCTCTCCACTGGAGATGTTAAACAGGACAGGCCCCAGGGCAGCACCTGTGGCATCCCATGGAGAACTGGCCTCCAGGCAGATCCAAACCAGTAGCCACCAGCCCTGAACCCAACCACCCAGCCAGGTAATTCACCCACAGGATGGGGCACCAACCCAGACCCTAACATCTGGCTCAGAATCAAAGACACTGTGGGGTGTGTTGGAAGCCTTGCTGAAATCAATGTAAATAGCATCCCCTGCTCACCAGTTGTCCATAAACCTGATTGATCATACAAGGTAATTTTATGGTTCGGACTCAATTTGTCCTTTGTCTGCCTTGCTGATTGTCTTGATCACCTTCTTCTCCCTCATGTGCCCAGGGATATGCTCCATGATAGTCACAGGGATGAATGTGAGACTGGCTGACCTGAAGTCCTCCTAATCATCATTCTTCTCCTTTCTGAGGACAGATGTGATATGGTCCTTTCTCCAGGTGCTGGGGACCTCCCCCATTTTCCACGGCCTTTCAGAGATGCTTGAGGGTGGCATTACACAGCCACTGGCCAACTCTCTCGGCAGCTTTGGGTGCAGCCCCTGGAGTCCCATGGCTTTGAATGCATCATGTTTGTACAAGTAACCCCTGACTCAACCCCCACCCTCTTTCTGGTTGTTCTCCTTCTCCTTGAACCCTTCCTCTAGGGAGACCATCAGGGAAGACTAAGGTAAAGACAGCACTGAGCACCATGGATAACAGGATAGCACCTCAAGGTTATCTGGGCCTCTCTTCATTTAAATTGTTCAGCCTATTCAGCCCACATTTTTCTCTGTTAGTGTTTCACTGTTGAGGCAGAAGTATGACTTACAAGATTGGATTTTGATAATCATTTCACCCAAGATGGAAGAGAATTGATTACTATAAAAATAGAGAATGACAAACTCATTGCTATTATCTGACAATGCAGAGTTTTAGATTATACTGAGAGTCCATCATGCAATTTTATCATGCAACAATTACCACAGAAGTGCCCCTACAAACTATTATTTAATGAACAAAGAATCCCCTTTCCTATGGAGAAATTACTTCTGTAGATTTAAGGTTTATTTATACAGAATCAGCTTTCCCATTTCCATTCTTTTTCCTTATTTTCATTCTATCCAGCAGTTTTATCATATCATAGCTTTCTTTCAATTGAGATCCCTGGAGATACTTTACCAGGAGATTGCCATACTTAGACTTGATGTTCCTAGGAATGCACATCAATGTAACATTTTTGAAAGGCCAAGTTGTTTCCTATTGTCCCTTAGGAGACAATATCACTTCGTCCTATCGTTGTTTAAATGTACAGAGAGCTTTTTGGCACTGTGGCTGAACAGAGCTGTCAAGATTGTAAATTCAAGTTATAACCCAAGGAGCGTTCACAATTTTATCTTATCCTGAGTTGCCTAACATCAAAAGAAATACTGTGAACACAACCAGCTTTCTGCATCCCTGAAATGTGCAGCTGCAGAAGCTTCTAATTTAAAGCAGTGGAAAGTACAGCATCTGTTTTAGGGAAGGTTATAAATGGTACTCTGCTCTTTGCAGTCACCAAGGTATCTACATGGCAAGACCCAGTGTCAAGATGAATAGCTCCAAGAGGAAATGGAGGTGTATGCATACAGAAAATGCTCTGACAGAGGACACAGCAGCATTCAATTTCTTATTGCTGCCATTATGGTAGTACAGAGGTGTCTTCCCCTTATTCAGGTGACAGCAGGCTAAAGCCATACAATCCTATCAAATACGTCTGTAGTGTACACTCATGGAGATAGAACTGGCATAGACACGTGGCAAACTGACTCCAAATCTCTCAAACCTTTATCCAGCACTTCAGAGTTCCAGTCCGTGGTTTGGACCATTCCATGAAAAGAAAAATTTATCCACTTTTTGACGCAGTGATTTCATGCTGATGGTTTGCTAAACTCCGCCACAACTGCTCTCTCACTCCCTCTCCACAAAGAAACAGAGGGAGAAAATAAACAGAAAAAGGCTCAAGGGTTGAGATAGAGACAGGGAGGACACTCACCTGTTACCATCATGGGCAAAACAGACTCAGCATATGGAAATTATTGTAATTGCCTATCAGTATCAGACTAGACCAGTGAGAAAAACTAAAAGAAAATGAAAAATACCTTCCCCACCATTCACCCTTCTCTACCTCCTCCTCCCAAGCAGTTCAGGGGAATGAGGGCTGTGGTCAGCCCCCCATGCTTTGTCTCCACCGCTCCTTCTCGGTCCCTCTCTGCCCCTGCTCCACGTGGGGTCCCTCCCAGGGATGCCGTCCTTCCCCAGCTGATCCCACACGGGCTGCCCACAGGCAGCAGCTCTTCAAGCACTGCTCCCACACAGCTCCGTCCCACGGCGTCCATCCATGCCCCAGGAGCAACCTGCTCAGCACGGGTCCCCCACGGGTGGGGGCAGCTCCCCCCAGACCCCCTGCTCCTGCGGGGGCTCTCCATGGGCTGCAGCTCCAGCCTGGGGCCTGCTCCTGCGGGGGCTTTCCATGGGCCGCAGCCTCCTCCAGGCCACATCCACCTGCTCCACCGGGGGCTCCTCCACCCATGGGGGGGCTGCAGCGTGGAGATCTGCTCCATGTGGGACCCATGGGCTGCAGGGGGACAGCCTGCTCCACCAGGGGCCTCTCCCTGCGCAGGCCACAGGGGAACTGCTGCTGCCTGCCTGCAGCACCTCCTGCCTTCCTGCTGCACTGCCCATGGGGGCTGCAGGGCTGGGTGCTGCACCCCCCTCTCCCAGCTGCTGTTGCCCAGCATTTTTCCTCTCTTTCTTAAATCTGCTCTCACGGATATGCAGACATTGCTTATTAGCTCAGTGATGGCCAGAGGTGGGTCTCTTTTGGAGCAGCTGGAGCTGGCTCTGCTCTGACATGGGCAGCTGCCGGGCTCTGCTCACAGAGGCCACCCCTGCAGCTCCCTGCTACCAAAACCTTGCCACATAAACCCAATGCATTTGAGTAGTCATGTTCAGATACTGTCTCCTTGGACAGACCTTTGGGGATGTATAATTTATTGTCCAGTAGTCCTCATAAACACCCACTGTATTACTTTTCATGTCCCAAAGGCTTAAGCCTACAGCAACTGAAAATCATCCCGAAAGTAAATAAAGGCATGCAATAGGATTGACCCCTGCATAACAATTCTATCCTGTGGCAACAGCAATTTTGGAACGAGAGTTTCTTTACCAGATGGAAAAAGATCACTCAGAATCTTTCACAAACATAGAAATGTGTCAAAATATAGTATTTTATAAACAGATTCTTAGGCTTTCCAGTTCAAGTACACATGTCATTGATGGGCCAAACTTGGAAAAATTCCAGGCAGAGCAATGTGCTCTGTCTGAATTTTTCATGCTAGATAGCTCTAAATGAGATATATGAGGGACGTAGATGAGTTTCCTATTTCATGTGTGTAATATTTGCATTCTTACTGCAATGTCGTTAAGAGGCAGTATTTCCCAGTCTTTTTTCCTTCATTGCCTTACCATGAAATAGCATTTTCCAGTGAAATATCATTTGGTCATAAACACACTAACTGTGTATTGTAATATGCACAGGAACCAAAATAACTTTTTGCGTATGTGGATTGTGCAAATGCTGTAGCAGCAAATGCACAGGCATATAAGCTAAAGCACTTCTCACAAATACCATCGTATCAAAAGAGCTGTCTCCCTATGATTTTATGCAAGTTACTATAATGCAGAGGTTATTTCAGGCATTCTCAAAAATGTGAATGTGAATATTGACACTTCTCTCTCACCTCTCTGGCAAGCACAACAGGATTCTCCTCAGGATAGCTTAGGGAAGTGTCCCTGCACTGGCACTCCCCAAAGTACATAAGGATTCCCCAAAAGGGTTCAGCAGCTTAAGCCCCTGCATTAAACCCCAGCACTCACTGTTTTACAAGGAATTTGAAAATTGTGGCTCCCCAGTACAGCATTATGAGTCCTCCTGACCCTCTCAGTCCTATGCAGAGTTGATATGGAGCATGGGTGAAGACCTACAAGCTTTGCAAAGCTGGGACACACCTGCTTTCCCTGTGGTGCTGGCAGACATCAGAAAGACCCTATGATGTGTCGGGTGACTGCAGCTCTGTGGCTTCAAGTTGGTGGGGATACGGCATAGATGGGCATAGTGCATCGCTACACGGGATTTTCTTTCAAGGCTTCTGGCAAAGAGTCTTCCTCCATGTACTGAACTGTTAAAAACAGTTCCCAAAAGTTTTCATATGAGGACAAGTTAATGAATACACATTGTTTATAGCGGTGCTGCTGAGAGAACAGTGTGTTTAGTAGTGGGTTTCTGATTCAAGATCAAAGCATGCTTACAAATAATGGATTTGGGTTCTTTATGCAGCTAGGCTTCTGGTTTCTTCACGATTTCTTAGTTCCCTATTCCTGAAATCTTAACATTTTCAAGATACAATTTTAGCCCCTTTTTTATATCGCTGCCACATTTTACAGCTTATAGAACTTAGTGCACAATGACTAGAAGGTAAGATGCAAGAAGCTGATGCCACTGATAAGCATGCTTTTGATGTATACTGTGTTGCTTTTTGCGTCATGAGGACATACCAGAAAAGAGTCATGAAGTCCATATGTCCAGTCACAAGTAACTCTACATTGGCCAAATCTCTATTAATTGCATTGCAAGTCTTTACATGGCATTGAGTATATAACCTTTGTGTGAAGAAGTAAATGTTTTGTTTTGAAATAATGATTAGACTTTGAGTTTGATTGCACCAAATGTCAAATTGCACTAGTTTCTAGGCACTGACCAGGTGGTTTACTTCTAAGAGTGCTTCTAAAGTAGTATACTTGGGCCTCTCATCTGGCTCAATGACTTTATTTAGAGAAGAAAAACACAAATTTCAGCTCCAGGACTCTCAGTTCTCTATGGAAGGTGCTCCGATTCACAGTACTGGGTCCGATTCTTCTCTTCAGAGATTCTTTATTTCTGTTGAGTTTCCAGCTGTGTTGATGACAGAACTCTGATCCCAGCAAGAAGGTACTCATAATGCCAACATATAACAGTCATAGCAGTGCATTTAGAAGGTAAGTGTGGTCTTAAGGTTTCCCAGTGGTACGTAGTGTCCTACTCCCAGCTTTTCTGGACATTGGAGGAATCCTGAACATACTAAAGGACAAAGAGCACATTTTAGAAAATGTCAGGGGACTTAATCATGTCAGGTTTAGGTGACCAGTTTAGAAAATGAGTGTATAAACAGTATTAATTTTGTAATTGCTCTTTCCCATTCTAACAGTACCATGAGGAAGCAATAAGCAAACCTCCAACTACCAGATTTACTCAGAGAGTATCTTCTGGAAATGTATATCTTCTGGAAATAAAAACGCAAGACCCAAAGTAGCATTGTTTTTATGCAAACAAAGATGTAACAGAACTATATGAATCTAATGCCACAAAAAGCATCTGTCACTTTAAAATACCCAAATCCTCAGTAGCTCTAAAAGTACCAAGACATAATGGTTGAAAATGAGCTTACAACTAAAATGCTTAATTTCATGGAGATATTTTCTCATTTTAGGTTATAAACTTGAATGTCCTAACTTAAAATGCTTCAGACAGAACTTTTTTTTCCCCTGAAGTCCCAGAACTCAGTTTGAAAAAACACACCATGCAATCCAAATGAATGAAAATACACCCCTGCTGCCAAATTGGTTGTCATAGAAACAAGCGTTGTTAGATCCAGGAAAAGGATGAAATGGCCAGCAGAACTAATCTTCCCACATGCCAAAGCATGAAGAAGCTTCACATGGCAGCGTGACACACCGTACCTCACTCTCGATCGAGCATGAGCAGCCGCTTCTGACACAGGAGATAGCAGGTTGAACTCCATGTCAGTTCAGCTCAGGGAGTTTCACAGGGTAACCCAGCCTCTGTTGTTGTTTCCAAAGCCCTGTTACACAACGTTAGTTTCAAATGAAACAACAAAATGTGAGGAGAGGAGCCTTTCCTCCAGTGCCTCTCCTGGCCGAGGTTGCCAGCTCAGTGGCATCGAGCAGCTCTTCTGCACCTGCACCAGGACAGGGTACTTGTCACCCTGTCGAGGACCACTCACACATGAATTCTTGCTCTTATAAAACAGAAAAAACAGACTCCGATTCTAAGACAATGCAGATCTTCGCAACCAGGTAATTCTTTGTATGCTTCATTTATTAGGAAGAGAGCTAATGCTGACATTTACTTCACCCTGATTAAGCTTTAGCATAAATAGGGTATTATGACACACAAGAATAATTCACTCCTTTTAAAATAAGCATTTCAAGGAGCTGATTTTCTGTCTGTGATCTGCACACCCTTTGAGGCCCACAGACTATACCTAATGCATCTGAAAAAGGTAATTAAGAGAAGCAAGCTGTTATCTGTTGGCTCAAAATCAGTATACAGTTGTCTGCATCTCCAATCTCCACACACTTCAAGCACCTACAAACTGAAAAACAGTTCAAAGCCATTGCTTTAGAGTCCCTGACTGCACTTTGTAAGGAAGCTTTGATTGACTGAAGCACCCCCACATGTCCTTGCCTTACAAGAATCTTTCCTTGAGTTGAAGTACCTTTCACACGTTGTTAGAGTACCTTTATTCACAGAAAGCTGTGAATACCCTCTCTGACGTCCATACACTGAATATGTGTGATGCCCAAGCCTCAAATTACGGAGGAAAACTTCTTCCACAGGGTACCCAGACCTGTCCCAGCTGTACTCCCCTGTAAGAAACCATGATGGACCTGATGTGGGAAGGACGTCAGCAGAATGATGGCTGTTCACAGCCTTACCAAAAACTCCTGTGTGACCATATGAAAGTCCCTGCTCCCCATCTCTTGTCAGCCACTGGACTGAGGTGCCAAATATGGGGCCATATACCTTCACATCACCTTTGACACTTTCTCTTTGCACAGACATCAGAAGTAGTACACAGACTTACACCCTAAGTCAGACCTTAGATTTCCTCATTTTAGCAGCGAAGGACACAAGCAAGGTGTGATCCATGCCCCAGAACTGCAGCTGTGCTGACAGGTCCCTGACCACACCATAGGTGTGTATTTTGAGGAAAGAGGAGGGTGAAATTATTAACTGACCAAGATCCGTGTCATGTCAGCAGTGTCCTCATTTAATATGCATCTTATAAAACCAGAGTGCTCGATCAGTAGCTGCTGCAGAGAAACACGCACTTCCACTGTTCATGCTCTGCTGACGATGGAAATTCAGCATTGTTAATTCATCTCACAGCCAAGCAGCGTACATGGGGCCTGATCAAAAAGCAGACCAAAGCCTTGCCCTTGACTTCAGGAGACATTCAGCTGGGCTGTTTCACTGCTCTGTTTGTGTTCCCGGACCAAACTGTCATGCAGCACCTTTCAGGCCAGAGTGAGTGTTTTTATTGCAGTACTATATTCTCTGGAGGAACAAGTTTTATAATGAAAGCACTGACACTGACCCTTAACTAAAACGCAGCTTTAGATGCTGCTACTGCTCTGTCTTAACAAGTCTCCTATCAGCTTCACAGCAATAAAGAAGAAAAAGCCAAGTCTCAGGGTGCTGTCAAGGAACATTTCACTCATGTTCACCACATATTATTTTTATTCAACCTATCTTTGCCAAATTTTAAAGTCTGCTTCACCTCCTCTCTGAACACATCTGCTGTTGTCATAGCCTTATAACTTCACTTGCTCTTGAGCTACACAAGCCATTAGATTTATGTCATCATTAATTTGCCTCTGTGCATATAGCTCATAGGCTGACTTAAAGCTTTAAAATAATTTCTGGTCATAAGCATCTGGGTCAATTTTATCCCAGAAGCAACTCACAAAGAACTCTGACCTTTCCTTCTGTCCTAGATAACTCCTCTGCGTGCCTGTAAATGCAGTAACTTTGAACAGCTCTGAGAAGCCAGGCCTACCCGAAGAGGTCTCTTCTCCCCTTCTGCCACTGTCTTTGCTACTACATGCATGGGAAAAGGAAAAAAAAAAAAAAAAAAGTGTAGATTTAGGCAAATTATCACTGGTCAGGATGCCAAGGTCCAAACCCTGCCATTACACAGCATGAGTAAAGCACGACAGAGAAGGCAGACTTCAAAAGTTCTGGATCTCCTGCCAGCTAGCCCTCACTGCTGATCCTTCATTTCGCAGATGAACCACTGCAGAGAGCTGTCAGTACTGCTGTCATGATGATGAATGAAGCCACTAGCTACAACTTTCTCAAACAATGTATTGACCCCATCTATTGTCAGCCTTTATGAGAGCCTTCACCCAAGATGCTCCTGGGCAGCCACCACTTTACCAGTTGCCTTTGTTTGTTTGAAATCGCTGGGGGAACACTTGGAGTAAACACTTCATGATCAGAAATACAGGGAATGGCTCATAGGTAAGAACATAGGCATAAGCATTTGGAGCAGTCTTCACTTCTATACAAAAGCACTCAGGAGACCAGATACTCAGCCATATTACCCACTGCAACAAGTATTTTAACTGCTTTTGGCTGTAATCACACTTTTCTCTGTAAAACATGTTAATCATAAAAGGCCAAGCTTTCTGAAGTCACTCGCAGCTATAGAATCAGGTTGTGTGATTTAATAGAGCATTGCCTTCACAGCAGGACACTCTTAAAGCACTCCCACTAGGTTATCACCCAGTGTTCTCTTCTGTGTCTCCTTGTAAGGAGCGTAGTAAGCTGGAACAGCAAACTGTTCAAAACAAGGTTTTATGTCATTATCTAGTCACACTCTGATGGGCTGATAAACTAATCAGCAAGGCTGAGATGATGAATAGTTTCAGGTTTGCCTGAAAGGATTTTTTTTCAGTAAAAGCCTTACAAAATAAATTTCTGTACATGTTGGTCCCTGAATTTTTGTTGTAAGATATTTTGTTCAGGTAAGCACAGTAAGCACATATTTATTGCTCCAATTTATAAGTAGACAGCTTGAGATACAAAGCTGAAACCGTATAATAATGTAATTCCATCTACAGGATTATACTACACTGCATATTCCTAGGAGCACAATGCCAGATCCCAGATCCCCCAACTCCCTTGTAATGATCTTCCACACTTGCCTTTGAATGCAGCCATTAATCAGCAAGTACAAAATGTTAAGTGATTCTGTCTTTGTGGTGGTTAAAAAAGAGAGAGGAAAACAGGAAATGGTTGAACAGAAGATAAAAATAGCATTAGCCAACCTTCACTACTGCTCACATTTGTTTTTCGAAGGGATGTCCCTAAATCCTGTGCACCCCTGAATGACAGCACTGAGTACCTTGTTCAAAATTTTTTTCTGAGTCTGGAAAGGAGAGAAGAGGGTGACTGTTCCTTAATTCGTCTTTGTTCAAGCTTATCTTTACAGAATATCTTCCCGTCATACTTCAGGCTGCATCCATATCTTGGCCCAAGATGAACTGAACCATCTATATGGAAGCAGGAAAAGGTGTGGATCTATCCTGCATGGACAAAGAAGAAAAAGGGATCAGCTTTTTTGCCTTTTTTTTTTTTTTCATCTCTGGGAGGATATGAGAGAGGCCTATGAGCAGATATAATTTTAAAAAAAGAAAAAGAAAAAAAAGACTGTTTTCTTGTATATGAGATTGTCTCTGTTCAGGTTTGTACCATTGTCGTTTTTGTTTCAATTTCCCATAATACATCCATCCATGGCCCCAGCAAACAGGTGGAAGATAATGCTGCCTCTTCTCCCACCTCTTCAACTGCTGCTGACAGCTGAGGGTCACAAAATCTGAAGCAGCTCTTGAATTGCCAGAACTTCTCCAGAGGCATCCCTAGGACAATAACTTAGGTCTTTTCAAAATATTAAGAAAAAACTGATTTAGCAGGCAAAGATGCGCTAATGATGAATGCCTGCCATGCAGCTGAAATGAGGCCACGGGAATAATGCCACAGAAGGTGTTCTAAAGAAATAACAAAAGCCAATTAGTGCTGCCTGGATCTTTTCGTGGGTTTTTGCCAATCTGTGCCGTACTGTGATTGCTGAACACCAACAGTGTCTTTGTCCTCACTAACTTCCTTTGAGGTAAGGAAAAGAAGCTTCTCGATTTGTGAAACTCAGATCGGGGCTGAAATTGATCTATCTAAACGGCACCCTTCACAAATTTCTTAACAACCTTAGGAAGCAGTATCAGGGATCCCTGCACCATGCGCACAGACTTCACCATTGCCAGAAACTCGCTTTTTCCTACCCAAGGCAAAAGCCTCCTCCTTTGGAAGCGCACAGTTCCCCTGTTAATTCCGTAGCTGGCACTCTCTGCAGGAAGATGGCCCAGCGTCATATATCCGTTGGGTTAACGGAGCAAAGAGCAGTAGTATGGCACGATCCTACCTTTTCATTCACTTGATTCCACCCCAGCAAACAGCCTGCCAGTGCTCCAGAATAAACCCTCAGGAGAGTCATGTAAGGTCTCTTCCCACAAGCAGGAGACTGATTTATCTGCAGAATACTTACATAATTTTCCAGATAACAATATACTAAATACCCAGTATTTTTCTTAATCCTCTGAGCCTGACAATCACCTTACGTACCTCACCCATCTCTACACCGTGGCAAGCACTACGGGCCTGCTCTTGCAGACATTTTGCTTTTCCCACTTCACGTCTATCACCTCAACACAGTCTGAAAATCACCAGCACGACTAGAGCTCCTGGATGTAAGTCCCAGATTGTTCGGGTGCTGTCTCTTGTATAGATCCCAAGCAGAAGACATTGGCAGTCCTTTCTTGAGTCCTTTCCCTTCAGCCCTAGCTTTCACACAAGTCCCCTGCTCTGGTGTTCCTTCAGAGCAATGACAGGGGCTACCCGCATCCCCTGTTCTCCCTGTCAAAGTGCCTTGGCACTTTGTTCAAAGATCTTTTGAGAACTGTGCTTTTTAAAGAACATTTTTAACAAACTTTCTTGTTTTTCACTCTTAGGATTACTCCTACTCTTTTCTCCCCTGAGTTTGCCTGCCTTCCACTTGCATTTCACAAGCCTGCACTGATTGCTGTCCCTTACATGGTACCTCTTCCACAGTTAGTATGCAAACCACCATCATCCTGGGTGACAGGCTCTGAATTAAAACCCTGGCAGGTAACCTCTTTTCCTTTTTTTTTCTAGTGGAAATTCCCATTGCTCTGCTGGTCCACTACAAGATCTCTGTAAAATGTTCAATTGTTGTTCTCTGAGACTTTCCAGCCCTCAGCGGCACATTGGATGTCAAGTTATCAGACAAAAAAGTAATGATAAACCTATATAACACAATAATGTATCTTCCTTTCCCCTTTCTCAGCAAAGGGGATGAGTTTCTCAGCCACTCCATAAATCAAGGAGCTGACACTCTCTTCAGTGCTCAGCAGATGCAGGTTCGCTGAATTTTTAGTTGCCTTGCTTCTTTTAACCATTCCCTTCTTCCCTTCGTGCAGCTGTGAGTCTGGTAAAGAGCACTATTCACCAGGAGATTGTTAAACAGACTTGTTCCAGGCACTAACTGTTCAAACAAGAAGAAAAAGCTAAAGAAGGGCTGCTTTTCCATCCAACTGTGCTGATTCCATCTCTCTGGGGCTACCTGCCTCTGACTTACATAAACAGCATGTTTCCAGTTTAGCCTCCACTAAGGAAGGCTGCTGCTAGATCTGCCTCTTTTCAGTGACAAAATGTTTTCTCCTGTACCCTGTCTGCTTGTACGTGCTGTAGGAGCCATCCCTCCGCTTCCCAAGCACAAGATTCGTCTCCCAGCCCCTGCATAATATGCCTGCCTAATGCATGGATCAGACTCCCGGTGAACCTCCCATCCCAGCCCCACAACTCCAATTAATTGTGGAGCACTCAGGAGCAACTAATGGACGTCTTTGGCTGGTATCCATATTGCACTTTGTATGTCTTTCAACCATTAGCCTCTAAAAAGGTTTGTGAAAGAGTACTGTAAGGTGGTAACTGAATGGGGTTGCATAAATAGTTTTAATTGTAGCTTATGCTTCACATTTCAAAGAGCATTTCCACAAAAGATCTATCTTCCTGTCATGGGGAATTTGCAGTTTTTAAAAGAGTTTTCTGTGTCTTATGGGGCAAACAATGTCATGCAGACTCTTACAGAATCATCCAGACAGCAAGTTCCCTGTACCCATGCCAGCCGTCTCCACTGAAATAACCTGTCCTGTTGCTAATGCTGATGGTTTTGCATGTGACCGGGTATCCATGGCTACAGAGATCAGTAAGGGCTGAAGACATGCATTCACTCGTGCCAGTGTCAGCATGAGAGAGTGAGTAGAGGTGCTATGAGATAGCACAGCCAAGAAGTTGCCTTCCTGTACTGGAAAGCAATGCACACTAACCAGTGTTCAAACTTGGATTCAAATACCAGTGAAAGGAGTTAAAGGGGCATCTAATCCAGAAAGCAGAAATAATCATTTCTGTGTGTGCTGGGACAAGGACAAAACCTGCCAGATGATCAGAAGCTGGAGTTTCTGAGACTGAGAGAGCATCCACCTTTCCCCCACCAATGTTCTACACTGCTGTAGAAAAAGCTCAGCCACCTGACCCAAATAAAGCAAGTTTAGTAACCCCCTATTTGATGTTTTAGATTGCTTTTTTCCTCATCTCTTACATGCAATTAAGCCAACTCAAAAGATTTTTACTGAAAAGGTCTGCTGTAGCCATTTCCTTGAGCTGGGCGCATGACAGATCAACCAACAGGCATCAATAGTCCGGGAAGTCAACCCAACAAACAGATTTCTGTTTCTGAGTAAGACCATCCAGACAATTCCTTACCCACCAATGGGTCCAGCCATCAAATCCATGTTTCTCCAAACTAGAGACAAGGATATCAGGTAGGACAGTGATAGGTCCAGGTAGATGATGTCAGTTGCCCTTCCCCTGTCCACCAGTGCTGGAACCCCATCATAGACGGCCACTGGATTTGTCAGGAACAATCTGTCCTCAGTGAAGCTATGCTGGTTGTCACCAATCACCTCCTTGTTTTCCATGGGCCTTAGCATAGTTTCTGGGAGGATCTGCTCCATCATCTTGTCAGGCACAGAGCCCAGATTTGCTGAGCTGCTCTGGACTACTAGAGTAGCTTAAGTCTGATGGCAATTGACAAGGTCAGCAAGAGCATGGAAAGTCGGAGATGGACACATGGAAGTGAGAGGGCTGGTGTGTAAGCCTTGGAAAAGTATCCTAGAAAACAAGTCCCATTTTGGTGTTAATGGCTCAGCTCCTGAGTTTACAGAAGTATGCAAGCAATTCCTGAATAAGGAGTGCCCTGAAGCAGGTAAGTGTGATAGCAGTCAAGCACAGAAGTGCAAGTTTTCAGGCATAGTGGCTATTTAAGCATTTCATCCCTTCTGTCCTACAGCATCATTACAAATTAGATTCCTGCCCCCAAAACTGCAACAATAAAAGCCGCAGCTTTGCAATGTTATTCCAAAGAAGATGCAGAGAAATGGGTCATGACATCTTCAGCTGCAGAGCTAATCCATCATAATGCACTATGGCTCCTACAAATTGCTGCCTTAGGCAGATAATAGCAGGCATTTCCAATCATCCCCAGGTGGCTAATATGTGGCAATGGTTTGTAACCTGCATATGCTGGACCACCACAGCTGCTCCACTGAGCAATCTTGCAATATTGATGGACACTCTTTTTGACCCAGAACATTGAACATGTTTAATAGAGACGTATTGCCACCAAAATCGTTCCCTCATGCCTTTCCTCCACATCCCCAATTCAAAGGTCAGAAGTAAAATCAAGCTCTATCAAAGCTGTCTGGTATTCTCATTTTTGGAAAAGATCTTTGTGCTTTCATCTGACAGCTCAGTTGAAATATTCTGTCCTATGCCAATAGAAAGAATGGTCCTGCACATTAACGAGCAGAGCACAAGTGAAGTGACTCTAACACCCTAACCAAGAAAGTTTATAGGTTCTCTTTGCAATGAGTTGCACAACTTCTGCTTTCTCTGTTCCCAAACATAAAATCTGGCTTTTCTTTGAAATATGAAGATGACACAGTAGGATGAGGATTTTTTTTTGTTTTGTTTAAATTAAATATACATATATATATATATGCTTTATGAAAACTACAACTGGGTAGAAAATAGCTCACCATTATCACCACACTCGGTAGTGTGGAACGCACCGTGTCGTCTTTCTGTCATGGGCTGTAGACAACCCCATTTTCAAGGTCCGCCAGGTATCTCCTTTAAATAATTTAAATCAAAACAAATTCACCCCAACTACTTTATATGCACATGTGTACACAAATACCAGTACATATATACACACAGTAATATATGAGTTATGGATAGCTTAAGAGCCCAGCCCATAGAGTTTTTAATTATTCAGTAGTATTTCATCCAGATCCAGCACATCTTTAAAACACTGTTCCTTTTTTTTATTCCTTTTTAGAAGCTGTGTTCCCTGCTAGTACAGAGTATGCTTCATCTTCTATGTTCCTTTTTAGCCTCCATTTCACATTACTTGCCCTTCGTATTGTTAACAATCTTCATTCTCACTGATCATTTCCTAATTCAATGTTTTTAAGTCTGAAGGGACTGTTAAATCATCTAAACTGATCTCCTACATGACCCAGTCCAAAAAACCTACCCAGGTTCTTTCACAATGAGCCCAGTGACTCATAGTTAGCTAAAACATGATCCAATAGGCACCTCAGTGTAATGAGAGGACATCACAGGACAAAAAGTTCATCACAGACTTTTTGTGTTAGTGTCCTTTGGGTCTCAGTATTTTAGAACTGAAAAGGAAGGCTTAATCTCGTTTTCTTCTTTCCTACGTTCACTTTCTGCCAGCACTTTCTCTCTGTTATTTCCCCAATATTTTAGTATGTTTGTAGTTCTATAGTAGAAAAAGACAAATAGGAAAGCATTTATCATTTCTACAAGAAGGAAGGTCAGAATGAGAATAAATATATTGAAGATTTCATTCTTTTCTGTAGGAAAGCAAGCATCATAGAGGGATACAGAAACAGGACGATAGACAAGGTGAAGTGAATTCATCCTTGTCCTTTGGGATTTGTGTCGCAATGGACCATTTGGGGATCATTGAGACGATTACTGCAGTGAGAAAGAGGTGAAAGAACTAAGGCTAGTTTCACATACAGAGAAAGAACTTAGTGGTCTTCAAGAAGGCATAAAGCCTTGTTTACAGTTTCACAAAACAGGATAAAATAGGTGTGACAGATGCACTCTCTCATGCTGGCAGCACTCTGGCTCAGGTTTTGCTGATAAGCAGGCCTAACTGGATGCTAATATTGTAAAATTGTACAGAGTCAAGGACCTGAATTCCTATGTAGAGTTGGTATGGCTGAAAAACTACTCGTGAAAAAAAAAAAAAAAAACTAGGTACAGCATAACTGTAAAAGGAACAAGTTTGACTACAAGACAACAACTTTATGCTGTAACCATTTGCATTCACTGAAGCCCACTGAGCTCCCCTGCAAGGCAGCAGGCTACACAGCAGCAAACTCCCCTTGAAAAGGGACACCTCAAGGTTGAGAGATCCCTTACCTAGCATCTCATGCTCACAGCAATGTAAGCAACACTTGTATGTGCATGCATACATTTATGTATGTCAAGCTAAAGCACTATTTTGTACACATCAAGCTAGTCTAATTATTAGTCTTGTAGTAAATAGTAGAGTATTTGACATCTGTCAGCCATTCAATAATAAGCTCCTGTGGTTAACCTCAGGACAACAACTTTTTTCAATAATTCACCTGCAACAATCCAACAAAAAGTAACAGCTTCAAACTACAGAAAAGAAGAGCCAGGTAACACGTTAGTGCAAAGCCTGCTGAAGATAAAGATACAAACAGACCAGCACAGATCGCCTGAGGAGAAGACACATTTCCGTCACCAGAAGTTCTTAGTAGGCTGGAAAACATCTGCAAGGAATGGCACGGATGCAGTTAATCCTGCCTCAGGCAGAGGGATGACTGGTGACCCCACTAGTCCTTTTCAGTTTTGCTCTGTACATTTTCTGCAGCTCAGAAAAAGCTAATAAGGAAGTGACACCTGACTCAACCATACTTATTCTCCCCTAGTGAGTTTCAGATCAGACCTACTTCTTTGGTTTTGTTCTTGTTGTTTTGATTTTAAAGATTGAAATACATTTGTTTGCATGCATAGCTAAAATCTTTAATACTTCTTTTATAAAGCTTTTCACATTATGGCAAATTACCGCTGTAAATGCTAATACAAGTAATGTTTGGAGAAAGATTATAATATAGCCTCAAGGTATCATCTGGAGTACTATCTGCTTAGCTTATCACAAAAGATCAGCGACTTTAAACTGCCAAATTCTAACCATCTTACTTGCAAACTAAGTTGTTACCTGCAAACTAAGCTGCATTCTTTCTATTTGGAATATCACCGTCAATCATGAACAGTCAAGATTTCAAATTTTAACATCATTTTTTGATGGTTCACATGGCAAACCACTACAGTTGGCTCGTCATTGTATCAAGCAACCCATTATGGTGGGTTGCCATTGTACCACTGTCTTTAAGGAAAATAAATTTCACAAAATGAATGGGAAGACACAAGAATTGCTGAATAAGAGGAAGAAAAAAAAAAAAAAAAAGATTAAAATGATTAAAAAAGCTACTGTTACTTAGAGAACACAGAAAGACAACAAATTCATTTCAAGTGACCATACATATTTCTTCCCAGCCACAGACTGTAAGAACTGGTACAGCTCCACTGCAAACTGCAGTGTTGGTTTAAGGTAGCTGGAAACTTCTCCCACTGTTCTTATCTGGAGTCACCCAAGAAACTAGTCGGCCCATTGGTGTTAACCAGAAGTGATTGTACAGGAACATCTACCAGATAACCGCACTTGTTAATGTTTCATCAGTTTTAGCTTTTGTCAGTAAGGTGAACTGGTGATGAATAAGGGAGAAAGTAGAGAAGACCACACAAAACAGCTGCTAACATCTGACAATAAAATCATTAGGACTTAAGACAAAGCCACAAGGCTGGTTTTATTGGTCTGAATATACTGCCTTACTGGTTAGCAGCAGCAATGAGGATAATGGAGTGATTTAACTGACAAGCCATTAATTGCAGGTTCATGGTAGCCCTTGGTTCTCTTTTCAAATCCAATCTCACATTCTAGCATCAGTGTTAACAGTTCAGCAAAATTGTTTTCTTGTATGTGGTAGTAGAAGGAACACCATATTTAGGACATACTGCCCACACTTTGTCTTTAAAACAGGTAAAATACTTTTCATTCGTGTTCTCAACCTCAGACTATATGCCCACTCCCAAACTTCACACAAACTGATAGTAGTTAGATTGTTTCATGCTAAGCCTTCACTTGCAACTTGGCACTCATTTGCACGTTTTTATGCACAATGACAGGAAAGCACAGAGAATGTCACAATGCATATACGTCATTTTGTGTTCAGTATAGAGGATAAAAACAGCGGAGTGAGAGATGGAGACAAACCATGATCACCAAACAGGTATGAGAAAGAAGCCCTTTCTCCAAAGACAAATAAAAGCTACAAAAGAAATAACAGCTAAATTTTCTTAGCACATACTCATGACTGAATAATAATAGTAAAGAAATTCACTCACAGTGAGCTTTTCTTAAAGAAAGTCAGACACTTATAAAGCCAAAATCCAGAGAACCACAGCGTTCACTTGAAAGAATCCCTGTGAGAACACACCTCCTTTTTTATTCCTGGCAATGGCTTACAGCAAAAAGCTGCAAAAACAAAAATTCATTAGTTATACATGCACTTATTGTTTCACAGAAATTCAAATGCACTGAATAGAAAATCACATTAATACCAGCTATGGTACCGAAGTAACCTAATTAACACAATTCGTTTGACGTTTCAGAAACCAAGAAGGATCTCAGGTGGCCCTGCTTTATGATAAACACAACTCAATTTCAACTACGTATTTTTATACAAATCATCAATGTAAGACTACACTAAACACAAAGACACGTTCCATTTCTTGTGATCCAGTCTTCAGTCGTTTGTTAAGATCTTTATAAATAAATCTGTCTTCACAGCTCATCTTTTAGTATCATTAGATAAGCCCTTTTTCATCTTCCACACAAATCTGACAATGTTCTCTCAACTACCTGCTTGCACTCACTATACATGAAACAACGCCCCCCCCTTCTGGGCTACGGCAAAGCTGCACTTGTTTGTGGAGAAACCACTGCAGAAGAACGGAACAAACTCCCATTAATGTTTACTGCGAGTTTTCCGTAATTAAACTACCTGACCGGAACAAGAAGAGCCTTAAGGCCTATACACAAAGAAGACAAGCAAGTAAAGAAAGAGGGCTGGAGAAATCAATAAGGTATTGGACTGTGGGGTTTTGCATTCAATGTCAGCTGAGGGCACTGATAGCTACTACAACGACAACTAAGGATCTGTCACCATCTCAATAGCCCAAAAGGAATGATCTGGTCCTCATTGACTCCCAAACTCTCAGCATTTCTTTAAAAATGTTCGATTAACCAAACTGAAAAGGCTGGAATGTGTATTTTCAAACAAGTGTTTAATTAAAGTTCTCATGCTTTTGGACCTGAGCATGGATTCTATGACAAATGACCACATCTAACAGTGGATGTACGCACAGAAAGGTTTCCAATAACCAACCACAAGTAGAAGTTGTAGAAACCACAAGTTTCTACTTAAGAGCAGAAGTGCACTCACAGATTTGTGTGATATCTGCAAAACGTTCAGCAGACAATTAACTTCTATCTATTGCTTCAGTCACCTAAAAGAGTTTTGACTGACCTCCAGAGTTCCCGAAAACTAAAGCTGCTACAGACTAGATTAGAAACAACCACCCACCACACACAAATGCTCTCGGCAAAGGAAGACAGTCAGAAAAGTCTCCAGGGCCCGTATTTCGTAAAAGAAACTGGTGCTGCAAGGACTCCAATCCTGTTAGCCACCTGCAGCAAAGCGGAAGGCAACTGGCTGCAAAGGAGAACCTCTATACGAGGCTGCATTTTGGTCTTTTAGAAGTGCCAGCCTTCTGTTTGGGAAATCCAGCCCAGAGGAGAAAAGCAGACCGCAATTAACAGCACAAACATCTGAAGGCACCTGCAGATGAAAAGCAATGGCAGAGAGAGTGGCAAATTTGCAAACAGATGGTATCCAATGTCCCCTCTGACATGACACATACAGGAGATTTGCAAAGCAAATACCTGTTCCCTTGAGCAGTGGCTGCAGAACATGCTCTCAGGAGTGCCTGACAAACCTGATGGCCTTCACGGATCTCTCCTCAGGTCCTGCAAAAAGCAGGGCAGAGAAAGCCTGAGAGCTGACACCATGCCCGTAGTGCTGCCTTGCCTCTGCCTGCTCTCCTGCAGCTGAGTGACCTCCAAGAGTCCATGCAGGAGAGGGCACACTGGCTGAGTCTATCCTTCACACTCACAGAGATAGGCCAGCCAGGGGTCCAAAGCTCACCCTTGAAGAGACCCACAAGGCACTGGCAGGTTGTCCAACCACAGTAGGGCAAGCTCTCCAGATGGGCCAAGGAGCCGAGGGTTCAGCTTCCCAAAAGAGCCCTTTCCCCCCTGGATGGTATACCAGGCCTTTGGGATACACATGCTTACGGGCTGGCCTCCCTCGAGGCTTCTGGGGATACCAGCTCCCTACCAGGCCCACCATCAGTCCTACAAACAGGAAGATGAGGCCATCAAACACCACTCGTCTGCAGGCATCTGTGCTGGCACAGTATGGACTGCTTCTGCACCCAAAGCAGCACCCCCTCTATTTGCATAGTAGCCTGGATCTGGTTCCCATCCCAGCCCTGACCACACTCTTCCTCTCCACGCCTGTCTCTTACTCAAGTCAGCACTCCCTACCCACCTCCAACTGGGTCCCTTTTGGCGGTACCAGAAGTACAGGCACCCCTGAGGACTTTGCATCTCTCTCTTTCCAAGTGGGAGAAGCCATTGTGTGCTGCAGGTGCCTGCTGCCAGGACAATACCCAACCATGCCTCATGGCTGTGCCTCCACCCATCCCCGCTGGCTGGCCCTGTTGGCAGGAGGAGCTGCTCCCCTTTGCTTGGAGCTGGCCTGGCAGCAGTGGCTCCCCAGACATCTGGAGTGCAGCTCCACGATGGTGGTCAGGAGCCAGCTGGACCTGCCTGTAGCCAAGCCCCCTTGGCCGCCTTGCCTACTCAGCCCCAAGCCAGCAAGAGGGCCTGAAGGGTTGATGCTGCCACGACATGGCAGCATGCTCCTCTTGCTCTGCAGAACACGAAGGGCACTGAATGCCAGCGTGGGCTGTGGTAAGGACTGCAGCAAGTGTTACACCTGACCAAAAAGTCCCTCAAGAGAGACTGGTGAAAGGCCATGAAGAAGAAACCCCTCTGTGAAATAAAAGTGCCATATTAACAGGAAATAGTGAGAATCTGAGGAGTCTCACCTAGACCTGAGGAGAGTGAAAGCTGTAAATCCAAGTCCAGCACTAAAGACTATGATCCAGCAAAGCGCCATCTTTCTTCAGTACTGGAAATGTTCATTTGTTGTTCTGTGAAATTTGATCACAGCGTAGTAGAAAACCTGCCCACAGACTGGACAGGCTCCAACATGTCTTTTGACCTATGCAGGAATCCCAGGTCAAAAATGGATCCTGGGGGTACAGTGGCAGATGAGTCACAGCCTATTTCTATTTTTGCTCCTTTCCAATTAGTCATGCAATCAAAATTCAGATTTTCTCCATCCTGTATTCCTGGCACTTCCATTGACTGCATCCAGTGATTTTCATAGTGGCTTTTCGCAATTTCTCCAGCCAATCCTCCTATTTTCTGGAGACTTGCAAAGCTTCACAAAGAAGGACCACATCTCACTGCCAACAAGGAAATGCTTCTTTTCCTTAAGACAGAACTCAATGAAAGAGTAAGGCATGAAGTGAATCCACTGAATCCTGCTACAAGCATGTAGCAGGCAGACAGTATTTTACAGACAATGAAGGCCCAAGCTCTCTCCTATTAAAGTCAATAAAAGTTATACTAATTCTAGCTAGGGCTCTAATCCTCACAAACATGTATCAGGTTTGTGTGGCAAGGCCCACCAGTAGCGGGCTGCAAGGGTGGCCTCTGTGAGCAGAGCCCAGCAGCTGCCCCATGTCAGAGCAGAGCCAGCTCCAGCTGCTCACAAAGGGACCCACCTCTGGCCATCAGTGTGCTAATAAGCAATGTCTGCATATCCGTGAGAGCAGATTTAAGAAAGGGGGGAAAAATGCTGGGCAACAGCAGCCAGGAGAGAGGGGTGAGAGCCAGCCCTGCAGCCCCCACAGGCAGTGCAGCAGGAGGGCAGGAGGTGCTCCAGGCACACAGCAGCAGTTCCCCTGTGGCCTGCACAGGGAGAGGCCCCTGGTGGAGCAGGCTGTCCCCCTGCAGCCCATGGGTCCCACATGGAGCAGATCTCCACGCTGCAGCCCCCACCATGGGTGGAGGAGCCCCTGGTGGAGCAGGTGGATGTGGCCTGGAGGAGGCTGTGGCCCATGGAGAGCTGCCGCAGGAGCAGGGGGTGTGGGTGTACTGTCATTAGATGCATGTGAATTCTGAAAAAAAAGTAATTCAGAAACATTGTAACTCAACTTCTATGCTACAAGCTTATTTGGGAGAGCTTTTCTTGCTGACAGGAACATCCAAAGTCACTTCCATGACATTAAGAGGAGTGTGATTTTAAGTGTGGTGGCTCTGGCCACATGAGCTAGGTCCCCGGCCCACCAGAGCCAATGAAGGAGAATTTGTGGGGTCATGGGAGCCATTCAAGACCACTTGAAGGAAGAGGTGATATTGGTAGCAGACTGCTGCCTAGTACAAGGAATGGAAGACGCTTATCAGCAAGATCTCATTTGTCATATAGGGAGGTCTCTGCTTGCATGGGGCTTACATTCAGGTTGTTGAGGCTACCAACACTTAACTGGCCCTCCAGCTACTACTTGCAGGTGCTTTTCCACGGAGGCACCAACAATGCTATCAGGACTAATCTGGGAAGTATCAGAGGTGACTGCAGGATTCTACAGGCAGCAGTCAAGGTTATGGGTGCCTACACTGTGGTCTTCCCCATCCTAATGGTAGGGGGAAAGGGCCTGAGGAGGGCTCAGTAAATTCTCCAAGTTAACAGCTTTTTGTGCAGCCAGTGTTGATAGCACACCTGTGATTTCTGTGGCCATGGAAGTCTCTTTGAAGATCTACAGGCTCTTGGAAGAGTAAAAAAAAATCCATTTGAGTAAAGTAGGTCAACAGATCTTTCTGAGCACTGCCAGCCTGTCAAGGGAGGTCATCCTTCCTCTTTCCTCAGCACTGGTGAGGCTGCATGCAGAGTGCAGAGTCCACTTCCAGGCATCCCACATTCAACAAATTCTGGACGTACTGCAGTGAGTCCAGCACAGGCTGAGAAAGCCTACTCTGAAATGCTCCTGAGGAAAACACTAACTCACAGATACCCAGCTCCCAGGTAGCAACAGGGTGCCAGCCCAGGGCAAAAAAAAAAGAGCGACCTCCTCTTTGCCCTGCAGGGCTAACGAGGGGACATTATATTTAGCCATTCTCAGAACTCCTTGAGCACACCAATGGTACAGACCAATGAGGTGGTGAACAAAATGGTAAGGAATATTGTGTAGGCACAACTCACCTTTATTTGCAGCTGGGAGCTGGCCTGGTTGGGGAAGTCTTCTCAACACTCTCATGACAGGCATATCCAGTTACCAGGCAGAATAATATATCCATATATGTTGGGGTGTCCGCTTGGTTTGGGGTTAGTTGCTTCACTGCAAGCCTTGCTTCACAAATCTCCATGGAACTTCCTTTGGAACAGAGAGCAGAACATGCTCTCTGGAGAGCCTGGGAAACCTGATGGCCTTCATGGATCTCTTCTCTGGCCATAAGAAAAGGTGATATACAGAGGGCATGAGGGTAATCTTTGCCCATCGTTGAGCATCGCTATGCAGGAGAAGGTGATCTAGTGGAGCCCGCCCCAGTGCAGAGGTCAAGCATCTGAACCCATGAGAAAGAACAGCCAGAAGCTCAAAGAGCTTTAAGTGGCCCCCAAGGCATAGGCAGGTAGTCCAGCCACAGTGGGGCAGGATCTCCAGCTGGGCCCTGTAGTGAAGGGGCTCTGTTCCCCAAACGACCCTTCCTCCACCAGGCTCCCCTTCCTTCCACCAACAAAAGGACAATGACGAGTATTGCATGGGTATAACTCAGGTTTATTTGCAGGTGAGATCTGGCCTGGTTGAACAGGCTTTTCAACACCCCATGAAAAGCATCTCCAGTTCCCTGACTGAAATATGTATCCATATATGTTGGGGCATCTGCTTGGTTTGGCATGGTTCCTTCACTGCAACCTTTGCAGCGTTCTCTGAAGAGCCTGGGAAATAAAAGAACTTGCATGGAAGTTTCCTCAGGCCCTGGGAAAAGCCAAGAAAAAGGAGGCATGGGAAATGCTGCAATGCCCATTGTGCAGCCTTGACGCAATCTAAACTCCGTCACAGCAAGCTGTGAGAGGCCACTCTGGAGACATTGCTCTGGCAGAGGCTACCGAAGTAGAGAGGCCAAGCACCCAGACCCCAGGAGAAAAGCAGACCAGGGACACAATAGCATCAACCTTGCAGTGGCCCCCAAGGCAGGGTTGGACTGTCCAGCCACAGTGGGGAAGGCTCTCCAGATGGGCCAGGGGCTGAAGAGGCTCTGTTCCCCAAACAGCCTGGCCTCCCAGAGGGCTGCTGGGGACTCTGGCTCCCTGACCAGTCCCACCAGCAGTCCTGCAAAGGAGAAGGGGAGGCTGTCAGACACCGCTCCTCTTCTGACATCCATGGTGACCCACAGCATGGCTCCTGCACCCAAAGCAGAATACCCAATTGCATGGGGAAACCATGCAAGCCCACCCCCTCTCCTTGCCCTCCTGGGCCCTGACCACAGTCCTCCTCCACACACAAAGCCCTCGATTACCCAAGGCAGCAGTTCCTACCTGTTCCAACTGGGTGCATCTCATCAGGAAAACAGGTACTCCCCCAGGTATTCTGTCCAGGAGATCCCTGTCTTTTTTGTACCAGGGAGCCCAGAACTGGACACGGTACTCCGGGTGAGGCTTGAACAGGGCAGAGTAGAGGGGGAGGATCACCTCCCTTGACCTGCTGGCCACGCTCCTCTTAATGCACGCCAGGATCCCATTGGCCCTCTTGGCCACCAGGGCACACTGATGGCTCACGGTCAACCTGTTGTCCACCAGGACCCCCAGGTCCTTCTCCTCAGAACTCCTCTCCAGCAGGTCATCCCCCAGCCTGTACTGATACATGCACTTGTTCCTTCCCAGGTGCAGGACTCCACACTGGCTCTTGTTAAACATCAGTTGGTTTGGTTTCTTCCTGCCCAAAGTTTCTTCCTGCCCAAAATGCTGATCCTCAAGATATGGCAGAGATGGTCTTCTGCAATGCCCACCTTAAGTGCAAAAAAAAAAAGTTGCACAGCACTCAAACTGAGTAATGCAGAAGGTGCTGTACTGGGGGAGATGAGAGAGAACCATAGCATGCTGCAGGTGCCCCAGTGGCAAGCCCCCGTTCTCCTTCGATCTGCCAGTGGCAGCTCTCACATGTCCTGTATAGCCACCCTACACCTATGCTGTGAGACCATAATTGCACAAGAAATTAATAGATTGCACAAGAAATTAATAGAAAATCAGCTATGGTACTAAAGTAACCTAATTAACACAATTCGTTTGACGTTTCAGAAACCAAGAAGGATCTCAGGTGGCCCTGCTTTATGATAAACACAACTCAATTTCAACTACGTATTTTTATACAAATCATCAATGTAAGACTACACTAAACACAAAGACACGTTCCATTTCTTGTGATCCAGTCTTCAGTCGTTTGTTAAGATCTTTATAAATAAATCTGTCTTCACAGCTCATCTTTTAGTATCATTAGATAAGCCCTTTTTCATCTTCCACACAAATCTGACAATGTTCTCTCAACTACCTGCTTGCACTCACTATACATGAAACAACGCCCCCCCCTTCTGGGCTACGGCAAAGCTGCACTTGTTTGTGGAGAAACCACTGCAGAAGAACGGAACAAACTCCCATTAATGTTTTCTGCGAGTTTTCCGTAATTAAACTACCTGACCGGAACAAGAAGAGCCTTAAGGCCTATACACAAAGAAGACAAGCAAGTAAAGAAAGAGGGCTGGAGAAATCAATAAGGTATTGGACTGTGGGGTTTTGCATTCAATGTCAGCTGAGGGCACTGATAGCTACTACAACGACAACTAAGGATCTGTCACCATCTCAATAGCCCAAAAGGAATGATCTGGTCCTCATTGACTCCCAAACTCTCAGCATTTCTTTAAAAATGTTCGATTAACCAAACTGAAAAGGCTGGAATGTGTATTTTCAAACAAGTGTTTAATTAAAGTTCTCATGCTTTTGGACCTGAGCATGGATTCTATGACAAATGACCACATCTAACAGTGGATGTACGCACAGAAAGGTTTCCAATAACCAATCACAAGTAGAAGTTGTAGAAACCACAAGTTTCTACTTAAGAGCAGAAGTGCACTCACAGATTTGTGTGATATCTGCAAAACGTTCAGCAGACAATTAACTTCTATCTATTGCTTCAGTCACCTAAAAGAGTTTTGACTGACCTCCAGAGTTCCCGAAAACTAAAGCTGCTACAGACTAGATTAGAAACAACCACCCACCACACACAAATGCTCTCGGCAAAGGAAGACAGTCAGAAAAGTCTCCAGGGCCCGTATTTCGTAAAAGAAACTGGTGCTGCAGGGACTCCAATCCTGTTAGCCACCTGCAGCAAAGCGGAAGGCAACTGGCTGCAAAGGAGAACCTCTATACGAGGCTGCATTTTGGTCTTTTAGAAGTGCCAGCCTTCTGTTTGGGAAATCCAGCCCAGAGGAGAAAAGCAGACCGCAATTAACAGCACAAACATCTGAAGGCACCTGCAGATGAAAAGCAATGGCAGAGAGAGTGGCAAATTTGCAAACAGATGGTATCCAATGTCCCCTCTGACATGACACATACAGGAGATTTGCAAAGCAAATACCTGTTCCCTTGAGCGGTGGCTGCAGAACATGCTCTCAGGAGTGCCTGACAAACCTGATGGCCTTCACGGATCTCTCCTCAGGTCCTGCAAAAAGCAGGGCAGAGAAAGCCTGAGAGCTGACACCATGCCCGTAGTGCTGCCTTGCCTCTGCCTGCTCTCCTGCAGCTGAGTGACCTCCAAGAGTCCATGCAGGAGAGGGCACACTGGCTGAGTCTATCCTTCACACTCACAGAGATAGGCCAGCCAGGAGGTATAAAGGTGGTATAAAGGGTCTTTGGGATACACATGCTTGCAGGCTGGCCTCCTTCGGGACTCCTGGAGACTCTGGCTCCCTGAACAGTCCCACCATCAGTTCCACAAAGGAGAAGGGAAGGCCATCAAACACTGCTTCTCTGCAGGTATCTGTGTTGGCACAGTATGGATGGCTTCTGCACTCAAAGCAGCTTCCCCTCTGTTTCCACAGGTCCCTGTTCAACCACAATGCATTATAAAACCTGCCCATAGGCTAGGCAGAGTCCAGTATGTCTTTCTACCTAGGCAGGAAGACAGATACCCTCTTCTTCCGTTTCATACCCAAGTGCAGAGCTCAAGCATCCAGACCCGAGGAGAAATGTCAGCCAGGATCCCAAAGTCCTCAGCCTGGCAGTCCTCAGCCTCCAGGGCAGGGGCAGGCTGACAGCCACAGCAGGGCAGGCTCTCCAGACGGGCCATGATGTGAAGGGGCTCTGCTCCCAAATAATCTCACCTCCCATTGCAGCCTGGCAAAGCTTTGGGATCCACACAGTTACGGTGTGGCCATCTGTAGTGTGCCAGAGGACTATGGCTCCCTCACATGTCCTGGAAGCCTGCCTTCTTCCTGTTCTGACTGAGCGGCTCCAATGTTTCTAGTCAGGCGCCTACACACCGAGCACCATGTGTGGCACATGCCTCTCCTGCCTGGGGGTGGCAAAGGCCTCCCTGCACTGCCCACAGCAAGGCCTCTGGGCATGTGGCATCCTGCTAGTGTGTGCAAGTTGCTTCAGGCTGGCAGCGATGGCAGAGCTCCCTCGGCACAGCTGCAGCAGTCCCCGTTGAGGCTATGGCCATCCTCATTTTGATCACAGCCAGGAGGCGCTGGCAGGGGATGTAGATGTGAGAAGAAGCTCCTCTGCTGACAGTCGCTCCTGCACTCCTTTGTGCTGCCCCAGTGCAGGTGGCTCCTATGGCCAAGGCCACCTTGGAGCCCACCTCCTCCGCCTGTCCTTCCTGCCACACTCCTGAGCCTGATGAGCCCAGCCTAGCTGAGAAGCCAGGGTCTGGCCTTTCCTTGAATGATCCTGCCTTCTTCCCTGTTCCCCCACCACCAGATGACATGGCTGTCACACAATGCAGACTGGTCCCTGTTGCACCACGCCTAATCAGTCTTCACATGTTGTGCAAAGCCCAATTCTTCCCCAACACTCCTCCCTGCTGAAGCAACACCCAATCTGACCCATAGGTCATGCAGTCCTTGACCACGACCACCCTGCCTTGGTCCAGCACTAGGGATCTGGCACCCAGGCTGGGCAAAGCATGCCCACCCCTCCCTCATCTGTGCCTGGGGCCTGGCCCACAGGCTGTGCCAGCCCTGCCACCCATCTTCCTCCCTGCCCAGGCCTGCCCCGAGCCAGGAGGACTACCCCAATGCCCAAGGCATGTTCCCAGTTGCTGCCCAGCTCCTTCCAGCTGGTGCCAGGGGTGCCAGAGGTATGGTCAGATGCTCTCCGGCTATGGGCAACCAGGAGGATACAGTCACTTGAGCCGCAGGTCTTGACACATTCTCAGGCGTGCTGTGCACTGTTTTCAAGCTGGCCATCCACCCCAGGGAAAGGATTTGAAATGACCAGGCTCTTGCAACACCAGGTTTCCCTGGCTCCTCTAGAAACACCAGTTTTGAAACCCTCCCAGGCAATTTTCCCACCTCACGACCTGCCCTGATGTGCTCACAAGTTATGACAAAGCAGAGTCTTTGTTAAATACATATTTTTTTATTATTATTATTATTTACTTTCCACAAATAATGGGAGCCTGGCTGAAAGTCTACAGGTGTTTAGAAGAGAGAGGATCCATTTGAGTAGAGGAGGCCAAAGTAATGTTGCTCAAAGGCTGTCCAAGCTGGCAGGGAGTGCTTGCAACTAGAAAAGTAGTGGGGAAGGAGGGGCTGGGAAAGGAGGTGGTGGTGACCTAGGAAAGGGTCCTGACAACCAGCTACCAATCCTGTCTTCAAAAAGGGCAAGAAGGAGGATGTGGAGAACTATAGGCAGGTCAGCCTCCCTTAGTCCCTGGAAAGGTACTGGAGAAAATCCTCCTGCAGAGCATTTCCAAACAAAGTGAGGGCCAGAAAGTGCTCAGGAGTAGTTAGCCTGGATTTCTGAAGGGAAAATGCAAAGCTGTTTCCTGAGGGCTGGTCTTGTCGGTAAAGACTAAAGCAAAAACAGCATTCAGCAACTCTGCCTATTCCATATCCTTTGTCACCAGGGCACGCACCCCGTTCAGCAGCTGGCTGACATTTTCCCCAGTATTCCTTTTTCTACTGATGTATTTGAAGAAACCCTTCTTGTTGTCCTTGACATCTGTGGTGGTTTAACTTGGGTGAGCAGCCGAGTTCCACCAAGGCCACTCTCTCACTCCCCCTCCTCAAAGAGAAAAGGGGAAGAAAATACAACACAAAGAGTTCGAGGTTTGAGATAAGGACAGGGACATCACTCAACAATTATCATAACGGGCAAAACAGACTCAGAGTAGGGAGACAATAAGATTTATTGCCTATTACTAACAAGCTACAGAAATGAGAAATAAAGGAAAGAAACCAAAAACACCTTTGCCCCATCCACCCTCTTCCACCTCCTCCCCCCAGGCAGCACAATGGAAGGGGGGCATGGGGGTTGTGGTCAGTCTATAGCACTTTGTCTCCACCGCTCCTTCACGGTCACTCTCTGCCCACGAGATGCCGTCCTTCCCGAACTGAGCCTGCGGGGGCTGCTCACAGGCAGCAGCTCTTCAAGCACTGCCTCCACACGGCTCCATCCCATGGGTCCCACATGGAGCAGATCTCCACACTGCAGCCCCCCAATGGGTGGAGGAGCCCCCGGTGGAGCAGGTGGATGTGGCCTGGAGGAGGCTGCGGCCTATGGAGAGCCCCCGCAGGAGCAGGGGGTCTGGGGAGAGCTGCCCCCACCTGTGGGGGACCCGTGCTGAGCAGTTTGCTCCTGGGGGATGGATGGACCCCGTGGGATGGAGCTGTGTGGAAGCAGCTTGAGGAGCTGCTGCCTGTGGGCAGCCCCAGCAGGCTGTTGGGGAAGGACGGCATCCCTGGGAGGGACCCCACATGGAGCAGGGGCAGAGAGGGACCAAGAAGGAGCTGCGGAGCCAAAGCATTAGTAACTGACCACAGCCCCCATTCTTTGTTCCCCTGCGTTGTTCAGGAGGAGGAGGTAGAAGAGGGTGGATGGGGGGAAGAAGTTTGCAGTTTCTTTTCTTTGTTTCTCACTGTTGTTAATTGTTAATAATAGGCAATAAATTTCTCTAATCTCACTGAGCCTCATGGAGATAATCGTTTTGCCCATGGAGATAATCATTGAGTGATCTACCTGACCTTATCTCTACCCTTGAGCCCTTTACATCACATTTTGTCCCCTTTCCCTTTGAGGAGGAGGAGTGAGAAATCGATTGCGGGGGATCTCAGCTGCCCAGTTGGGTAAAACCACCACACTTACTCAGAGATGAACTGATCTTAAGCTTGGAGGAAGTGATGCTTGAATACTGACCACCTGTTTGGACACCACCCACCCCCACCCACCCCCCTTCCTTCTAGGGCCCTAACCCATGGGATTCTTCCAAGCAGATCCCTGAAGAAGCCAGAGTTTGCTCCCATGAAGTCCAGAGTCACAATCATACTTTCTGCTCTGCTTCCCCCTTGCAAGAACCTGAGCTCCACAATATCATGGTCACTGCAGCCAAGGCTGCCCCTGACCTTCACATCTGGAACCTCCTGGACTGTTTGTGCCAAGCTGTGTGGTCTTTCCAGCAGAGGTCAGGGTGGTTGAAGTCCCCCATGGGAACCAGGGCTTATGATTGAGGGGTTACTTCCAGCTGTCTGAAGAAGGCTTCATCTACTTCCTCTTCCTGATCAGCTGGCTTGTAGCAAACACCCACAACAGTATCAGCCGTGGTAGCCTGTCCTTAAATCATTACCCATAAGCTCTCAAATCACTCTTCATCCACCCCTAGGCAGAGCTCCATGCATTTTAGTTGCTTGCTCACAGAAAGAGTAATTCCACCACCTCGTCTTCCTGGCCAGTCTTTTCTAAAAAGCACGTAGCCTCCCAAGACAGTCATGTGAGCTATCCCACCACGTGTCCATGATTGCAACGAGATCATTACACTGGTGGGGTCCTGTATGTTGTTCTGGGTTCTCCAGTACAAGCAAACTGTAGACACATTGAAGTCAGTGCAGCACATGCTTGGAGGGCCAGCTCTGACATACTGCTGTTGCAGCACACCCAAGAGGCAATGCTAGGTACTGGGGCTTTGCTCCAGTGCCCCCCTGCAGTTCCCGCATCCCCTACTCTAAGGGACCAACACAGGGCCAGCCTAGCATCAAGAAGAGTGACCTCTTCTTCTCCCTGCATGGTGAATGTTATATATGGAGTGGTAATTCGTGTCAAGAAAATGGTCAATATTAATAAAGAAGGGGGAAGATTTGGGAGTGTGGCCATGGGGGTTGGAAAGCCCCGTGGTTGAGATAACATTAGACTCTTAATGACGAGGCCCTCAGGAATATAAAAGAGTTTAGAGGCAGGAGACTCCGTGCAGTCTCGGGTTTCTTGTTCTCCAGCCATTAAGGCATGGATGTTTCTGTGTGTTTGCTGTTGTTGTTACATTCACAGTTGTTTGACCAATGAAAAGTAGTTTTGAAAAGAACTGCTGTGGAGAGAAGGGTATAAGAGGGAAGCCTGCCCTCAAGATAAAAAAAAAAAAAAGGCAACACGATGAAGTTACGTCATCAATAAAGAAGCAAAAAAGAAGTGAAGAGGAACAGGCTGGCAGAATGGAGACCAGGACGGGAACAGGCACATTGATTGCCTCATGAAGATAGGTTCGGCCAGACTCAGCAAACTGCTCAGAGAAGCTCGTACAGAAAGTCGCTGGAAATGGCACGCTGGAGCTGGAGAGAAGCTCAAGCTGAGAGAAGCGGAGCCATGCACACAACGGCCTCTCACTGGTCAGCAGATGCACGTTATGGGGAATCATACGTCCTTAGGAACAAAGACTGTCCTGGTAACCTTACAGCTTATCCTCCTTATTAACAATCGGACAGTTTATGAGCCTGAAATACGGGACCAAACTGAGGTCAAGGTGTGGGACTCTGCAACTAAAAATGGCAAGGTTGCAGCGGGATTGCTCGGCACCTGGCGAGCAGCCTCTGAGGCCTTAACAAGCCCTGTGGGCCCACAGTCAGACACGTGTGGTTTGCCAAATAGTGAGGGAGCTGCGGGCTCCTTTACTGATCCAACTGCTACGCCATGGGCCCCTCTGCTGCTACAGCCATCGAAGGCTTTTGCTGTTCCACCCCCTGCTGACCTGGACGTGCCTTTTGACCCAGGCCCTATTGGCCTTGAAAAAGAGATGGATATGCTTTTCTTCGATCCGGGAAGAACGGGATACATAAGGCCTGAAGACCGAGTTGCTTGACAACTTAAAGCGAGACATATTATTCAAAGGGAATGGAAAATGGAGACATGTATGTAATCAAGAAGAGGAGTGGAAAATGGAGACGAATTGTGGAACTTGGAGGATTGTTTGTTACCTTTTCTGATTGTACATATGTGTATGTGTACTCGAGTTTAGTAAGTCATGGAACTTAGAGGATTGTTTGTTACCTTTTCTGATTGTACGTATGTATAGGCATACTTGTGTTTAGTATGTAAAGCAATGTTCTGTATATTTAGAATGTTTGATGTTTGTGTGTGCGTGTTGGTAGAGCAGAGACTCCCTGCGCACCCTGTGCTGTTTACTTGCCTTTTATAAATATTCTTTTATGTTACTAAATTCAGAGTTCAGACTTCATTTATCACAGTGACCGAGTATCATCTCTGCTCATCTCTACTTACAGCTCCTCTACACCAATGGTAGGCACACAGGATGGGAAACAAAAGAAGGATGGCAAATGTTACAGAGACCAGTTCCCTGACTGAAAAAAAATAGATCCATTTAGGCCAGAGTTGGTTAATTCACTGAGCTCCTTGCCTTTCAGTTCGCCATGCCTCTTCCAATGGAAGGTGTCTGCAACAGATGTTCGCAGATTGCCTGGGAAAACTGATGGCCTCCATGGAGGTTTCCTCAGGCCCTGGGAAAAGCAGAAAGGAAGACGTGTGAGGTGCCACCATGTCCATTGTGCAGCCTTGTCTCAGCCCAAGCTCCTGCTCAGCAAGCATGGTCATGCAGGTCTGCTTGCCACACAGGAGGTGCTGTGGCGATATGGTGAGTGTTGCCTGAGTAGAGGCCAAGCATCCAGACACCAGGAGGCAGGCTGGCCACGAGCCCAAGGACCTCACCATGGTGGTGTCCCCAGTGGGGCCGGGTCTTCAGCTGGCCCAGGAGGCCATGGGCCTCTGCTCCCCAAACAGACTTGCCTCCCCAAGGTGGCAAAGTGGTCTCGGCAGGGCTTTGGGGCGTGCTCACTTACAGACTGTCCTCCTGCAGCGCTCTGGGAGATGGTTGCTCCCTGACCACTCCCACCAGCAAGCCTGCAAAGGTGAAGAGGAAGCTATCAAACACCACTCCTCTGCTGACATCTGAGCTGCTGTGGTGCTGTCACAGTGCAGATGGCTCCTGAATGCAAAAAAAGCATCCCCACCACAATCTTCATCCCCACAGTCCTTGCTTGCCCACAGCCAAGGGAGGCAGCACTTCCTACCTCCTCCGACTCGCTGCCTTTTGTCTGCACCACAAACAAATGCTGTGTACCCCCCAGCGCAATGCCATCGATTCTCTGGATGTGACGAGGGTGGGGGGTGTGTCGCAGCTCCAGGAGCCTCCCTGGTGGCTCTGGCCGCTGTCTCTCAACCCTGAAGACGTTGTATGGCTCTCTTTCCCGGTTGAAGATCCGGGAGAACGTGTCATGCCTGAGGATACGAGAGAGCCATGAGGTGCTGCAGCTGCCGGGCAGCAGCCCCCATGCCCAGCAGTGTAGTGGCAGCACCACTCACACGTCCTGGGCAGCTGCTCTCCTCTTGTGCTGCGTGACCAGCTCCATGGTGCAGTGGTCAGCAGCACGCAGCAGGGGAGGTGCCGGGCACTGAGCTAACGTGTGCAGCCCATGCCTCTCCTGCCTGGGGGGCTGCAGGGGCAGAGTCCTGTCTGTGCTGCCCGCAGCAAGGCCTGACTTCAACTTCTGGCCATGTATCATCCTGCTGGCAGCTGCAGGGAGCTTCAGGCTGTCACGGACTGCAGCAGCACCAGCACAACCTTCGTTGTGGCCACCCCTATTGTGACTGTGGCCATCCTCATTGTGACTCTGGCCAGGAGGCACCAGGGGGCACCTGGAAATGTGTGGCCAGGGGTGCCACGTAGGGGTGATGCACACCTGGCCCCGGGCTGGCTGTGGCCCCAGCAACACTTTCTTGGCCCTCTACCCTGCTTAACAGCAAACTTCCATTGGTCTGGGAGCAGAAGTGTCCTGCAGCCCTGTCCTTGCTACATAGGGCCATTACTTCAAAGCACAGTGTGACCCATCTCTGTTTTTTGCCCTTGCTGCAACCTCACTGGCACCATTTTCAGAGCCCAAGGTGCTGTCAGGCCAGTCAGTGAGGGTCACAAGTCAATGAGCCCTTTGGTGCCTCACCATTTTTTGAGACACACCTCCCCTGGATCTGTCCTGTTTGAAGAGGGACAGAGCTCCCTTTTCCAGCAGCAGGAGGTTATGTGTAGGTATCTCACCTTGCTTTTCCAGCAGCACTCAGACCTGCCTGGTGCCAAGAGGAATGGTTTGAATGCAGAGGAGAACAGTTTCACTCATGTGAAAAGAGCTTGGCATTCAATTTCAGCTGAAGGCACTGATAGGTGTTAGTAAAGGTATTTTTAATTATTTTTTTTAATTAAAGGTCTTGTGCTTTTGGACCAGAGAATGTATTGATTATAAGATCAAAGACTAGATCAAGCAGTCAACATACATAAAGGTTTCTAATAACTGACCAGAAGTTTTAAAGTAGATGTGCACTCGTGGACTTGTACTAAATCTGTGAAATACTACATGTATACATCCAATTAAATTGCACCTGCAGCTTTAGTCACCTAAAATGACTCCCATGCCCCCCACTGCAATGGTATATAAGGGGGATTTCACACTCTAACTCTTGCATCACTGGCCTCCATGTGCAATCACAGGCAAGGGCAGGATTCAGGAAGGCATGGCCCATGGTGAAGGGGCTGCCTTTGGGGTGTCTTCAAAGGGCAGAATTCCTGGGTATGTCACGACTTGCATTGCTGCACTGGGTAGGTTGACCAAAGTCCCACCGTGACAGGCTGGGGAAAACAGATATCGGAGAGGTGGCTCATAGGACGTGGGTGAGAGCCATAATTCCTGCATCCGTGTTGTTTGGAGAGGAGCCTCACAACCTGCTCTGGTGTACACACAACGCTTTGCCTGGCAGCTGTCCTCAATTTCCCACCTTCCTCATGCCACTGCAGAGGCCCAAGATCTCCCCTGAGAAAACCAAAGACTCCTTTGGGACTTGGTCCAAAGACTTTTGTCTAGTTACCCAGAACTAATGAGTGCAAATCTTTTCAGAAAGATTTTCTATTTTTTTAAATGGATTCTCCTTTTAGGTTTCAAAACCTGTCGTGAAGGCTAATGGCTCTGCAACTGTCCATCTGTCCAAGGTTCTGGGAAAGGTTGCCCAGCCCTGGAGCTGCCAGTTGGGTAGGGGGCAATTGTCCCCTCATGTCTCCAGACAGCTGCATTCCCCATAGGTACGTGGGCTACATAAGGAACCAGACCTAAGGGACTGCAGATGTCTTGATTCGTGCCTACATGAAGTGTTTGTTAACTATGGCACACATAAGCTGCTACAGACAGGTTGTGAAATAGGACTACGACAGCAGTGAAGATATTCCAGAAGGTTGACAGTAACCAAAATGTGAGGAGCTGGGGGTTGGCTTCTTCTCACAGATAACCAGTGATAGAACTAGAAGGAATGGCCTCAAGTTGTGCCAGGGGAGGTTCAGGTTGGCAGTGAGGAGACATTTATTCTCAGAAAGAGCAATCAGGCACTGGGACGGGTTGCCCAGGGAGGTGGTGGAGTCACCATCCCTGGGGGTGTTCAAGGAGAGGCTGGACGTGGTGCTTGGGGACATGGTTTACTCAAAACGACGCACAGAGCTATGTAATGCAGAACCCTTTGAAATGGCCACCCTCTTGTAGCATCAGGGGCAGATGGGAAAGATAGACAACAACAGAGCTGTGTGCATACGGCTGGGTGCAGCCTGCCTGCTAACATAAGGCCCTGCCTTCACACAAGCGAACGAGACAGCAGGTGATACTCCTTCCTGACAATGAGAAGCCAACAACCTTGTATTAAAAATTCTAAATATATTTATTATTCAGTTACATTTGCTTTTCATTGCACAATTTTTTTTCTTTATCCCCATGTTTTACTTTTTTTTTAAAAAAAGCTGTTAGGAGTTTTAGAAACTGTTAAAATGATCATGTAAGTCAATTTAGGCACAGTTCATTAAAACGCAACTATATTTCTTCCACTTATTTCTCTCTGAAAAATTTATGGTTGCATTTGAGCTCCAAATTGAAACACATTTCACAGTCTACACTTTTATGGGCATCCTGTCTAAAAAACAAGGTTTGATTAAGTAGTCTTGCCTTATCAAAGGTCTCCAGCAAAGCCTAAATGAAAGCTACTCCTTTTCCAGAAATGCTGAAATCAACACAACCCTAAGATAAGAACCATAGTGGCTGACCAATTTTTATGCTATCCAGATATAGCATGACAATAAAGCAGTCCTCAAGGGGACATTAAAGTCCCCTGAAAAAAAAAATTACTCTAACTTGGAAATAATTTAAATAATTTATTCTGTATGAAAAATAAGCAAAAAATTTCCAGCGAACAAAACCCAACATGGTGGCAGGGAAAGTGTCATATCACATGGAGTGCTGGGGTTGTGTCAAGCACTTCTTCATACCTGCTATGGCAATAGCTTGAAAAACAGTGTCGTATTCCTGGACTAAACTCGGTGAAAATGGCTTTGAAGTCCGAAGCTGTCAGGCCTGCTTGACATGGCTGAAAAACTGTGAGCTACGAGATTTCTTATCTAGCTGATCTCTTTGGTGAGAAAAAGCCTGATCGCTTCTAGGGTAAGATTCATGTTGGATTTAAAGCTGTGTCTGGGGTGAGCTGTTTTCGCATACATCTGCATGCTGCAGAGTGTGCACAGGGTGCAGGAAAGTCCACTCTAGAAGACTTGAAATGAGCTGAAGTTGGTTCAACAATGTTGTTGCAAATATATATATATATATATTTATTTTTTTTACAAAAAGAGTAGTGTTAAATAAGTGACCGATGCTAAAGGGCTTTTCCTGAAAGAAAAATAACATCTATCCCCTCTGTAATGTTTCAGAGACAAAAAATGTTGACGATGTTTTAGCACCCACATCTGTTGCTGCTGTGTTAGAAATGAATTAAATATTTTTGAAAGCTGGGTAAAGATTTTGCTGTGGAGAAAATGAGATGCCAAAGTCTTTGTATGATTCTGATATGTGAGCATTTAGTGCCCATGAGTTCCCTCCTGACTACTGCTTTCAGTGGTAGCCAGAAGAGCATCTCACATGAGCACAGGCAGTGCACAGCCTTTAATCCCCTTCATAGGGGGAGTTATGTTTGCAGGAACTTCTGATTATACAGATTTTTTATTTTTAACTTCGGAAAAAAAAAAAAAAAAAAAAAAAAAAAATCAGGCTTCAGGGAACCAGCAGGCAATACTATTCACTCCTGTATGTGCCACAACAGATGTGCACAGTTACAGATTAAACAGTATTTGCTTGTTCTGTCTGGGACAAGGATGTCTGCCTCAGCTCTGCATTTGGGGCAAGGAGAATCATTCCCCCCTCGGGAGCTGCTGCTGCACTCAGACCCCGCGGCTGCTGACAGCATGTTCTCTTCATAATCTGCCCCATCAGCCCGCAGCCCTCAGGAGTAAATGAGAGGAGACCCCCAGACACCAGCAAGGCACGGGGGTGTCCATGCTCTTCCTCTGTGCAGCTGCTTACCCAGCTCTGCACAACGGGGACAGCCTGCATAAATGTGTTCGCAGGTGCCAGCTCTGAAACCGAGGATGGGACCTGCAGCCTGCAGCTGGTCTTGCCCAAGGTGAAAGAGAGAGGTGCAGGGGACGGAGCAGCACAGTCTGGAAGGGGGAGCGCAGAGCCACAGGTGTCTGCAGACACGGGACGAGGTGCTGGCACCTGGGAGCTAAGGAAGCAGCAGCTGTGGGCACAAGGACATGCAACAACTCATCAATCAGGAAAGGCTGTTTGTGGCTGGCCATGATCCCATGATCCACCCGTCATCGAGACTGCACTTCCAGCGCTGTTGCTGAAGGGTATGCAGCAGGCTGGGCGTCTTTGGTAGAAGGAGGGGAAGAAGCCACTGGCTGAAAGGGCCCAGAGACCTGCAGCTTCTCTGGTGGGAAACAGCCCGCATCATTGCCCCTTTAGAGTGGGAACTCCAAACAGACAATCCTCCTTCACGTATCACCGAAGTGCTGGCCCTTGGCAGCCCCAGTGCAACCTCCTGCATCGAGCAGGATTATCCCCAGCACCAGGTCAAGGTAGCTGCAGCTTTGGCAAGCCACAAGCTGCAGGGCCAAGTTGTGAGGCAAGAGAGGGCCGTAAGGATTGCTTTGGAGTCAGCTGCAGAGCTGTCTCCCAGGGCAGGAGGACAGCAGTCACGGGAGCCACGCTGTTGTGTCTGGGGGTGGGAAAAGAAGCCAGCAGCTGCCTTCACTCTCCCATCCTCATGTCGTAGGGGCAGCAAAACAGGTTGTGGTCCTAGAGCTTGACAGGTGGTTCCTCCAGGATGAGAAGAGCAAGATTTTCCAAAGTCTTACTACCATTAGTGCATGATCTTCTGACATGAGTGAGTGACAAGCAAGAGGACTCTGAAGAAGCTCATCAAGTCCATCAATAACTGTGTGGTGTCGAATGGGAAAATGTGACCATCACAAGCCAAGAAAGTCCATGCTGCCTGAAGCATCAGTTTTTCCCCCAGACAAAAAATCTAGAAGTTCTCTGTAGGAAGTGGAGTCTGCTGCGGCTGTGGAGGTGCAAAGAGCTGCAAGGCCAGCACCCTCAGTACATGCCAATGACCATGTGGAGGTTTCTGAGCTCCAGCTCCATCTGTTTAATTTGGACATCTCTCTGGTTTACCACCTCACGCAGTCTACGTATTTCTTCCTGTTGTCGGTAAAACATGTGCAGAAGCTGGAAGAAAAGACACGTTTTGCTTCCTTTACACTAACGAAGCACAGACTGATCCTGTCAACTGCTACCAGTCCTGCCACATCATTTCTGAGAAAAATGACATCTAAGGAGGGGGCTTTCAACCAAAAAAATGGTTATCAGCAGTCTCCTGCTAGCTTGGGCTGTGAACATAATTCTTTCTCAGAAACATTTGGCAATGCTACTTCTGCTTAAATCAACAGAAAATACAGCCTTCCTAATGCTGATGAAACAGAGGAGAGTATTTGGACTCTAGATTCCTGGATCTGCCACATCTCCTACTCTGTCTGACCTTAGGACCTTATCCTTCTTCCTTCTGATCATGCTCTTTCCTCAGTGGGTGAGACGAGCGCGGCCTTTCACTGTGCATGCAGCAGAGCACCCAGCTCTGAAAGGGTTGCTTCTGTAACCTCAGGGGGCAGGTTAAGAGATGCACAGAATAATATCATTTTCACACCACGGGGAAATTCAGCTCTGTAAATTCCTACCCTGTCAAGCTGCAGATGTTAAAATCTTGCATAGCTAAAATGGGTGTCTGAGCATGGCTGCAGGAAGAAAAGCCTTCCAGGGCTCCTAAATGAAAACAAGCTGCATCTACTCAAAAATGTCCCTAAGCCGCCAATGACTGTGGGCTTTCGAGTCACCACAAAGACCTCACACTGGTCCAGGCTCTGCAGAATAAACCCTCTCTGGATTCTGCCACATTGTGAATGGCACCTTTTAGCCAGCTGACTCTGGGTCTCACCTCACCCAGCCCCAACCCTTCAACCCAGGCCTTCATACCTCATTTTCAGTTTTTGGTGGTGGGCACTCAAATACGTCAAAGCCATTGGAAAGATGCGTTTGGTCCTTTTTTGGCAACCTCTCCCTCACTTCCAGCTGCTTTCCACTGTCTTGGATTTCACTTTTCTTCTGCGTCTCCGCTGGTGCCATTGCTTCTCCCCGGCCTTGGTAATGGTCAGTAGTTTTCAGCCGTGGCTCAGGCTCGAGATATTGTGGTAAGGAATCCACATTTCCAGAGCCTGGTCTCAAGGACACCAAGAGAGGTCCTAGGGAGGGAGGCAGGTGACTGGTTAGCACTCACAAACCACATTCAGAAATCAGCAGTAAGCAATTCTTTCAACAAACCTGCAGGGATGAACATGGAAGCACTTGACAGGAAAGCTTTCCAGAGTTCACAGCAGTGAACATTTCAGCCACTAATTTATTTTAGTCTACAGCAACATTTGTTACATCTCTCCTCTTCCTCTTTCCAATTTCTAAGGCCAGAGGGCCAGCGGCATCTTACCCAAGCCCTGGGGAGCTGAAGGGTTGGGGAGCTCTCCGTGTGCTGACCTTTGTTAATACCGTTCAGCCACTCCTGCGCTGTCAGTGCTGGCTGGGCTCCAGTGGTCAAGGGGTAGATGTCTTCCTGGTATGTCTCCGACTGCAAGCAAACAAAAGAGTCGCTACATCAGAAAGGTTTTGCTTCAGAAGGATCATACTGGAATGTGGTGGAGAAAGAAGCTTGTTTCACGTCAGCTCAGGGAGTATGCTAAGAGCACTCACTGCCGTGTACAGCCAGTTGACCTGACAGCGAGACACATGAGCAGAGATTGCTGAGTGTGTCCTGCACAGGAAATTTGGCCACTACATGGAGATCTGAGTTACCCAACCAAGGACAGTTGGCAGGACTGCCCTACTAGCTGACCAGCTTTGTGCCTCAGACAGGAAAAAAGAAAATCCCTTGTTCTACCAGCTCTCATGCCACCCAGCAGGCACAGAGAGGAGGCACTGCCCTCTTATTCACTGATACTTGTCCCTGACACAGGCATGACCTGAGGCTCACTTACCCGTCGGGGCACAATCATGGAGACAGGCTCTATCAAGCTTTTAGTTGGGATCAGTTTGTAGAAACGGAAAATCTCACAAGCCGACACTTCAAGGCCTCTTTTTGGCATCATTCCTGGCGGGATAGCATAAAAGAAACGAGGTATAAATCTCCTGAAGAAAGTTAGTGTCATCCATCATGGAAAAAGGACCACCAAACAAAGGACCACTGAACAACAGGAGCTGGACTGCCAACTCAACAGCAGTGTGGTCTGAAATTGTGACCCAAAACTGTCTCAGTGTCACAAATTACGAGTAAAGTCAATCTTTTTTTTTTCTTTTTCTTTTTTTTTCTTTTTTTTTCTGTCAGACCACATGGTTACACACAGGATTTGTGGTTCTCGTGCTGAACCTCCTGTTCATTATTCCTTCTCATGAACTAGAAATAGAGTGACCAGAACTGAGCAGACCTGGCAGATGATGTCACAGGTGATGTCACATTTCCGTTTCATGAAGTGATTTTAAAAAAGGTTATGACAATAAAATCAGGACGCTGTACACTGGAGGGAAACACTGGCAACAGGAGTTCAATGCTGGAAATCTTGGGGCGGAGTTCCAAAGGGCAAGGAACACCCTGTACCTCTAAATGTGGTGTTAGACATACACGGTGACACTCACCAATTCCTTTCTGTGGTAAATGAGAATGATATTCCGTCAGGTAGTTCAGATATGGCTTCTCAGGGCTTATCTCATAGTACCGTATATTTCCATCACCCTAAACACAAAGGAAATGAACATGACCCAGGTTCTGCTATCCAGCATGAGGCTCTGAGAAGAATGTATGGCCCCAGAAGCCATGCAAGGTCAGGAACATAAGCACCTCCCATGTAAATATTTACCCCCAAATTGCTGTGTGGGAATCTGCAGCGTGCCTTCCCACAACAAACACAGCTTTTCCGCAGTAGAAAACATGGCCTGACACCGCAGCATCCTCAGACCCCACCTCATCAGTCCTCAGGCTGATGTGCCTTAGGAGCACCCATGACTTCGGTCTGAACAATGCTGGTGACACAACACAGGCTAAGAGGAGAATCAGACCAGCATTTGCTGACTCAAAAGGCGCTTACCTTTCCAACAACGTAAAGCATGTTCGTGTCTGAGTCATAGAAGGGAAACAGGAGCCCCGAGGAGCCATCCAGATCCTCCTCCACTAAAGGCACAGAAAGGTCATTCTGGGCAGGACACAAGAAAAACAAACAGCTAGAATCACCCGTGGGTCACCTCAAGTCAGGGACACCTTACTTGAACCCCACCTTGGAGTAATACAGACTTCCTCAAAGCTCCACAGGAGGGAAGCTAGCGAGCTCTCAACAGAGTGCAGCATGTCAAGACATCACTGGGTACTTGGTCATGTTTCAGGGGTAGATATAATACAAAAAACTGCTTGCTTCTACGTGAAGGCCATATGGGCTGCCAGACTCAGGAGGATGAAGGGCATGTCTGCACTGCATACCGAATTATTCGGGTTCCCTTACTGTCTCTGATTAAGGTGATACCTTGACGATAATGCACCACAAGAACAAAAACAGCCTACAGTAGCTGACAAGTCTCAGCACTGCACGGTGAGAAGATGTGCACTGCAAGGGCAAAAGTCCCCATCAGCCTTTTGCAGCTAAGCCTGGACACAGCATACCGCTGCGTGCACAAGTCTGCTACGTCCTGTACAAAGCCAACCCGGCACTGCTGAAGGGGGCAATTCGAGTAAGACCAGCAGTGCAGAACAGAACAGTGAAACCCTGATGTGAATCCATGGCGTTACCCCTGTGCTCAGCTTTGTGGAAAGCCTCTGGATGGCAGCACAGCGCTCTGCCCCCCATACACAAAGAAGCCACGTCCAAACACAATCAAATGGAAAATCAGAGACTTGGTCTACCAGCTTCGTCTGGTACAAAGGGTGACACTGAGAGAAAGAGGCAGAAGGCTGTGCTGCAAAGTAGCTGGTACAGAGGACAAAGTGATATGGCAAACAGAGGAAAAGCATCTCACTGCATATTAGGGGGGCAGAGGAGAGTTTCATGAGGCTTGCAACCGTCATAATAGAGAAGCATGTCTTGGAATTGACAAGTGCCACCTCAATACTTTAATGTAAGGAATCATTGGAAATAAAATATAAAAAATAAAACATAAAACAACAACATATTTTCCTTCCTTGAGATCTTTGTTGGAGTATGTTTGCCTAGAATTCATTTATCTTCCAGTACCAGTAACAATTTTGCCAGTAAGAGCACTAAGAGCTACTTTTAACTGGGAACTACAGGGACCATCCAAAGGTCCCTTGAATTTTTTATTATTTTTTTTTCTGCAGTAGGCACAGCATTATCCTTGCTCTGGTGGATTTCTATGTGCAAAGCTTTGAGAGCTTCTTCAAAATTTATGCTCAGTTAATAGCATCATAACAATAGAACTTATCACCCATTAAGAACTTGACAGTCACTTCTGAATTGCTGTTATAAACCAATCCTTGGGTATTTGGCAGGTGCAAAAGTTAAAGTGACAGCAAAAGAAAGAAAAATGAAGATTCTATGGTAACAATTGCTGGTTCAACTCACTTGATCCCACAATGCAATTTGCCTATTATTCCACCGAGATGTTCCAGTAGAGAGCAGCTTTTTCATGTTTCCAAGGAACAAGACTTTATTGACTCTGTGAGACTTGTTGCTGGCTTCCTAGGAAGAGAAAACACACTGCAAGAGTAAGAGACAGCCTCTTCCCTTCCTCCATTAAAAAAATGGAAGGAGAAATCACATCAAGGCAAGAAACCACCTTCCCCTGCCCATGAAGCTTATCTGGGCTGGCTAAGGCACATCAGGCCATCTTTGTGCAGCTACATTTCACGTTACATGACACTTCTAAGCCCCAGAAGCCATGCAAGGCCAAGAACGAAAGCACCTCCCAACAAAACATTTAGCCCAGAACTTCCATGTGGGGAAGTCAGTCACACCTGAAATATCTCCCCAGCCTGGCTGAAACTACAGTGAGCAGGATTTCAAAGCCATCTGAGAGAGGCAGCCTAAATTCTTCAAGCCCACACCCAAAAACCCAGTCAATTCACAAGAGGGCAATCCCTATTAGTGGTACTGTTGACCTTTCTGTGTACACAAATACACAAATGTGTGCACATACCTCCTAAAGGCAGTCAGCATCACCTTATCAAGAAATGCAAAGTACAGACAAATGTACACTTGCATCCACATGGCCACCTGATCTCTACTGGTCACCCCAACGAATCCCACAGCAGTACCCCTAGAGGACTGCAGGAGGGAGCTATGAAAGCAGTGCACTTCAGGAAGGGTTTTAGGGAGAGAAGAGCTTAGCAATATGCAGAGAACCTGTTGTCAACAGCAGCAATTCTTTCATGAAAAGTAGAAGACAATTCTACTCTCTGATGTCTCAGACAACACTGGGCACAGATCTGTCTTCTCTAATGGCAGTGAGTCTACCCAGAAGAGGAAACAATCCATGGGTGAGATCAGCTGGACCACAAACCACTGAATACCACCTACCTGTAGGACTGTTCCTGAACGAGGTTCTATGACACGGATCTTTCTGTCCCGGCAGGCTGTGGCAAGGAGGCTACCGTCTGTGTTGAATGACATGGAGAGTATCACATCCTTGTGAGCGTCGAGGATCTTCACTGGGTTCGAGATGACAGCCTCCCTCGTGTCAATGTTCCAGATCATTATCTGGGCAAAAGAACAAAAAAAAAAAAATCAAACATTTGCTGCCTAACAAAGTGGGGACTTTGTGTACCCTCTTTATTTCTTCCTTTCTTCTCCACATGTGTACATCTTACTATCATGAGCTGCAAGTCTCCAGTATTTGAAATAATCCCTGGTACTTAGATAAGTATATCAGGGACATAGGGTCTGTTCAGAATCTCCGATATTCTCGTTTCCTTTAGGATCACATTTTATACAGAAAAATGACTAACATCATGGCAGATATAGGCATTAGCACAAGAATGAAGCCAAAGGTCATCTATGGCGTTTGATATTGCCATGGAAAAGAAGAGCAGACTGAAGTTCATCAGAAGACTGGAAAATTATCCAGGCTTTTTGAAACCCATGACAATGAACTCCTGCCTTCTGGGTTGCTCAGGGATTTCTTCCTCAGGAAGGCTTCTGAAGTCTTTATCATTAACTTACAGCTTGAAATGAAAACAAATCCAAACCCTAAGTCCCAAGGGGAGGGCTTCAAAGAAAACAGACCCACCTTGTAGTCATAGCCGGAGCTGAAGAGGATGTTTTCGGCAGTAGGATGCCACTCAATGAGGCCCACCCTTCGAGCATGCCCAAGAAGTTCCTTCTTCGGATTGGTGATGTTTCTTGTTAGCAAGTGCTTGGGGATGTCCCAGATCTTAACCTGGATGGCAGAGGATGGGTCTTTGTGAGATAAGCGTGTAGGGTGCTGACTCAGAATTTAACAGTAATTATTGTTGTTGGCCATACTGTTAGAGCACTTATGGAGAACTGCTCTCAAGGGGAAGAAGTACGCCACAGATCTTACAGACACCAAACCACAGCACCTGCAGTTTTCACAGAATCACAGAATTTCTAGGTTGGAAGAGACCTCAAGATCATCGAGTCCAACCTCTGACCTAACGCTAACAATCCCCACTAAACCATATCCCTAAGCTCTACATCTAAACGTCTTTTAAAGATTTCCAGGGATGGTGACTCCACCACTTCCCTGGGCAGCCTGTTCCAATGTCTAACAACCCTTTCGGTAAAGAAGTTCTTCTTTCTACCTTGTCTTCTACCAAACTTTGAGCAGGAATGGGCAAATATGAGATAGACTTCAGCAAAGAGTCCCAGAAAATATTATAGCAGTGGCTGATGCAAGCAGCCATCCACTCAGTGCTACCTGGTAGAAGAACTGACAGTGCCCCGGTCAGATAATAACTATAGTACTATTTGTCCCCTGAAAACTGCACAAATGCTAAATATTTTGCAAACAGCACGGTCAAAGGACACAGAAGCCCACTCAGGTGGCCACAGGGTGGATGTCCTGAGCAGCCTGGGCAGTATAACACAAGGGAAGTTTGCTGTCTCATGACAGGACTACTGGATTCATCTGGATTCATCTGGAAGGTGCTGCATGAAGACAAGAATAAATTCTGTCCTCTTGATGTGGAAGGAGACAATAGAGGTGGCCTGCAAAAGCAGCTGAACCTGTGCAGGTAAAAGGAAAGAGTCTTTCTCACACTGATCTTAGAAGCACAAGCCTTTAGGATGACAACAGATTAACCCTTTGGCTCAAGGAAAGTGATTCTACTTCTGGGAAATTCTCTAGGACTTAACCTGAAGCCAGATGGAAATGCTCTTTGAATGAGAAAGCTGGTGGAAATTAGCTACAGCTGCCTGAGTCTCCCAGTGCTTGGCTGATGAGAATCACAATATTCTACACCAAAGAAGGAGAGGCACAAATTCAGGGACCTGCTAGGAAGGATCACAAGCACCCTCCTTCTCACCAGTGCTTATCTCATTAAAGAATCAAGTCCCTCAGAAACGTTAGGACTGTGGGGGCCTGTAGCCTCTAATGAACTTCCACAGCAGCAAGAGGAAGCATCACACCCTACAGTTTCAACAGCTATAACCACTAAATGAATGGTGCTGAGAGAGGAGGGAAGAGGGAAATGGTGTGTGTCCACACTATGAAGAACGGCCTAGAACGAACCATGCTATGAAATGTTTGGTGGTAAGACCCTGACTGGAGTTTCAGGGTTCATGAAATGGCAGCAATTCTCATTCCTTAGTGGGTAGGAGAAGCAGGTCTTGGAACAAGAACTGCCAAGGCCAAGCATGAGCAACCTAGCTCACCAGCAGTCTGCTCCACGGCATCTTGAAGAAAACCTGACAAAGCAAAGTTAAGGACACGGAGTTGACTCTCCAACCACAGGGGAGAAGGTCTTCATCAGGATGAATTCATACATGCCTGATGATTTTCCAGAAGGAACAGAAGAGGCAGGAGGATGAGCTTGCTTCCTGCTCTAAGCTCAAGCTCTCGGCCCCAGGCCACTTTTCTTAGCCCCAGTCCAAGGCAGCAGTAGGACCTGGGAAGGGCACTGGACATTTACAGACTGTCCATCCCCTCCCATGCCCTAAAGCACCACTCTGCATGCTTCAGCTGTAGGCCACAAAATTTAGTTGTGTTATCACAATGGCACGCTCCAGAAAGGCTGGCTAATGACCAAGAAACCTTTTAGGAACATGGGTGGTGGGAAACGTTCACCATCTTCACACAAGCTTGTGGCCCACCTCAACATTTTCAGGGAAAACCAGTGCAGTAGGAGCAATCAGATATATCCTCACACACAAGCCAGAGCAGTGCCTCATGCTGATGCTGAAAAATGGCAGGGAGCACCAGGCCTTAAACAACAGAGAGGAAAGAAGGGTTTGGTTCAAATGTCCAGCCCAATGGAAGTGGTGGGCATCTCTGGGACCCTAAAACTTCTCATACTTATTGGGTCAGGACAGAGAAGGTGTTGCTGCAGTGGTGTCCCAATAGCTATCCAGTCTGAGCTCTGCAGGACAGGACAGGACAGGTAAGACAGATCTTGACTCCATGGAATGAGTCCTGGTAGACAAGAGAATAAATAAGACCTGGCAGCATGCCCTGGCAGCAGTGAAAGCTAGCAACATCATGGTCTGGAAAAAACAGGAAGAGAGCTCCTGGATCAAGGGAAATGATTTTTCACTTTACTCAGCAATCTTTAAACAACCACTGGAGTGCTGCACCCACTTTTGCATGTCCTAGCACAAGAAAGTTACTGATAAACTTCAGTGAGTCCAGTGGAAACCACCAGGATGTTCAGGAGGCCACAGCACTTGTCCTGTGAGGAGGGGAGATGGGCTTGCATGGCTTGGAGAAGACATCTTGAGAAGAACCTGATAAAAGCCCTTGGTACTAACAAGATAACGGAGAAAATAGAGCCATGCATGCTACTGAAGTGCAGAGTAGGACGATTGGATACGGTGGCCATTAACTACACTGGGAAGATTCTAGCTGCGTATAAGAAAAAACGGAAAAGGTGGTGAAGTTTGCATCCTTGCAGGTTTTCAAGACTCAGCTCCACAGACTAAAGCTCCCAAGCTCCCTTTAACCCTGAATGATTCTGTAATTGTGTTATTTGAATATATTCTGCAACTGCAGCAGGAAGCTTTGAAGCTTGTGCTCTTTTCTCATCTGAGACTTAAAAGAGAGGTCGTGGTGGTGCGTTCCTGCCACAAGTCCTTTCTGAGACAGCATGAACACCTGGCATTCCAGTTGGAAGATAAAATATAACCCCCCCAGGCAGCCCAGAAATTGAAAAACATTGTCAAAAAAGACACAAAGATCCTAAAAAAAAAAAAAAAAAAAGGCAAAGAAAAGTCACTAAACGGGAAGGAAAATTCAAAGATCATATATTCCCAACTCAAGAGAGGTTTCTGACAGAGCTGAAATGGCAGAAGATAAACCACCAAGTCAGGGCTGGAGGAAATGACAAAGGGAACCTCCCTGATTCTGTGTGGCAAAGGGCAAATATACCCAGTGGGAGAAAATACACACAGGATCTCTGAGAAAGACCATAGTAGTTAGATGTTCTTACTGTCATAAGAGCCAACACCGCGCTTTTGATAAGCCACAGAAAGCAATTTTCCCGTGGGCAGATATAGGCTAGACTGTCCCTTACACGAATTAATTGCATTTTCCAGTTCCTAATAACCAGACTGCACCTACGCTGAGCTAAACTGTGTGACTGCATCTTATTTACATCAATCTCAGCCCAACTGGCATAAAACATAAACCTGACTTAAGAATTTGATACCTTTTTATAGGTTTGTATTAGCATTACCCTTTGCATCCCTGGAGCCTTTCTCTGTGTTCAGTTGGAAAATACTCATTTCGTTGATGCTGTGGTTGGAATAAAGTACGACACAGACTCCTTAACTACCCCATAGCTGATCCAGCATGACTTTACAGAGTAACTCAGAGAGAAACAAGTTCAAACTTGCTGTGTGGAGAAATGATCTGAAACAGCTGTCACAGATTACATTGCGTTGAAAGTTTTATTTTGCAGTAAAGGAGGAGTTTCACAGTGATTAACCTTGAACCAATTTTACATTTACTTCTTTCTCACGCAAACAAACCTCTAAAGATGGAAGCCCACACACAAACAGATCTTCTTCCTATCATGATTTTGATACATCATTTGGAAGGGATCACATAGAGAAATACAGGGATCTTACATGGCTGTTCTTGAAGATTACATGCATTTTCACATCTCATCCCTGGGCCTCTTGGTTCTTTTCCTATTGCTTTCCCCCAAAAGCACATTAGCCAGGCAATAACATTGAGTATAAGCTGGGAAACTTACAGTGGCATCTTCTGAACACGAGGCTATTACAAAGTCATTGAATGGGTTCCACTTGATGTCCAGAACGTTTCCTTTGTGCCCACATATTCTGGGATAATGTGGGTCGAGCTTCCCTGTCTGGAAAAAAATAAAAAAATATGTATATATATATCATGAAACCTTAGGGGAGCCATGGAATTACAGGACATTTTCAAGTAAGACCCATCCAGCTCCACCAAGTAACCTCTTTCTGATTGTTATGCTCCAAATGCCCTGGGTGGCCTCCTTCTGTTGGGAATGGGGTTTCGCTGTCCCTGTAAGGCAAATCCTGACGATATCACAGACAGGAAAATAACGTGGTGCTGTGCAGGACTTCACAGTGCTACTGAGAAATCTGTACACATACAGCAGAGGTTACATAAGCTATTATTTGATTCAGACACCAGAATAAAACTTAGAGTGGAAACACTTAGGAATCAGTTGAATCTTCCACATTTCTTAAAGATTTGGGGGGAGAGAAAATCTCTTATCTGTTCCTTGAGAATAAATTTCTGTTAAGCAGGAAAAATGGTTTTGCTGATCATTTTTAGCCTCTTCAACTAGCTTTTATTTTATTTTATTATTTTATTTTGTTTTATTTTATTTTATGTTATTATTTTATTATTTTATTTTATTTTATTATTTATTTTATTTTATTTATTTTTTAAGCAACAACACAAATTACAAACGCAGTTTTTCCTTCAACAAGCTATGCATTTCTCTCTGATGGCTTTCAAATCCAGCCATTCACCGCATTAAATCAGACTCAGGACTCTCTCCCAGAATAAGCCACGTTTGGGCAGCATACTCACTGCTGTCGTGCACGAAGCAGCACACTGAGTGCTGAGGAGCTTGTGCCGAAAGGGGGCTGTGTTGCATCAGGATAAACCCACGCTGCAGACAGCCTCTGCTACAGTCATGTCAATTTGTCTACTACGTGATAGAGAGGGTGCTGGGGATTTGATTAACATCAGAGCAACACTTGCTCCTTCCTGTCAGAAGCAGGAGGAGCAGGAGGTGCTCCAGGAACGCAGACTTCTGTGCGAGAGCAAATGTCGCTCACCTGAGGAGGCAGACATGGTTGCAAGCCAGTCATGCCTACCTGCCCACTTTTATCCCAGCTGGAAGAATCACAGAATGGTTTGGGCTGGAAGGGACCTTAAAGCCCACCCAGTTCCAGCCCCCTGCCATGGGCAGGGACACCTCCCACCAGCCCAGGCTGCCCAAAGCCCCATCCAGCCTGGCCTTGAGCACCTCCAGGGATGGGGCAGCCACAGCTCCTCCGGGCAGCCTGTGCCAGGGCCTCACCTCCCTCTGAGTGAGGGATTTCTTCCAAATCATAAATCAAGATGAATGCAACTGCATGCCCTTCTGAAAAGCAGACGCTGCTGTGGGTGTGCTCCCCACACCGCTCTGGAGGTGGACTTGAGAGCATGCAGTGGAGGGGCATCAGTGCTGATCCTAACCTGGATGTGGCCATGTCATTTGCCATGTCCCAGCCTCAAAGTCCTGCTGAATGGTCGTTTTTTGGTGTAGAACAGGACACAGCATGCAACCACTCTGGCTTCACAAGAAAGTTTGTCTCATCGACTGGGACTAACCTGCTTCAAACTGAACACCCAGCAGGCTTTGAAATGTAAAAGACTGCTTTTTTAGACTCCACTTTAAAACAAATCAGTTTTATGACAGCAACAATACAAAGTGACTTGGGAAGGCAGCAGAAAAGAGATAAAAGGCCTTTAATAAGAGTTCCCCCACCCACGGTGTCCTTTTGCGGGCTTCAGGGCTTGGTTTCAAGCTCACAACTCAGAGGGCTGGGCAGCCAGCTCCACAGGGATCCCTTGATCCCTATGGGAGCTCCGTCCCCTCCCAAAGCTGGCTGCCTGTCTGCTCTGTCTGGGAGGCTCCCAGGCCACCCGGCCAAACTGCCACTATGCCATGCCGGGCCCCATCCTGAAGCTTCTCCCACTCTTCACCTACCCCCCTGCAACCCACCCATCCTGTCTCTCAGGACTTTGTTTGCATCCTGCTGCCTCTTTGTCTCAGGTCTGGTCATGGGAGAAGGCAAAAGGAAGGCATGCGTGTCCCTGGACTCGTGAGATTTACAAAGGCACTCGCTCTGTGCCAGGCCCCAGACAGCCCCTGTGCCCACAGCTGCTTTCCTGCTGCGATGGAAAGCTGTTCCACCCAGCCAGCTTGAGCGAGGACCTGACTGATCTTCGTCAGGATCTAAGCAATATGTTCTGCAACAGAAGACTGTTTTCCAAGCAGTGGCAAATGTTCAACTCATTCCTCTTCAGGTAGTAGGCAATGTGTTTCTAGGTGTGCTGGATGGGGTATCTGTGGCTAAGAGCTCTTTCTTTTGTTAAGCCCTGCTGCTCTCCACCCCTGCCTTACTGCCAAGCTCTGGGAAAGGGAGGAAGAATGGTGCAGGAGGCAAGAAGTGGGATTTCTTCAAGGGACGAGAGAGCTCAGCTTCCATGAGTCAGCAGGAGAGAAGAAAAGAGACACCATTAAACCAGAGACAAGAGCTGCAAATCCAGCCAAAAAAAAAAAAAAAAAAGATTGGCTACCAGTCATGAGAGGGCAATTCAATGCCAGACACAAGCCTCCAGACCAGGCTGCCTTCGTCTCCCTGGCAGCCAGGGGCACAAGCCAAGAGCCCGGAGTGCTGCGGGTCACCGCCGCTGTAGGAGCTGGCAGCCACAAATACCACCACTGGGAGCACAAGCCAAAAGCTGCTGCTCTTCACCAGGTGCCACCAGTTCAGAAGCATAGCTTGAAATAAAAGTAACTGGTACCACAGCCCCCAGGCTCAGAGAACCCCCTTCTGTGGGTGGCCGAGGCCACTCTCCCCCACAGCTTGTGTCAGAAACAGGTATTGGGAGAGCAGCTGGAAGAAGCACAACACATACAGGTCCATAACTCTGTCCTGTTTTGAACCCCTTAATTCTTCCAGGCTCTTCGGTATCCAGGGCTGTGAGCTCCACAGTTGAACTGCAGAAGCGTCCACCCATGCCTGCTGCCGATCTGATCGCTGCTGTCCCTCCCCTTCACTACCCAAATCAGGAATTCTCCCTACACTTCTTCCCCCACCCCGTTCACAGTTTGATGTGTCTCGCTCATTTGTCCTTTTTCCCAGGACTAATGGAGGCCTAACCTTCAAAGTCTCAACTCCTCAAATGAAAGTAATTTCACATTTTCATTGACATACTTTAATTATCCTTCTCTAGTTATCTCTTCTAGTTCTGCTGTGCCTTTCACTTCTGCAGGCAGTCTTTCAGACCTGGGTGGAGCATTGAAACAGGTGTTAAGAATAGAGGGACTGCTACTAAGGATGAGCTAAATTGAGAAGAGGTTTCAAGACAGAAGAATTAATAGTAAGCCGTGCAAGCATCTTGAGCTCTTTTTGCCAACACTTTGAGAGCTGGGTCCCACCCCATGTCCCACAGTCCCAGCTGCCTGCTCAGAGATGCAGGTCTGTGATAAAGACAAGTTCTTCAGCCCCAACAGATCGTGGTCGAGGGGGCAGAAGTGACTCAGTCAAGAAAAACAGGGTAGTGGTTAATTTTAGGACTGTCTCTGAACAGCACCAGCGGTTAATGAGTTGAATAAACAAAGTCTAGAAGCGCCGGGAACTGCACTAGGCTCTTCAAGCACACCCAGTTCACTTTCATCCTTAGCAAATATATATTGAAAAAGTGGCATTACAATAACACCATCAATTAACTTTTAATTAAAGGCTGAACTTTTGCCTTTCATCTGTTCTGCCCTGATTCCAGGGAGCCCATAATCTCATACCAAAGTTAATCCACATTAGTGCATGCCTAATTCTTCTGCAGCAATAAATGCCAAACAGCCAGCTTCTCCCTCTCATCAGATCTCCAAGTCATCAGAACCCACAAACATGGGATTTGTTTCCGAAAGGGAAGTTTTTCCAGCATCAGTGTTTGAAGCTAAAGAGCTTCATTGTCTCATAACTGTGTCTCCATTCTTTCACAAAGGAGAAGGTAGTTAGAGCAAAATACACCATGCTCTGCTCCGGTGGCAGATGAAGCCAAGGCACTAAAGCACCTTTCAGTTCTTACCTTTCATATCTACTAATTGCTTTTTGATTTGCAGTCTTTCCTGGGAGACAAACATCTGAACAGCACAGCTCCCGTTGATTACACAAGACAGGCAACCGGGGTACGAAAGGAAGGAAGGTGCCGAGAACCTGCGAGCAGCCACCTAGGACGCATAGGTACCCACGTGCCAGGCAATCTGGGGCCCCTTCCGTGCATTTTGCAACTCCAGGAGCAGCACTGGCTGAATATCCCCTGTGGGATCGACCTCCCTGCAGAGCCCGGACCCCCACCAGCACCACGAAGGCCATCCCGCCCCGGCGGCGCTCACCTGGTGGATGGGGATGACGAGGAAGGCCCCTCCGCCTGCGCACTCGGTCACCACCGCCACGAAGTGCGGGTTGACGGCGCAGAAGTGGTTGTCATGGACGCTGTGGGTGATGGGCACGCAGTCGTAGCACTTGTCCTTGCTGGCGGCCTTGCCGTACACGTGGCGGAACTTGGAGCTGCGGTACTGCGGGTGCCACGACATCTGTAGGGGCGGAGAGACAGCGGGACGTGAGATGGAGGGGACCCCCCCAGGACGTGTTTTTCCCCTTTGGCGTGACCCCCTCGCTCCTCTCTGTGGGTGAGAGGAGAGAAAAGAGATCTCTCCCCAGCCCCAGGCCGTCCCTACACCGCTGGGGCAGGGCCAGGCAGCAGCAGGTTGAAGGGGAGATGACCCCGGGTAGCACAGCACCCAGGATGCAGGGAAGGTAAAACATCCCAGGCGAGGAAAGCCTGAGAGAGAGATGGGGAGTGAACGAGCCAGTCTGGATGCATACTTCATTTAGCCCTCAGGTGGTTTGGGACCAAGAAGGAGTCGAAATTTTGCTTGCATGAAGGGAAGAAAATAAGTTTGACAGATCACAGGAAAGGTGGCAGGCACCTGTTGGTTTCCCTCCCCACTGACAATGACATTCTGCGCACCTGGTGTGTAGCCGCACCACAGGCAGCACTCTGAATGGTGTTTAAACAAGATGCGCAAAGCACACTCAGCACAAGAATCCCTTCCCACAGAGAGCACTGAAGCTCTATGAAGCTGGCACGACTGATTTTAAATAGGAAGCTGGCGGTGTTGGTCAGCAAAGAGTGATTCTGGCTCTTAACTCGCGCTCTTTCCACGAGACCCAGGCAGCGGAGGGGGCAGTGATAAGCTCCTGCTGCCCAGAGAAAAGGAAACCCAGGTCTGGCAAGCAAGTTACAGGTGAAAGAGAGCCCCACACAATCAACTAGGAATGTGGGCGAAGGCTGGGGCAGGGCTTGTTTTTGCCCATTTTCGGTCTGTTTAACATGCATTTGGCAAACAGCTTAACCAGTGGTGCTGGATCGGTGATACTACAGTTTGAGAGGGAACCCAGCCAAGCAGCTTTCGAGTTACACCAAGACTCACACTGCTTGCTCATGTGGGTGAGTGTCTGCAGGAAAGAAAGCACTCAGTGCCAGGAGGGCAGATGCATCACCACCAGTCCTCACCGCTTGACAAGTAGGGGCCCAAGCAATCCTAAACCAAAGTGTCCTTGCACCTGGCACGGTATTGCAAACTGACACTCAGCTTCCTCACAGGAACCATGTTAAACGCTGTGAGCCTGTACTGCTCGATCCTGGGCAGTCAAACTGGAGCTTCACAAGACCCCGTGAGCCTGCATCCCATGTTACACGGGAATATTTGGTCTGTGAATCGCGCTAGGACACCAGTTCTGTCCCGTTCTCTGCCTCCTCCCCGTCCACTGGCACAGCTCACAGCCAACCCAACCCCACCTTGGCCAAATACTCACACCTGGGAAAAAAAAAAAAAATCAGTCCTGGTAGATCGTAGTTAGCTTTTACAGTCCTTTTTGTTCCCTACCTGAAACCTGGCATGTTCTACCTGTATTAAACCTGCATTAGTCTGTATTTGTAGCTGATTAAATTTCTTGTGCAGAAAACATGAGGTGCAAAGGGTCTGGCACAGTGAGGGCTACCTTCAGCCCAAAAAAAAGGTAAGTAAATGCAAATTACTTAAAAAATAAAGCAGTGATCCTGGAAAACTAATCTCGGGAGAAGGGATGTTCACAGGTAAAAAAACAGCTGATCTAGCATTAAAAAAAATCTAGCAACTGTCAAGATCTTTGAACAGCCCTAGAGGGGCAGTGTTTTCAAACACCTTCACATTCATTACAGGTCTAGTGGTTTGGTTTACTCACACCGAGAAAAAAAATCAACAGGTTTTCTGTACGTAGCAAGTCCCTCTTATAGCAGGAACATTAGCTTTCCAAAGGGAAATTAGCTGCCATGCTCCAGGGAACTTCTAGCTAAACTGCTCTTCAGGTAGAAGCAAGTTTGTGGTCTGGAGGTACGAGGTTCCTCAGCAGCAATGATCTCAACTCAGAAAAGAGTCACCAAGCACAGACAGACATTCGTGGTTGGGCCGTCATTCCGACAGAGAGCAGGAACACACAGCAAGATACTGAGATCCTGCACAGACTGCCTGTAAGGTTTTGATGGCAAACAAGGAACAAAGGAAACAAGAGGAGCTAAATGCTCAAGTTTGGACTGTGCCTTGGGAACAATTGCCCAGGTTTGGAAACAAAAGCCTTTTGCTACTGCAGTTTGTAGAACTAAGTCTCTGCTGCCACTGGAGTGGGCTTCATAGGACCTCCAAATCTGCCAGAGACAGAAAGGCAAGATGTGGCTGGGAATACCAGAAAATTGACAAAGATGGTCCTAGAGGAATAGTGACCCTCTCAACACTATTGCAGCCACAGCAGAAAGCTCAGCATTAAAATAAAAGTATGGGGGAAAACAGCCTGGATCAGTGCAGCATCAGTAGGCTGGAATGATGGAAGAAGCTGATCCCAAATTAAGCAAATATATGGACGTTAGGAAAAATTTGGCTGTGAAGAGTGTGGAGGGGAGCTCTGCAACAGGTTTCTCAAGTGGTGATGGAAGACTCCACCCCTGGAGATAATCCTTTCACGACTTCGTTATAAAAAACAATGTACTCCTTTATCTAATGTGGGTAATAGTCCTGTTCTGAGCAGGTGGATGGACTGGAGAAAAGCAAGGACCACCAAACCAAGCCGAAACCACACAGCTTGCAGCAGAGATCTCTATTCACAGTCCTAGGATTCATATAAGCAAGAGTCAAAATAAGGATCAAATGATGATCCTTGGATGAAATTCAGGCAAACAGGTGAAAACAAAATGCAGAAAAGATGAGTGTGCTGCCAAGTGCCTCTTCAAGAATGGGAAAGTGCCTGAACAGAGATGTTTCAGCATCCAGCCACACAAGCCACCACCTATTGGTCTGCCTGCAACCTTACCAGAAGAGAGAGACAGATCTGTGACCAACATGAACCTTTGCATGTAAAATCCCGAAACATATTACTTAAGGAGTGACGCGCTCCCAGCAGCAGGAGATTTAGATGATGCATTTGCAGACCAAGGTCAGGCAGTGAAATTCCAAGATGCAGAAAATGTATACCCCATGGCTGGTGAGACAATTCAACGTTCAGGGGGACGTCCATGTCAAAAATGCTGTCTACAAGCTAAAGCAGAGCTCCAGAATCACCCACAGGGCCTCACGTTACTGTAGAAATGGGGTGAGATCCAAGAGGTACTGCCCAGGAAGGAGTCAATGTGGGAAAGGTATGCCAGAAATAAATAAACAGCCAGAGTGAAAGTGAACATGGTGGGAAGCTGAAAACATTATTGTGCTTTGTTGGCCTGAGATTATTCTGGAGCTGAAAATGTTCTAGGAAGGATGAAGGACATTTGGAGCTACCACCAGGAGAGCTGCACCTTGTTGCTCAAACCATTCCTTTGCATCCAAACAAGGCAGCACACAGAGATAGTCTGAGAGGGGTGGTTGGTGCAGCACCTGGAAAGGGTCTCACTCCAGTGCTGGAAAGTCCCTGTGTGACCCAGAAGAAATCCTCAGAGGGCATCTCCAGGGGCGCTCTCAGAATAAGAGGGGATTAGAGACAGAAGTGACAGCCTCCATGCTCATCGGGGTACAGACCTGTGTACAGAAACGGCTCCAAGCCCTGGCAAAGCCCAAGGCCACATCCCAGCCCCTGTGAGCACAGCCTGTCCTACGGGGACAAGACGTAGTTCCTCAGCAGGAGAAAATCTCCCAAATTCGTGAGAACAGCAGGGCTGTGGGAACAGCTATGGGAACAGCTGGCAGATCTCAGCTATCAAGGCAGCGTGACCCACGGAGTCGGTCCTTTCCTACAGCAACTATTCCGTGATTGTAGGGTCCCTGCGTGTGTTGTCCCTTCCTGAAAATGCCCCTGGCAGCACACCAAGGTGCACACATATGGCGTGGACTTTCAGCCCCATAAACCCGAAGTTTGTCTTGCAGCCTCAGCTCCTCCAGCAGGGAGTGGTGACAGCACAATTCTTCGCCATTTCAGGGAAACTGCTGCTTGGAGGGGGCATCATTTTCACAACAGCGTCAAACAGCAGCTGGTGAAGGGGATGGGAGAAAATGGGGGGAAATATACCAACATTTTGGCAGCACAGTAGGCCTTCTTATTGGAAAAAATTGCACCTCCCCCTAAAAATAAATAAAAAAAAAAAAAAAAAGCATTTTGAAGAGCTCCATAATTAAATTAATCGGAGCTCCTGACTGCGTGACAGGAGCACCAAAAGTCCCGTTCTAACCTGGGCTCCGAGACCACGGCCTCCTTCATTTCCTTAACGGAGGAGGGATCTCATGATCATGACTCAACTTCAGAAAAGCTTCGTAAATCTGCCCTTGGGGCCTGTTTCCTCCTTGGCTGCGGAATGTCCTGAGTCACTTCTGTGACACCGTGCCCATGGGCAGCACATCCCTAACTTGAGAAGCAGCTGGAGCTGGGGGCTAGGTCCTCCCATCTGAGCAAAGACCTAGACCTGGGATCTTGTGGATGTTCTCCTGTCTCTTCCAAGAAGGAAGCATTAAGGAGATTTTTTTCTGAAGGTACTGGAGTAGGGCTACAGAGAGCTCTGCTCACTAGGATGCAGCAGGCAATCAGCACAAGCCTCTCAAGGCCGAGCAATGTTTCCTTCATGGCTTTTGCCAGTTAAGCTGTGCAGCCCTACCACTGGAAGCACTACCACCTCATTAAAAAATACACAGCGCTCTAAATAAAAGAGTAAAATACATCCATTTGCTTCACAGCTCCGTGCTGCTGGCATAAACAGGGGAAGCAGCTCCTCTGCCTCTACTAGAAGGACAACACAACCGCAAGAGACATAGCAAGGACATGCAAGCAGTTTTAAAAGATTCCCTGAAGGCCCTCACAACAGGCATTTCTGGGCTCTGTGCTGAACAGCAGGGACCAGTTTGAGATGAAGATCTGATCTGAACCCTAACTACAGAGCAGAGCAGAGCTTCCCTGCAGGGGTGAGAAGATCCTCATCTCTTCTCCAAGGTCTGGAATACAGCAGAAGGAGGCAGAGAAAGTGGGGTCATAGCTGCAATTTCTCACATCTGCGGAGAGCAAAGGTCTTGTTAGAAAACAACCTGACTGTGACAGCTTTCTCTGCTCCAGCCCCTTGCAAGCAAGGGACCACTGGCCCAGCACGACGGTGACCAGCAGGTCAGCAGAGAAACCTCTGGGCATGTCCTGTGCAGGCTTCAATGAAAAAATAGGTGTGCACCTGGCCCTGCTGTTTCTGGGTATGCACAAGTTGAGTCACGGATGCAGCGAGCACAGTCACCAGCAGCTCATGCAGGACCTGGAATTGATCAGTACGTCTGCTGTTTTGCAAAACCCTTGGTTCATTTTTTAATTATTTTGTTGTTGTTGTTAAAGACACAGCCATATTGTCCCTGGCTTTCCTGGGTCTGGTATGTTTTAAGAGGAAGCAGTGAAGCAGAAGTGATCCTCAGCCCAGTGGGTGGACTCATTTTCTAGTTGATAAGTTGCTCAGAAAACTATCGGGGTACTTTGATATCCTCAAATACAGCTTCCTCAGCCCTTCTGACCTTGCCAGACGTGAATGTGGAAATGCTTACCTGACCTCTGAAGAACTGACAGGGACACCTCCCACCAGACCAGGCTGCCCAAAGGCCTTGAGCACCTCCAGGGATGGGGCATCCACAGCAAGAGAAGCTGCCCTGGAAGCACCATCACGGGCTGATCCCAACAATTTTCCCCTATTTTTATGTGGGGGAAAGGCTGAGCAGTCCTGGCATTTACTCCTCGAGGTGCTCTCTGTGTATTTTCTTCCAACCCAGGCAGGTTCCAGGCTCCGCATTGCTCAGCTCAGCTCGTGTTTCCCATCAAACACCAGGCAAAGATGTGAGCACTGAGCACTGTGCTGAGAACAGGCGCCAGACGATTCGAGGATAACTCAGCCCAGTGTGTTGGGGACCAGAAATCAGGGCCGTGTGGCCTGCTAAGGAACCCGAAAAGCTCCAGGGTGGAGATGAGGGATGGAAGCCATGATAACAGGCTTCAAACACAGAAAAAGTTGCTACAAGGAGTGTTCAAATCACCTGCTTCCACGGTCCAGGGGAGAGAGTTAAAAGGCCCATGCTTTAGCCATACCATAGCAGCTTCCAATTAGGCAGCACTAATCTCTGACAGCCACAGCAGTGGCAAAGGGAAATCCCCACCGCAGGCGTTTCCCAGGCAAAGCTGGCTGAAATTGAGCAAAGACCACAGAGCCACAGCTGGCCCTGATTTGGACAGGAGGCAGAGCAACCAAGTAATGCTGCCCTCGCATGTGCAGCAAGCCTCCAACGTCCGGAGAGTGGCAGAGCTGACCTGCACCACCAGCACCTGCACCACCCCTCAGCAGGGCACCCCCCAGCGCCTGCATTTCTTACAATTGCAGGACTTCACCTCCACATGAGGACCTGCAAAAGCCAGAAGTTTAACGTGAGCTTGTTTGTTTGATGTAGGATTTGAGCCTGAGACGGTTCTCTGCCGCCCTCAGGAAAACAAGCCCCATTTCCTTGAGGTTAACCTTGACAGCTGCGCGGGAAGGACTGCAAAATGGACGTGTAGAGGGAAAACACCATCCAGGTATGGAGCTGGAGGTGGTGGTGAGAGAAGCGGGTCTGAGACAATCAGACCTTCAGAAGCAGAGATCACAAAGCATCGTGAAAAAGGAAGAGAAGAAACAGAGGCGCTGCAGCAAAGTGGCACAGAACGGCACACAGAGAACTCACATGAGATGAGCAAGTCCAGAGGGCACAAGAGACTTCTCCTTTTGCTTGGACCACCTGGAGTTCCTTCAGGGATTTTTCACCCCAAATCTTTCAAGTTCACTAGGCTGGAGACCGCCTCTGAGGTCCCACTGGCTGAGAGACAAATGGCCGAGAGAAGCTTTTCGGGGCAGTTTGGCTCCAAGCTGCCCCAAAAAGCCTTGAAGCCCCCAGGCACAGAAAATGTTTAATGTTTCGGAGCAGTTTGGCACAGGAACTCCCTCTGGGCCCTGCGGGTGCTTTCCAGGGCCTCCAGGCACAAAAAAGGCTTTTCCTGAACGGGGTGAGACACACGTCTGGGAAAAGGGTGTTGCTGCTGATAACCAGATGTTATCTCAGGTCTGCCTGCCCGGGCTCAGAGCGCTGTGTGGTTGCCATGAGAAGGCACACAGACTTTGTTTTATTACCACCATCAAAACCTCACTGGCTTTTTGAGCTCTTCCTCCCTCCGGCCCCAAAATGCCCACTTCTACATGCACCAGCCCCTTCTCGGAGATGCTCACACTCCTCAGCACACCTCGCCCCCGGGCTGACAGCCTTCCAGGCTGCTCTGCAAAAGGTGGACAGCGCACCCCCCTTGTCAAATAGCTGTTTTGTTGATCTGCAGGGTACAGATGCACACCAGTGGTGCCTGAGGTACGTGAATTAATGGCTGTGTTTCCTCCACACTCCCCAGCTGCACCTCAGCAAGCCCCCCTTCCCTTCAGACCTGCGCTCTGCACGGTCTGTGTTGCTCTCTGGCGTGAAAGCTGCCCTGGCACCAGGAGGCACCAGCTGAAATCCTGCCAGACCCCTGGGGACCTCACCCCACGGCACCCCTGGGGAGAGCGTAGGATGTGACAACCTTCCAAAACACTTTTAAGTGCGGTTTCCTTTTGTTCCTTGGCAGGTTTCCAAGCTCTACCTTTACCTCGGCATCCTCTCTGAAAAGCATCGTACGTCCAGGCAATCCAGCCTGATAAATTGGATGAGAATTTACAGTTCTGCATGATTTTTTGAAAGGTCCTAATCTCTTGAAAGTTAGCAATAATTTGAACAGCAGAAAGACCATTAAAAAAAAAAAAAAAAAAAAACTTTCATTCCTTCTCTTGCACAGAGGCTCAAAAAGAGATAACATGGGGAGAAATTAGGAAGTACAAATGCTGATAAGGGGGCCTTGGAAAGCTACTATGAATATTTCAGTTTGCAGCACCATGGAAACTTTTCATTTCCCTTTTCATCTTCTCCTTTGGAATGCTTAACTTGTATTGCACAGGCAATGTCTTTTCCCTTTCAACCTCATCATTTCTAGGGAATGTTTCTATGGTTAAAAAAAAAAACACTTTGGGCAGCCTTGCTAGCCTCCTGAGAGCACAGTTCACGAGTATCCAAGGAGAGTGCCTCCAGAGAATCAAACTTCCGACTGCATGCAAATAAGCAGACTGAAGCTGGCACGAGGTGTTTTGACTAAAAGGCTCCAGAGAAAACACACACACACTTCTCATCCATAAAGTAAAATCTGTACATTTCCAGGAATTAGAAAACAAACAGAGCAAAAAACACTGACCTTCCCCAAATCTGCCTGGGTCCTTGTTTTCCCTCCTACAGCCTTCAGCTCAGTTTCATTCCATTTACCTTCATCCTCTCCTGCCAAATCCTCTCCCCTCCCTTTCCCGTCCGTTTCTTCCCCACAGCTGATCCTTTCAAAATCCACCCCTCCTCATCCAAAAAATGAGTAACCTAACTGCTGCCAAAAGACAAGAGGAGTCAGTCTGGGAGACCCAAAAAAGCGCCCTTCAACAGCCTTGCCTCTGCCAAGGGCAATTAGCTAATGGCAATCCTTTAGCGCTTGGATGACAAGATCAGGATGTGCCTGAAGTCAGCTTCACCGCTGCACACCCAGCTGGCCACAGGCAGCGGGAGGGACACGGCCATTCTGAGTACTCCAGGGACTGCAGAAGGGCAGCAGTTAAATATGTGCCCTTAACTAAAGCAATTAATGTATCATGAAATATTGCTGGGTTTCTGCCTGAGCTACAGGCTACAGGCGCTGTAAATTTCATGGCCTGGCTCTGCGCAGAGCAGGCTGCAAAGAGCTCCACAACAGCACCCAGCTCTGCCCCAGCCCCACAGCAGGCTTATGATGGAGCCGAAAGATGCCTGCTACCCGCTCTCAAACCAGGTTTGTGCAGTCTTCACGCAGGTTTTGGCTCCCCGGCCACCAGCAAGACTCACGCCGAAGCACACTTCGAGGAGATGCTCGGTCTGACCGAACGAGCTGACCACGTCCCCGCCCCAGCCCGCTGAACTGGGACAGTTTCTGCAAAGGCAAAGCATCGGATCATTATGTTTGCTCTGAGTAATGCTATCAGTGCTTCTCCCACAGGGCAAAGATCCCTGCCGAGTGCTGGCAGAGCAGAGCAGGGGCTTCAATACACCCGGCCCCTGCAGGAGAGCAGGAGCATTGGGAGTGACAGACGCTGGAGGAACTTCTCGCCTCTCGACAGCTTCAAAACTTCCAGCCTCACACTGCTCCGCATGCACTTCTCACCCCGTATTCTGGCCTTCAGCAGAGAAAAGGCTGTCGGCTGCAGCTCTGGTGGGAGCAGAGCGATCACAGACCAGGCAGTCAGCGAGAAAGGTGGCTGCTCACTCTAGTCTGGGGTGCCAGTTTCTAGCCGCATGCAAATAGCGCTGGGTTTCAGTTTCCCATCCCTCACGTCCTTGCTTGCCACCAGCTCTCAGGACAATGGAAACGGCTCTGGTAGGAGCCGCAGTGTACGAACGTGTCCCTCTTGTTAAGCTGAGGCACAGTTCTCTGCCAAAAGCACATGCTGTTTCCCGGAGGGTTTTGGAAGACGGGGCAGAATCCTTCACGCAAGCACAGATCAGGTTCAGGCATGAGCAGACAGCCCCTCGGAGCAAGAGCTGGTCCTGCATCCTTTGTCCTGCCCAGCACAAACATTGCTCTCAGGAGATTTCACCAGAGCAGCCAGCTCCTCACACCTCGCCCCCTCCCCTGCCTCCTGCCCCCCTTCTGTAAGAAGCAGGGGACAAAACACCATCGAGCAGCCCCCCTGCTCGCAGCAAGGCTGTCCCCAGGGACAGACAAGGGTGGCTGCGGCCTCCTGCAGCACAGCCCGAGAACAGGCAGAGCAGGGTGCACTGCCAGAGCCACCCACCTCCAGCCCCGAGGGACAGGACGCCTCGCCAGCAGCCTGGGGACAGCCTCCTGGGTTGTGCTTGGAAGCTGCTTAATGAAAGGGTCACTAATGATAGAGGTGTGCTCGTAAACACCACGTCCCGCGGGCCGCCAGGCAGATGGAGAGGCTGTCCCTGCTCTGCAGACTGCAAGGAAACTGGAGGAGACCCCTCAAAATGCCAGGGAAGTGTAAAACCAGGCGGAGGCTTTGCCGAGGCAATGCTTTGCCCCATCGATTTGTGACCATCCTGCTCACACCCCACCAGCTGCTCTTGCTTCCCCATGGTGAAGGTCTCCGCACACACGTGGATGCAGGTGCCATGGCAGATCTCCAGCACTTCGGCTCCCCCCCTTAGAGAAAATGCAAACCTTTTATTTCGCCCAGGGAAAGACAGAGAACCCAACCATTCACTGCGACTCTGTTTTCGCTCAGAAAGTAGATCCAAGCACAAGCGATGAGTTTTTGCAAAGGAGTGGTAAACAAGGCAGATAAAACAGTAAAGTTTGTGCAGGTTGCATGGAAATATTCAAAAACACTGCACTGGTAACAAGGGAGTTTGAAATTGTAGTCAAGTCAATAAAATATAAAGGATAATACAAAAATACGTTTCAGTATATAAGGAATAATGTCTAAAAAAAACTACTGAATTCTTTCTCAAGCACAACTCAAGCAGGACTTTCAGGGATCACCTCCTCCAGATTCAAGAACAGTCTGTCCCCGAATGAAGCAAAACGCAGGAGAAGAAGCAAAGACCTGCATGCATGAACAAGAAAATCCTCAAAAAAAAAAAAAAACACAATATCAGCCAAAAAAAAAAAAAGGATACACACAGAAAGTGGAAGCAGGAACAAGCAACCTGGGAGGAACAGAGAGACAATGTCCAGACATGCAGGGCTGGGCTCATGAAAGCCAAAAGCCCACCCAGAGCTGAATTTGGTGAGGGCAAAAAGGAAAATGTCTACAGGTATGTCAACAGCAAAAGCCCAGCGAGCCCAAGGCCTCTGGGACTGAGGAGTATGTCAGGAGCAAGGAAGACTTATCCTCGATGGAGAAGGATCAGGTTGAGGAACAATTGAACAGAGTGGACATGCACAAGGGCCTGAAGGGACGCACCCGCAGGAACTGAGGGAACTGGCCCACGTTGATCGAGACCAGCACTGTTTTTCTCAGAAGGTCGTGGCTATCCCAGAATGGCCCTGAGGGCTGCAAGAGAACAAATGTCACTCATCTTCAGAAAGGGCAAAAAGGATCCAGGGGGTCACGGGCCCTTCAGCCTGACTTCAGGCGGTCAGACAGCAGGAGAAAATTTTTGACTGCGAGGGCTGTCAAACAGTCAAACAGGTTGCCAGGAGAGGCCGTGGAGTCTGCATCCCAGCCTCAAAACTCAGACCATGTCCTGAGCAACCTGCTGTAGGTGGTCCTGGTTTGAACCAGGCGGTCTCCTGAGGTGCCGCCACCCTCAGCCATACCATGACGCTTTGAGACCTGCCCGGGGACCTCTAGGGAGAGCGTCCTGAGGAAGCACAGTGAAAACAGACCAGAATTTTCTCTGTGTGCTCACCGTGAAGATGGGAGAAGCTCCCGTCGCAGAACGCTGCCCGAAAGGGACTCATCAGGCAGGCCACCCTCGGGGGGAAGGAAAACGAGCTGCAAAGCTTCACCAGCTGACTGCAAGCAGCAAAAATAGCCGAGTGGCAGTGTGCTGCCTCTCCCTTAAATCCAACTTTATGAGGTGAGCAGGAAAGCAGTGTTAGAAGGTTCTCTGGAAAGGCTGGGAGGAGGAAAACAAGGGCAAATGAATAAAAAGTGGAACAAAGCTGGCAGACACGCAGGAAGAAGTCAGATAGAGGGAGAGCCAGCGCAAGTTGTGTAGATCCTAGCCAGGTCTCACACACCAGAATCCCCCTGGTACGGCGTGCTCGGTTTTCCAGTACTCAGCACAGCTCCTCACAGAAGCGTGAGGTTAGCAAGAAGTTCCTTAAATGGATGCGATTTGAGAAAAGTGGGAAATTTCTACTTTTTGAGTGCTGCAGGCTTGAGATCTAAATAGACTCTCACCACCCTCTTTACACGCCTACGTGTCTCCCAGGAAGGATAAATTCATGCAAGAGAGGCAGATCTTCACGGGTCTTGGGAGTCCATCTTTTCCCTATTCCTCTCATTCATTTCTTTACATGCTTACCCAAAGATCTTCGTCTAAAATCCTCCAGTGACAGACAGGGCACCAGCTTCCTACAAGTCTCACCCAGTTCTCAGTTGCCCGTACCCTTACAGAGCTTTTCCCTGCTTTCAAAACTAAATCTCCTTTCGTGCAATCACATCCCCTCCTTCTTATCCTATTCAGCCAGATCACAGGAAGAAGGCTGCTCCCTTCTCCATTCAGCAAGCTTTCCTACGCAGCTGATGCACAGCTTTTCAGTCTTCTTCAGCACCTGGAACTGGCATATTTCTGCTTCACAAGCATGGACAAACAGGTGCATCCCTTATAATTTATCAGATCCTTTCCTGTTCTTATTTATAGGTTTATTGCTGCAGTGTGCTGCTGGGTTGTGGGGCGAATTGCAGCCCCTGGATGCTTTTCTGCAGGACTGCTCCAGGTCTGCCTGTTCTGTGTCACCCAAAGACCAGGGCCTGTCACTGCTGAACTGCATCCTGTTTTTCCTGTGCCATGCCTGCAGCTCATCAAGGCAATTTCAAGCCAGAACCCTGCCTTCTGCAAGCTTCCTGCTCCTCCTGGTTCCTGTTTATTATTTTTTCCTTCATCCTAATTGATAGCTAAAATACCAAACAGCCTCAGATGTCAGGGAGAACCCTGCAAAACTTTTCTCAATAATTTCTCATGTTTTGATAATTGTGTGGTCACATAAAGCTTCCTGGATGGTTCCCTCGCCAGGTGTACCTGCACCTTACTGCAGACAGGTGCATCCAGTGCGTGCTCCCAGTGGGGCAGCACTGAGCGTTTGTCTGAAGTCAAGATAAATGCCACGTCCTGCTACTCACTGTCCTCCTGGCTGTGTCACCAGCAGTTTCAAAACAGCAGATCGTTCATGTAAAATCTCATCTGCAGCAGGAGGAGAGCTCCTGTCTTGTCTGTGACTTGGGGATCTGGAGCAACACCCAGGCGTCCTGATTACAAACCAGCGAGCCTCCTGTCGTGACACATCCTCTCAGGCCACACAGCACCGAGCTGCTCCTCCTGCGGAAAGTCGAGGCTGCAGCGATGCAGAGGACAGGCTGCATTACACCGCTGTCTGCGCTGGGTTTTGCTCAGCACACCAACAAGTGCAGACGTACTTGGACCCCGCCTGGATTATTTCTGCATGCCAGGATGGAGCCTAACCTGACCACCAACACCAGTGTGGTTGTATTAGTTTGAGGACATGCTTTAGCCTCTGCTGAAACAGTATTCCCACATGGACAGGCCTGGAAAGCCCAGTGGTAATAGCAGGACAAGTAACAGGGCCCTGCAGTGCATGGAAAGCTCTAGAAACCCAGAGAGCTATCGCAGATCACATTTTGCATCTCAACAGATAACACTATTCACCATCAATCAAATTTTTTTCCCCCCTTTAATTTCAAAACATAAATTCTCTCTTCCTGCACAGGAATGGAAGGGTGGGAATAGCTACTAGAGGGGACTCTGTTCAAGCATGGAAAACTTCAGCATTTCTGCCAATTTGATTGCTTTAGAAAGTAATTTATCATCCACTGCTTAGGTCCAGCGTGTCTGCTGGTTATTTCCCTGCAGCTGACCATGCAGTCGGTGCCCGGCCATCTGCACACAGCAGCCAAGCCGTATGGTCCTGCTGGTCTGCGCTAGGCAGCTCGCTTGCCCCTGTACGTGGACTTACTGCAGGCACGTTACTGGCTGGCTTCCAGTCTCCCACCCTCACCCGAGCAATGTTTTTTGCTAACCTGACTGATTCGAGGCGCTCAGGTTTACCTTTCAGAGCTTGCATTTTTTTTTTATTTTTTTTTTTGCTAAAAGCCCGCCCACAGGCTTCCAGCCTCCCAGTTTTAAAAGGTACGATGAGTACACCCCTCAGAAAGGCAACCCTGCAGGCAAACCGAAAATGCCAGCGCTATCTACAATTTGTAAGAGACACACACATGAAAGAGCCTCCTGCCTTTGCAGGTGTTTTATCAAGGCTCGTGTCAAACCACTGCTCCGAGACAAACCCAGAGCTCGTGCTGCCCACATCTCCCGAATCGGGTGTTCGGTAGGCACGGGCCCTCCTGCTCCTGGCCCAGCACATCTCAGCCCTGCTGCACCAGGGCTCTGCAAGCCGTGGAGCTGACGCTGGGCCCCCCTCCCAGCTGGGCAGGCAGGTCACACACCCCGGCGCACCTCGCCGTCCAAATTCCACCTCCGCTGAGTCAGAGCGCTATCACGGAGAAAGTATCGGGAAGAAATGGCTTTGGTTCCAAAGTCGACCAGACAACAACATGGTGACGCAGCAGCCCCAAAGCTTTAAATGCCAGCTGTATGTGTCACTTCGGACACAGCCGCAAGCTGAGGGGCTGTGGATTTATTGCTCTGAGAGCAGCACGTGGCACAGACAGAAAGGCCCTCGCCTCCTGGTTCATGGCCACAGATGTGCCTTTTCCTACAACAAGGAGGACCATGGCCTGCCTGAGGTCCCTCCACCCCAGCATAGAAATGCAGACGCTGTGTCCCGTGGCTGGAGGTGGGTGTCCCAGCATCCAGGCCCACCAGCAGGAGCCTTCACAGATGAAACTCATGCATCTGCATTGGCAGAGAGCGCCGCGTGGGGCTCCGTCACTGCAGTGCTCGGTTTTCAAAGCGTGTCTTGGCATGCAGACCTCACCTCAGACACTTGAGCCCCTTCGGGGAAGCAGTTTAAGTTCTGTGCCACAAGAAAACCAAGTTACGGGTGAAGTCTCACAAACAGGACCAGTCTGGCAGGCAGTTTTGTATGAATAATGCATTAAAAAAAAAAAAAAAAAAAAAAGCTATATTGGATGGCAATTGTTTGTATACAAGAAAGGAGGAGAAGAGCCATTAGCTAAGTGATCTCACATTCCTCGATTTGCTTTATCAATCTCGGTATTCAGGAAAAAAAAATAAAAAATATTCAAGAGTAGTCCAGGCTCTCCAGTGAATCAACAAAACCACACAAAGGACTGTACCACTTCCCACAGCCTCCGGGCTGTGCATTAGCTTTTAGCAAAGGTATCTACCACATGAATAATGCAGGACATCCTCCAGAGCATCTGTACTCCAATCCATCCACAGCAGCAAATAAAAAGCTTTCAGCACGCCTTTCTGTCAGGCAGCAGGACCCTTTTACAGCTGCTCAGAGGCATACTCTAGGAAAAACAACCCTATCTGCCACACTAGCTGGAAGCCTTTTAAACCAGCCAGCTGGGAACCAGCCGCTAAATCAGCCATCCTGAGGGGCCCTGATTTTATCAATTGCCTTGCCCTTCTTTGCCTTTTGTTCCTACAGGATCCACACCCACTGTTAGAGGGCTCAGATTAAGGGTTCGGTGCACTTTTGGAGAACCACCCATGCTCCCCACTGCCTCAAAATGCAGCAGCTCACTGGCTGCAGCCTGCCCGAGCTCCTTCTCCATCCCTGCCAGCCGCACAGTGCATGCACATCATGCCTCTCCTGACACTGTAAAGCAGCCCCAGGATCAAAATACCCTTCCCTGACACTGGGGACGCAGGCAAAAAAAAACATCTCCAAAGCACCCCTCAGCCATCTGTGCAAACCCCTGGATTGTCAGAGGGAAAGCAGGCTACAGAAAGCAGTGCTTTGTACGTGTCCATCCCTAGCACCAGCTTGAGCATCGGTCTTCTGTGGGAGCACACCAGGAGCCATGCGACCTGCTTCTGTCACCTCCAGCCTGCAGGCTAAGGGGAGGACTTAATGCTGGTGTGGGTGGGTTAGGGTCTGTGGAGGTGGTGGTGGTGGGACAAAGGGACAACAGCTAGCAAGATCCCAGAGGAAACTGTACGCCAGAGATGGAGATCTTTCTTTGGAAAATCCAGCTCCAAATAACCCTGCAAAAATATTAGCAGCTCTGCCGTGTGGCAAAAAAATACTTAAGTATAGTGCCCTGGAAACCTGGGTCTGAAAAAAACACTTCTGCCTGTAGTATAAACATTGCACAAACACAGAGGCCATGAAGTGGAGGGTGAAGAAGTTACTCAAGAAGGAAGTGAGCTGTTTCCTCATTCACAAAACAGTGAGGCCTGAGCCCTCCTCCAGCTGAGCACGGCCCTCCTGCCCCGTGCTTCTGGTGCCTGCTGGCCAGGGCTGGACACCAGCTCTCACACGTGTCCCTGGGAGGAGGCATCATCTGCATGGACCACAAGCAGAAGGGGGTTCCAACAATTTTCCTTGCCCCTCTCCCCAGCTAAAATATCCATTTGAACCAGGGAAGGAAAACATTTCACAGAGGCTTGGCTCATACTGAACAGGAGGAGAGCAGCAGCACACTGCAGCCCTGCACACACAGTCAGGGCTGGTACCACCTCACCTCGGAGCATCTTTCCAGCGAGGGGCCCCAGGCAGCCTGCCAAGGGCCAGGGACATAACCAAAGCCTCAGACTCAGCAAAATACACACCGAGCAAATTTTATTCGTGGTAGGAGGTACAGCAAGTACTGCAGGCTTCAAAATAATTTTAAGCACATATGGCCAGGGATGGGCTAGAGCTGCCAAGAGTGAAACAAACCCATTCTCTATAATGCACTGTAGAGACAGCAAAATCCCAAGCACAGCCTTCCTGGGTGAGCTTTCAGCTGCATTTATATGCAGTCACGGTGGAAACCCCAATGGACTCCCCAAGGCAGCCAGAAATGCGCAGCAAGGTCGAGGATAAGAGCTCCCCGAAGGTGGCACAGCACTTCCACATCCCCACCACCTGGTATTACTCTGTGGCTGTGCTCATCCATCAGGCTGGCAGAGCAGGGAGATGGGCAAGGGAGCACATGTGCCTCACAGAAATAGCTCAGCCAGGTTATTTTTAACTGGGTCATCCCAGCACAGCTAGCAGCAGAGGCCAGGAGGAAGAAGAAAATCAAAAAAAAAAAAGGAGAACTGCCGGGGCAACCACAGCCTCAGGCAGCCAGCAGGAGGCTGCCACAAGAAAGCTCAGGCTGTTTTGGGTAGGATGCCCCAGCACGTTGTAAAGAGAAGCCGTATCATGAAGAACAGCCCCCACTGCTTCAGGGAGCTGCTGCAAACCAGGTGCAGAAGTCGACATTTGTCTTCGCCCAGGTCCATGAGGGGCTGTGTTCACCTCAAGGACACAGAGAGGCACAGGGCAGGCCATGCGGCCTGCAGCTTGCACAGGAGGCCACAGGGCTGGGAATTGCCACAGAGGGACTGTTGACAGGTCCTGGACTTCCCAGAAATGACTACAGACAAGCATCTCTTCTAGCCTGAGCAATAATATGATTCACCCGGTGGCCCCGTCGCTGCCACCCTGCTGCCAGCAGTGCCTGGAGCTCCACGCCCCAGCAGCTCGCTCCTCGCACCCAGGCACGGGGAACTGCACATGAATTCCCCCAGGCCACGGGAGAAGTTGTTTCACGGATGTTTGTAAGCCAATGTCAGTCAGAAACCATGCCGAAGAGCAGGGCCCACCCTCTGAAGAGCAAGAGGACACTTTTGCTCCGTTGATCGACCTCCCCCTTCACCAGATGTCCCATGTTTGCTGCACATGGTGCCCCTACCCTGAAAACTCTGACAGGAAAGATGAGGCACTGAGGAGACAAATCGGGCCGGCGAACATGTTCCCTAAGAACCACAGTGACCCTGAAACTCAGCTCCTTTTCATTGCGCTTATCGGAGCTCCCAGGAAGGGCAGGAGGTGAGCTGAGCGAGGCAGAGGAGGGGGCCAGCCCGGCCTCTTGGGAGAGGGAGCCCCTCCTTCCCCTGGTTCAGCTCCATCCACCAAGATAGCCTGTGTACTCCACCAGAAAGATAAAGCCAACTTGCCTGCATTCTCCAGAGACAATACCCTCTTTCACTTTGCTGGTTACCTGGGCAGCAAAGAAAATATTATTGCTTATCAACTTCCTTGTGAGTACTAATGTGCTGCTGAATTCAATGAGAGGGCAAATTCCACCTCACAGAGCTTTTCTACCCTGGCAAGAACCTGCTCTGTTACGAAAGAAAAGCAAATACAACAACCCCGTTTCGAAGAGCAATAAAAACTCCAAGTCCCCTCACCCCCACCAAAAAGAAAAACTCAGCGTAAAGAGGAAGTGATGAAACGCACGAACTTTAAGAGACATTGCCACATTTCTTGGCAGAAAGGCAGCCTTGAAAAACTCATCACCTGACCTTCTGCAAGCTCAGCAGTTTCTCCTGAAACCCGAACACTGTGCCCTTGCTCTTCTGTTTCACAGGAAGAAGCTTCCTGTTGTCCAAGGCCAGGACGGCCTCTGAGCTTCAGGAGCCACAGCTCAGTTCCCCATTGAAAAGCCACAGCCGGGTGTCAGGAGCCTGCCACCTTGTCTGAGCAGCAAAGCTATCACTGGTTTGGGGGATTTGGCCACCTTCAGGGAATCCCAAGGCCTTGGTTAGTGCCTAAAGGAGTCCCAGAGGTTACAGACCTTCCCAAATCTTTTCTGCCTAGCCAAAGAGCTGTGGGTGCCACTAGGGCCGGGATGGATGAGGAAGCATGAAGCGGCCAGCGGGATGGTGAGGCAGGGGAAATGCAAGTGCAGATGTTTCTCCTGAGTTCTGGGGGGGCTCGGAGGCTACACACTTCAGATGAATGTCTGAAAACGCAGCCCTTACTGGAAGGCAGGAGGGCTCAGGAGAGTTACTGCAGCGTGGCACACAAGGAAAGCACAAGCTGAGAGGCAAGGGGACAGCCTACAGGGCCTGCCCTCTGGGAGTCCCCAATCCAGCCTCACAGCAAACCTGCCTACAGCCCTAAATTAGGGCAGATGTGAAATCATCCAAGGACAAAGGGTCCCACCTGCCTGGTCCCAAGCCTGCACCATCATCCTGAGAAATAAGCCTTCTCAAATGTCTGACCTACTTCCCTCCAGCTGCAGCCAGCATCCTTTTCTTCTTGTTACACGGTCACTGCCAAGAACAGTTTGGCTCTGTAACTCTTCCAGGAGTTGTATACTACTATATTCTACTATTGGTAAATCAGTTTTTGGCAGCAACAAACACAGGTACCTAGTGGAATAGAAAAAAATAAAACCTGCCATAGATTTCCAAGTCATAAGCCAGCAGCAAAGGGAAACATTCCCTGCCCCTCTGGGAACGATGACAGCAGGATCTTGTTCTTTGAAAGGCAGCCAGCAGCATCAGAGGTCTTCTCTGAAGCCCAGAGGTGCAGAGTTCTTCCCCTTCCTTACAGCATCATCTGCATAGAAAAACATTCAGGGTGCCAAAGAAAAAAGAAGTGGGGGGAGCTCTCCCACACACACATAGTACCTGTGGAATTGATTTATTATTCCAGTTGAGGCTTCTCTCTTTGTTGTCTGAATAGATTGAAATATAATATATATGTTTATATATATTTATTTTATATAATTATTTATATATTTTATATATTTATATATGTATATAGCCATAAAATAAATCATATACATTTTATATATAGGGTATATTTTTTTATGTGTATATATATATATATAAACATATATCATTCAGTTGAGGCTTTTCTCTTTGACTGATTAAATCAAAATTGACATCTCTCTGTTCTCTGGAAAATTCCTCACCCACTTTTGAGCTCCCTAACAGTAGGACCCATTTATCTGAGGCATGGCAAGCCAGCAAGAGTGCGTGGCAAAGGCGGGTGTAACAGACGCAAAGGCTCTCTTCTGCCACATCTCAAGTCTGAAAATCAATTCACCATCGGGAGCAGAAGTAGCCAGTCCATTTTAGCTCTTTTCAGCTCTTACTCCAGCTTTGATTTATGCTGGCTAAGTATGAGGGCTACCTATGTTTTCCCTGCCAGAGAAATGAGATGCTGTGCCCATTCACTCACCCACTGGGCTTGGCAAATGCACAGTGCCTGGGAAATCAGGGGCATTACTCTGAGCCTGATCCATCAGAGCAGGTGCAGGAGCAGCATTTGGTTCAGACCGAGAGCACACATTTGAAGCAAATCTCCTCATCACTGCCATTTACCACGCTCCAGCTTGCATTGCAAAGCAGTCTTGCAGCATGCAGAGAAGATGCACTCTGGATGAAACTAAGGGTGTTCCAGGATCACAACTCCATCTGTTGATGGGGTAAACTGTTAAAATTAAAGCTTTCAAAGTTCCTATGGGTATGAAGTCCTGGAACCACCTGTTTCATGCCACAGGTCTACTTCTCTTGCACTGTACACGTGGCTGTAGTTAACACGGAGATGACCTAGGGGAGCTCAGTCACTGCACGCTTTTCCACACACACCTCTTTGTTTGCCCTTCAGCCGTGCCCATCTTCAGATGTGACTGTTTTCTTGACCTCCTCTCCTCCAGGTAATGCTCTCTTTGACGTTGTTTTTGGGTGTAACTTCACCTCTGATCACTTCCTTCAGCATCACCACCCAGCCACTGCTCTCCTCTGTGACCAGTCCCCTCTCCACAGCTCCCATCTATCAGCAGTGAAGACCAGCCTCTCTTCCCATATAGCAGTTTATTTCCTACGTGCTTCACTCCTGCCTGTGCCCAGCTCTTTGAACATCTCCCCTGGCACCAGTTCTAACCATTTTCCAGCTCTGTCCTCCTGCACCACCTTTCTCCAGCCCTCCCAGCTGAGGAGCACCCCGAGCACAATGTCCACACTCCAGCTGAGCTCCACCCTACAGGCTTCCCCTCTCTCTCTCTACTGCTGCTGCTTTCGAAACCAGACTATTTCTCCAGCTTAACTGATATCCATACCAACAATCTTTTCTCTGCCTTTGAGTCAGCTCTGGGCATCTGTGCCTTAGGGATTTTTTGAGCCAAAGGCTTATCTGTCTGTTTAGCCAGCCCTAATGGATTTTCCGCCTGCAGATTCATCTAATGGCTTTTCTTGAACCACATCCTCAACATCCTGTGTCAATGAGTCCCAGTGTTTATCTGTATCCTGTAGTTCCTGGGCAGTGATAAACAGAGGAACAATTGCTCCCTATCTGAACTCTCCATCCCATCATCCTACCATATGTCAAAGGCCACATCTCATATCCCTCCTTAGGCATACCTTTTCCAAGGTAAACAGCTGTCCCAGTGCTGCCTTTTCTCCTGCACTACTCCGTCCTCAATGAGCTTGCAGAAAGCTAGCATTGCATGAGGCATTCATGACACAGCTGCACAGTAGGTGTATCCAGACAGTATTTGATCATTTGATCATTTCAAAGTGCCAGCAGGAAAAAAAAAAAAAGGAAAAAAAAAAAAAAAAAAAAGGAAAGGAAAGGTTGCACAGCCCTTGAAGTCTGGCTGTGAATTAAAGCAGCATTTGAACTTCTGATATAATGCAGACCAGGCAGCTTGGAATGTCATTTCCATTCCATTTTGCTTCCTTAGGCAGCAGAAACAAAGACTGTCTGTGTAAAGAAGAGTGAGAAGAAAAACACTGGGTAGGACACACTGGGCAACGCTGCACCTGACAGGGTATGCAGTGTTCCCTGGGCGACTTAAATGCACTCATGGAACTGTGTCTGTGTTCTCAGGCTATTCAGCACCACAGAAAGTCTTCAGGCTCCAGGAAACTTCTGCAGGCTGCTCAAAGCCAGAAGAGAGTCCAGTCCCCACGTCTGCTCAGAGAGAGACAACACCAAGCAGGAACAGCCCCATAGAGAGGTACCTGAGCAGGCCTGAGGGCTGCAGGTGGGACACGCAGGGTGCCCTGCAATGCCAGGGAACTCCAGGCACAGGTGGGAGAGCAGGCAATGACACAGGCAGATATGGCAGTAAAGAAAGGGGCAGGATTTCAGGAAGAGCTCAAAATTTAGAAAGAAATTCCAAAATTCCTTTGGAAGACTTGTTTTTCTTCAGGAGTTTAAGGTGCTTGCACATTTCCAGACATACATACCAAAAGACACCATGCAATCATCTGCCCATGCTGTCGGTGGCCAGTGACAGCAGAGCCCCACAGCACAGGCAGGCAGAGACCACAACTTCCAAACCCTCACAGTTGAGCCTGACTGCAAGACAGGCAGGAAAAAGAGTATAAACACTGCTATACTATTTAAATACATAAGTCACAAGCTGTCTTGAAGTTACAAAAAAAAAGAGTTCATGTTGCAAGTCATAATTTCAGGGAAGGAAGAACAGGTATGATACATGAAAACTCCTCAGAAATAGACAAAACTGTGCACAAGATAATGACTTCAGTTTCACTGACTTCTCAGAATGGGAAGAAAGAGAAGGTAAAGAAATTGCTGCTTCAGTTCCCTCTTTACACATCAAAAAGACCTGCTCTTGATTAAGCTTAAGAAGTCCTCTTCCACTAACAGCCCACAAAGGGCTGGGCACTAAAAGCAAGTGCTCAGCACTAAGAGACTCCCCAAACTAGCAGCAAGAAGAGGTTTATTGAAACATTCTTTGAAATATTTCAAAGAATGGATGACCACAATGTTCCCAAGGACAGACACCCTTTGATATTTTTGCCTCCATCCAGCGGACAGACCCACAAGCAGATGCATGTGCTGTGGCAGAAATTTAGGGATTGCAGCCACTCTCTCAAGTTCAACACACAGCAATACACTTAGAAAGATGCATGGGAGATAGGGACCCAGTATGGGTTTTCCTGGTTTAACTCCTTGGAACTTTGCTTCCTAATGGCATTTTCATTTTTTTTATTTATTTTTTTTATTTATTTATTTTACTGTCCTCACAGAGCCACAGACAAATTTAGGCTGCTAGGGACTTCTGAGGGTCCCTAGCCCAGCTCTAAGCCCCTTGCTCAGGGCTATGTCCAGGTGTGTTCTGAAAATCTCAAAAGGTGGAGGTGCTACAAGCAAGCAAAATACCCTTGTAGCCATTCCTGTCCAGCTAATAACTCTGGCCTGAGTGTGACCTCTGCAGGATGTCGCCTACTTCCAGAGAACGCTGCTGTCTGTGCTGGATGGCATTATTTAGAAAATCACCTTGTTCAAGTTGCTAGCTATCTATCATCCTGTAAAGCTCTCCCTGTGATTCGCCACCTCTGCTGCTGAAAACACAACTAGCTCTCGTTTTTTCCAAATAATAACTTCTGCCTCCAGCTACTGGATCTTGTTCTGGTTTGTCAATCAGATTGAAGAATCTGTTATCTAAAAAGATACATGAGATTTCTGAGGTCTTTTACTCTCCACACAAACCCAGAGCTCACCAAAACACAACCTGGATGCCAATGAAGAGGAAAGTGTTGACTTTCCACCTGAGGATTTACCCCTCTCAGTGGGGGGTTGGGCTGGGATTGCTCATTTGGGGGATTTGTTTGCTTGGCAGGCTGCACCAGACCCATAGCTATTGCACAAGGCTTAATGTATGGCAGGTGGCACAAGTCTCAAATAGATGCGAGGGGCCATAAAGCCAAGCCCTTCAGACCCCGGCTAAGCTTTTAAACAAGTGCCATGATTTCTAAAACTGTGAGGCACTGAAACTCCTATTGATTTCTGTGGAAGACGTCAGATGCCAGGCTATCATTAGCAAAATCAATCTTTTCAATTAAGACTTCAGGCATCAATTACTGACATCAAGACCTCTGCAAATTCGAAGAGAAACATGAGCCACCACCACCACCGGAGTGGGAGGGGTGAGGTGAGAGGCTATGATCCTCCCTGACTGTAAGGAAAAAAGCTTCTATGCATAGGAGGAGCCAGATGTTATGAGAACAGGAACTTGAAGCAATGCTATTCTGATTTTGTTTGTGTTCCTCTGTGTATGTATTTTGGTATTCAAATTAAATTAGAGAAAATGGCAGAGGAAAATAATGCAAACTAATTACATTTAAGTAGACGTTAGCAAGACAATCTTTGACTTCTTCTATCCGTCTACTGCAATTAAAGAGCCGTCTGGGTTTTCTGTGCCTATTACCCTGCAATTTTGTTGCCAGCACAGGCTCCTTTCAGGGGGCAGATAGAATGGAAGAAACCAGAGGATGACAGGGAATATCGGTCCTTCCTGACATCTTCCGTGTCACCAGACAGCGTTTCCAACAACATCAATACGAGGTTCCTTAGAAAGGAGCGCAGCAGCCGTGCCAGCAGCTCAGGCACAAAGGCAGCTACACTTTCCTAAGGGTTTGTGTTTTTTTCAGGTTTGACTCACGGGAAGCAGCGGTTCAAGGGTGCTTTGGGCAGATGGGCAAACATGCTCCATGGCCACATTAGCCCCGGGTGTGGCTGGAGCAGGACAGGCAGCTTCAGGGGAGATCTGCCACACCTGTCCCATGTCTGGAGATGCTCCAAATTCACCTGCTGCATCAACCGTGTGCCAACCCACAGCGAGGGCAAGGTCAGAAAAAAAAAGGTGCTCATCTACCAACACTGCCCCTGGCTCACCTAAAAGCCACAATGGCATCCAAAGCTCTCCGAGCCTGCCAGGGAGGGTTTCAGCCCTCTGCACCATGACATGGAGCATGGAGGGTAAAAACCACGGTGTGTGTAGAGCCAGGACTGCCTAATTTCTGCTCTCAGTACTAGGCCCTGTACTTGGCTCCTGCCTGTGCTCTTTTTTCTAACTGTCAGCCAGGAGGCTGGTCTCGTATTCGCTTTCACAGGTGTAATCCTGACCCAGCAGCCTTGGCTCGCCTCCTCTTCCTGGGAGAGCCTCTCCCCTGGTGCTGCCTCCTGCGGCAGGAGCAGGACGGAGTTCGGCCTCCCCTGCTTCCCTGGGAGTTATCTAATCGGGTTCCCTGGACTTTGCCTCGAAGTCTGCCATAAAAATACCACAGACGCCGCGAGTTTCTGCTGCTTCTCCTTCCTTATAATCCCCCCTCCGTGACTTTGTCCCACCAAGGGGAGGGAGGCAGTGCAGACACGGCGCTGAGCAGAAGGACACCTCCTTGCACCTGGGAGCTTCCGTGCTTCCTGGCACAGAGACAAAGAGCACGGCAACCCTCTGGCCCTGAGAGAAACCAAACCAGGGCACAAAGGATGCTGCAGGGGGAGAGGGATGGACCGAGAGGCCCGGCTCTGGGCTGTGCGGTGTGAAATAAAGCTGTTCATGAGGGAGAGGGGGAACAGGGCTGGGAGCTGCAAGGTGTTCCTGCTGCGGGCACGTCCTGGCCCTTTAGAAAGAGCTGTGCCTGGCTGAGGGTCAGAAAGTCCTATTCAAAGCGCCTTGGGAACAGCAAGCGTCAGCATCACCCAGAGACAGCCCTGCAGGGCATATTTTCCAAACGAAGAACTGCTGGCAAGCCTGTCATACCGCACAGGGGAAATCCCTGGAAATACTAGGCCAGTTTGGCTCCCGCTCGCGAGCCTGCGTAGCCCAGTGTGTGTCAGCACCCCCCCAGCCCTCGCAGCCTCCCGGATGATCTCGAGGTCTTTATTGTTTCATCCGTGGAGGGGCAGAAGGCGCGCCAGCCTAATTGCCTGCCCCAGCCAGCTCTCTGCAGCCACGCTGCACCTGCGGGAAGCCAGAAAGAGGAGAAATCTCCTCGCCACGGCCTCTCCGTGGCATGGCAGAGGAACAGCAGGCTGCCTGCAGCCCTGCCTTGTGCCCTGAGGTGCTCAAGTGGAGCATCGGGCCTGGGCTGCCGGGGGCAGCCGTGCTGGGATGGTCTCCTTCCACCCCGTTTCTTGTACAAGGCACACTTCTGTCACCGTGCCACATCCCATGAGGGTCGTCCCCCCCTCACAAAGTCCCTGCTGGGGAAAGCAGGGCCCACCAGGCTGGGCAGGTGACACAAAAACACCAGAGGAGCACACAATGCAACACACAGCACGAAATCCACCTTAGTGAGGCAGCTTTGCCTCACTGCTGAGCATCACCTTCCCTTCCAGGCGTTTCCCAAGGCCTTCAGGTCTCTGCCTACACCCCCCTGCAGCCCCAGGCACCAGGCAGCCCCGAAATCCCACAGGGAAGTGACAGTGGCCCCGGTGCAGCCCCCATGATCCAGCAGTAGCCCCCATGCCAAGACTCACAGGGAGGCAAGCCCCCAGAAACCCACCACGGAGCCAGACAACCCCCTCCACTCATTATCCAGCCACTAACAAATTTAACAGGCGCAGAGAAGTTCGCAATGCTGTCCGATGTCCCCCAATAAATCTGCTCGCAGGGGGGCAAACCAACAGGGACAGGCACACGGGGCTGCTCTGCCTGCCGGGAGGGGAGGGCAGGAGGAGCCCGAGGCAGAGCCCTGGCGCAGGCGGCGGGGCTGTCTGGCTCTGTGACCAAATGCCCGTGGGTACCTGCGCCTCCAGTTTCCCCGGGCGGAGGCAGATGATGGGGCTTGAATTGCTGCGGTGGCCTGATGGGTTGAACGAAGGTGAAACACCCCTCGCTGGTGGAGTAACAGCTCGTCTGCAATGATGCTAAGCCAGCAAACAGCCTCGGCACCGAAGGAAGCACCTCCTTCTCGCCTTGTCTCTCCGGGGCGATCAGCTCACACCTCTATCTCGCCTCCTGAAGCCTTGCTTTAGTTTCCTGAAAGGCAGACACGAAAACATGAACACCCTGCGTGTCTCCATGAGTCACTCCCTATCTCCGATCAAACCGCAAGGGATCAGGGCTCTCCAAAGAGGGCACAGCCGGTGGCAGAACAAAGGGAACAACAGGGCTATGCAGGATGATCCCATCCTTTGTTAACCCTCCGGGGAGCCTGCCTGGGGAAGGCAAAAGGCGGCCAACACCCAACCCACCCTCGCAAGGGCTGCCTGAGACCTCTGCAGAAACCCCTTCCCTACAGCACCCAGCGCTGGGTGCCCCGGGGAGCCCCCTTTATGGGGGCTGCAGGGGGCTGTCAGGGGGCCGGGCACAGCCGGGAGGGCACCGTTCCCCGCGGGGGATGCTCGGCGAGGCGCTGCCCGGCGGGGGGGACCTGTTTGCAGGGCGCTGCACACCCTAGCCTGCCTCCTCCTCCTCCTCCCTCTTCCAGTTCAGCCTCGCCACCAAAACCCTCCCCACGGCAGGGGGCAGCCCCCAGCGCCGGCAGCCCGGCTGTCACCCTGCCCTGCGGGCTCCCACCCCAAACCCCCCGACCCCAGCACAAAGCCACGGCTCCGCACAAAGCTGGGTGGGGCCGCACCCTCCCCAAAACCCCCCCCTCAAACCCACGCGATGCTCCCCACACCCGTGTCCCCGTTCCCCCCGTGTGGGTGCCGGGGCGGGGGGAGCCGGGGGGATGCTGCAGGTGCCGCGGCGCGCCCTCCCCACGCGTGTCCCGGCCCCACAGCCCACCCCAGCACACCCCAGCCGGGTGTCCTACCTTGCCGCTGTCGGTCGGGGGTCGGGCAGCCCGCAGGCTGTGCACATGGGAGCCGTGCCGAGCCGTGCCGAGCCGTGCCGAGCCGAGCAGTCCCGCCCCGGCCCGCCCCCCGCGCCGCACCCCTGGGTGCCCGGCGGAGCCAGGGCTGGGGCAGCTCCCCCGGGGGTGCTGGGGAAGCACCGGGCAGGGCAGGGCAGGGCAGGGGCACGGGGGGGCAGCCGGAGCCCCGCAGCATCCTCACAGCAGTGCCTGGGGTGCTCGGCTTCCCCACCGCTCCCTGTCGAAGCTCAGGGCTTCAGCCAGCCGAGGACCTGCTGTGTCTGAGGCTGCAGGGGACACGGCCAGGGCGGCTGGCCCAAATGGGCCGCGGGGATGTCCTGTGCCGTGGGGTGTCGTGGTTAACAAGGAAACTGGGGTAAAAGGAGGGGGGGGGGGGGCACGGGCTGGCGGTGTTTGTCTGCCCCAGGAGCTGTCAGGAGCCATCACAGAATCACAGAATTTCTAGGTTGGAAGAGACCTCAAGATCATCAGGTCCAACCTCTAACCTAACGCTAACAGTCCCCACTAAACCATATCCCTAAGCTCTACATCTAAACGTCTTTTGAAGACTTCCAGGGATGGTGACTCCACCACTTCCCTGGGCAGCCTGTTCCAATGTCTAACAACCCTTTTGGTAAAGAAGTTCTTCCTAACATCCAACCTAAACCTCCCCTGGCACAACTTTAGCCCATTCCCCCTCATCCTGTCACCAGGCACGTGGGAGAACAGGCCAACCCCCACCTTGCCTACAGCCTCCTTTAAGGTATCTGTAGAGAGCAATAAGGTCGCCCCGAGCCTCCTTTTCTCCAGGCTGAACAAGTCCAGCTCCCTCAGCCGCTCCTCGTAGGACTTGTTCTCCAGGTCCCTCCCCAGCTTCGTCGCCCTTCTCTGGACCCGCTCAAGCACCTCCATGTCCTTCTTGTAGCGAGGGGCCCAAAACTGAACACAGTACTCGAGGTGCGGCCTCACCAGAGCCGAGTACAGGGGGACAATCACCTCCCTAGCCCTGCTGGCCACACTGCTGCTTACAGAACCACCGGATTGTCTAGGCTGGAAGGGAACGGGCCGTGCTCTCCTGGGAGGGGCTGACACCTGCCTGCCAGGGGAAGCAGTGAACAGATTCCTCGCTTTGCTTTCCTTGCACGCACAGATTCTGCTTTACCTGTCGAGCTGTCTTTACCCAAACCCACGAGCTCTCATGCTTTTACCTCCTCTGATTCCTCAGAGCTAGTTTGGGTGCTGACAAAGGGAAGGGTTTTGCAGCCCCCTCCCCTTTGCAGCCTGTGCCTGCACAGCAGGGACTGTACAGCGGTGTCCTTGCTCTCCGTCTTCTGTCCTGGGACTTCTCAGCAGGCTGTCAGCAAGGGCCTGGCCACTGACAGAGGTGGCTGGTGGCAAAGAGCACCCTCGGACAGCACTTGTTGTCCTCTTGTAACGTCCTTGGACCTTACCACTATCTCAAAGCTTCCTACCACCTTGGCACCAGAAGGCACCAACACGGAGGTTTGTGTTACTAAATTAAAGCCTAACACCTGAGCAGATACTGACTCACCAGGGAACTTTTGGGGAGCTCAAGGTGAGCCTTCGCAGCTGGCAGGAAGCCGCTGGTGAATAACAAGGAGAAATGGGAACTTTGTCTCGCTGGCTGCGGTGGGACAGGGGACCCCTCACCCCAAAAGTGGCCGGCTGTACTGCTTCCCTCTCTGCAGAGCTCCTGGGGCTGGGCGGGCAGTGTACAGGGGTGGTTTCATGACTGAGCCTCGAAGCGTGGCCCACAGCCTGTGACTGAACTCCAGGAAAGGGCTGAAATTACCTCTGAGGGGATTAAGTTACGTCAGCTCCACCACTGTGGCCCCGCTGTGGGAAAGAGGTTTGTCTTCTGGCACCTGACACTTCCCCAGGCCAGGGTGAGCTGATGTTCTGCAAGGGAGGCCAGAGCAGTGGGAAATGGGAAGGGAAGGGAAGGGAAGGGAAGGGAAGGGAAGGGAAGGGAAGGGAAGGGAAGGGAAGGGAAGGGAAGGGAAGGGAAGGGAAGGGAAGGGAAGGGAAGGGAAGGGAAGGGAAGGGAAGGGAAGGGAAGGGAAGGGGGCACAGAGCCCAGCGCGCTGAGGGCAGCTCCTGCAGCAGGGCGTTGTTGCTCCCTCACGGGCAATGCCTTGTCCCTCTGCTCCGTCCTCCCCCTGAAAAGAAGCCCGAGCTTGGGATAAACATTAACCCAGCACAGAACAACCTCCTGGGCTTGCCTCTCTCCCGGGCAGCAGGCTGGGACACAGGAGTGGATTGAGTGGCTTTGCTCTGCACCAACACTTCTGCGGTCACGGGCTTCAGCTGCAGCACACGAAGGTAATGGTGGCTCAGGCCACAGATCCTTCCAGCCCAATGCCATCAGGGCCAGCGAGGGGGGGGAGAAGGGAAGCTTCCCAATGTCTACTCAGGGACTTTTTGGAGCCAGCAATGGATTTCTGTGCATTTGGCCACCCTCCCAACAGTTGGTACCCTCAAAAACATATAAATGTGGTGGCCCTAAGGTCCTGCAACGGATCTACAGATTAACTGCACGTTCTGGGACAATAAATAAATAAAAATCTGAACAGTTATTTTCGAGGCTGGAGCTGGTATCTCCTGTTTTAGGAGGCTTCATTTAAGAAGTAGTGATGTGTGTACAGCTAACTGTGGTGTGGAAAGAAACCCATTCTGTTCACAGGTGCCAGCACGGGCAGATGGAGTTACTGGGCTGTGCAAGCAGGTCAAACTCTTGTTTCCAGCCACAACAGTTGGCTGTGGCAGCACAAATTATACTCGGGCACGGTGCAGAAGTAACCTCTGCTCAGAACAGCACAGGATTTACTGGTGCTTACCTCTGGGCCCAGCTGGCATTTTGTGACCGGAGTGCGTAGGTTGAGGAGCCCCGAAGTCTGTGGAGCAGAAGGGAAGTGGCACAGGGCCTGTGAGGATAAGCCAGCTCTGGTGTGCAGGTCTGCAGAGGCTGTGCAGATATTCCTGCTTCCCCCAGAGCTCAGGCAGGAAACACCACAAACGCTTGGCTGGCAGTGTGACCCTCAGTGAATGCACACGTGGAGCAAGGCTGAGACAAAACAGAAGAGAAACTGCTAACAGCGCTGGGGCGTCCTTCCCTTCTGAGTTCAACTAAAAATCACTTCCAGTTTTTCCCATCAGGGACAAGCTCCGCTCGAACACATCGGTGCTTACATCTTCTTTAGAAAAGTTTAATTTATTTTTTATAGGTCATTATGTAACACAAATAGACCAGTGCGCATTCATACACCGCACAGACATGTCAGACTAGGGTTTGGTCTGACAATGCATGTTTTAAGTGCCTTTTTTAAAGAATGTAGGGACAGGATGGAAGGAAAAGAAAAAAATCAGCTGCTGCAAAAGGCTCTTGAAAAAAATACAGTTGTAAGTGTGGTCCTAATTTCCATGTCTTGATTTAAGAGAGAATGCCTCTCAAAACTCTGTAACAGCACCCTGTATGTGTGCACATGCATACACACATCAGTATGCATTAATTGGATTAGCAGTAAGACCTGTAAAGAAAAACCTTCTGAGCTTCTCTAGCTACACGGCATCCTTTTGAAAGCAGTGTTTCTGTTTGAGATACTGTGGAAGGACTCGAGTAACATTTTCTTCTCACCCCAAGCTCTCAGTGTGAGCAGATGTTGATGCCACACGGTGGATTTACCCCACTCCTGCCCCTCTAACCTGCTGCAGGGCTCCCAGCCTCCCCAGAGCCTCATCTCCACTTGGGTTACGTCCACGCGGTGCGATCGGCCTCTAGAGGTCTCCGCAAACTCAGGCTTTATCATTTTTGAGCCTGGCTGATTGGCCCAGCAGTGTCTGGGGTAGAGCTGAGGCAAGCAACCTGTCTCAGGTGAGCATGAGCAGAGGCCAGGGCTGTGAGTGCCTCCTTCCCCTTCCTCCTCCAGCACAGGTGTCTTGCAGCACAGGAGGGGTAAGTGGGGTGTAATTCGCTCAGGCAGGGCGTCTCCATGCACTTGACACATGGAGGCCAGCTGCTTGTTCAGGAAATATTAATGTTTTTTACTTTTGTGACCTTGTCCAAAAGGTTCCACCTGCAGAGCGCTGTACCCCATGGGGTCAGAGCACCACCAGCACTGGAAATTCGGGCACAGCAAAGAGAAAAGAGGGATCCCCTTCAAAACCTTGCAGCGTTCAAGTCAGAAGGAACATAATCATGTGGATTATGAACACAGAGACAGGGACATCAGTGCAGGGGTCCAGCCAAAGGCCACCAGAAACCACGGATGGCTCTGCTCAGATCCCAACAGAGAGGAGAAGCGCCTCCCAGAATTTCCCAGTCGGGCAGAGGACACACCTTGTGCTCCCGTGGGCTCCCGCAGGAACTGAAATGAACTGGAGAGGCGGCTCCACCCTCCCACACCTCATTTCACTTGTCCCAGTCTGAGCCCCACGGGAAGACGTCCTCCAGCTCCCAGGCCTTCCTCAGCCCCAGCAGTCACCCGGGGAGTGTGGCGTGACCCAGTGGCTGCAACGTTAAAGGCATGCTCTCCTGGCAGGATAGACTCTGATGTGTTCAAAGAGCAGGTCCCCTCCTCACCAACTAAGCAGCTTTGGGTACCAGTGAGGGACTGTTCTCAGATTATGTGTTTTTTTTTTTGTTTGTTTGTTTGTTTGTTTTGTTTTGTTTTGTTTGTTTTTTTTTTTTGTTTGTTTGTTTGTTTGTTTGTTTTTTCTGGTGATTTTACGTGTACAGAAAGATCTCTTTCAAGCCTCCATCAGAAAAGGTGGAAAAGCCCTGCCTGGCTGGGTCACTTGCACCATGCCAGCGCCCGTCAGGGTGCTGGTACTGCTGGTACCTCCTGCAGATCTCCAGCTGCAGTCCAGCATTGCACGGCACAGGGCGGGCAGGAGGGGGAGAAGTACAGGAGAGGATGAAGCTCCTCTACCACTTCCATCATCACAAAGCCTGGGTCAATCCCCAAATGGTCCTGTACCTATAGCCTTGCTTCCTGGGGCAGACGAACTCCTGCTGTGATCACCTGTGCTGCCTCCATCTCTTACCGACAGCTGCTTTCGGAGACAAACTCTGTTTCTGCTAAATCTCTTCTTCCTCTTCGCTGACAGCGTCCTGCAGGTCCTGAGGCCCCTGCTCTGCTCTCTCTTTGACGTAGGCTGCCTTGATCTGTTCCAGCTCACACAGCTCTGTCTCCAGCTCTTCCCGGTGCATTGTCCGCCGGTTCCTCAGCAGCTTCATGGGGAAGGGGTTTAACTCATTGAAGGCAATGTTCATCAGCTTCCTGCAATGAAGAGAGGCCTGGTGACCACAGTTACTGCCTGAGATGTTAACAGATACCCAAGAGTTTTAAGAGAGGGAGGCTTTTCCAGACCATCTACCTCTGCCGCAGATTGCACTTGGCTGCCCCAGGAGGCTGCAGAGAGCACAGCCTCGTATTTCAGCTCTGGGGTCAACAGCCACTGAGCCGCAGAACCACGACTGAATCACAGGCGCTGCTTCTAGCACAGCACCAGCCCAGGAGTAACTTTTTGGGTACCAGCATGCAGCAGTCAGCAAGGAGCTGGGCTATCAGAAGCCATCTCTGATGGCCTCTGGAGTAGGAACAGGCTGCTCTGTTCAGCTCGTCTGATTAAATAAATGTTCCTCTCGTGCACGCGTTGTCACCACAGGTTGTGAGCAGCTCTCTGCTCCCAAAAACCCCGACTGCTACACCTGAGAGAAACCCAGCAGGGAACAGAGAAAGTTCCTGCTGCTGGAAAAAGAAGGCCGGCCCAGACTTTGTGGCCTGGTCTGCAGCAGCATGCCTTCACCCTAGCCCAACAGGCTTTAAGTAACAGCATGCAGAAAAAGTCAGAAAGAAGGCACGTTGTCAATGTCCTGGTGACCTGCCAGTGCATGCATCTCTCTTAACAGACTGGTCACAACTCCTTTCAGGCTGACCTAAGAGGCAAGCAAGCACAGGCCCAGAGTAAGAGGCTGACTATACCCCACAGTCCTACCTGCCATCCACGATCATCCTTGTGAAAAAACGCAGGTACTGGTAAATCTCCACATTGTCATGAATCCTCAGGATTTCCTCCTCGTTGTATTTAAAGATTGCGAGAGCATAGCGGAAAATCACCTGGAAGGTTGAAAAGCATTTCAGTTGACAAAGTCTTAGGCAGCTGAGGGATCAGCTTATAACATGGCTTAAAACACGGGGTGAGGAAGACACCACTGCCGTTCATGCTGGTTGCTGGGCTCCTGCTGTACTCTACAGGCTGCTTTAGGGTGGGCCTAAAAAAAAGCAGAGCTGATCTCACAGGAATGACCCTCTGTTTGCTAATTTACAACTCCAGAGCACACCTGATCCTCCAAAAGGACCCCACAAGGATCTCACAAGGGTTCTCCCATTCTCCCTACGCACTGGTGCAACACAAGACTCACATTTTTTCACAAGTGCTAAATCTCTGCCCGTCTTCTGCTCCCTGTATCTGTCCCCTCTCAGCTAGGTCTGGGTTGCAGAGTAGAAGACACCGTGGCCTGTCAGAAAACTGTTTCTAGCATGACTACATGCTAAAAAACATGAGGGGCACTACACACATGGTATCAGGGACTAGGACTGCCTGCAGGCAGCAACTACACAGATGGATGGCAGGGAGGCACCAAGGCACTCCACCAAACAGTCAAGGTAGGACAAGAGGCTCAACCCCCCATCTCTCTGACACATGTGGACATCCTTCGCTCTGCTGTCACATCACAGAAGTAGTGCAGAAGGAAGGGAGGCCTAGATTCAGGGTTTTACCTTAGTTCCTTCATACAAGAAGGCATCCCACACTCGCAGGAGGATGTCGCTGACCAGGCTGTCCACAAAGGCCACCAGAAACCAGTTGAAGGTGATGAGGGAGACATCAATCTGATGCTGCTCGAAATGAGCCGTAAGGCGAGGCAGCTTCTCTGCCAGGAAGTCTTTGAAGACTCTCTGATCTACCTGAAGTTGACAAAAAAGAAAACAATGAATTATCTGTTAAAATCAGTCCTGGTGCTGAAGGAGAGGAACAACGCAGCAGGACAATGAGCCAATTGCATGAGCCAAGACACAGAAATGCAGTCAGCGAGGTCCTTGACTCAAGTTTATAAAGGCTTCATCTCAAGGAAGTTATGGTTTCGTGAGCAGAAGTGCTACAGAGCAAGAACAGGGTTAGGTCTTTCCCTGTACCACATCATACCACTGCCCCAGCTCTGTCAGCCCAGTTACCTTTGAGCCCGTAGTACAAACCAGACAAGGTAATATGCTTTGGTCTTTAAAACCCACAAGAACTAAATTTTCATTTTCTCAACCAGTTTTCACTTTATCAAGCCAACCCACAAAGCATCACCCTAGACCCTCCTCTTCACTTTCTTCTTGGATAGACTTACAGAGGCCAAACATGAGCCCCGGAAGTCTTACCAAAAAAAAGGCTCATTCAGCTGACGGTCTTTTATCACCAAATGTAGAGGAGCTTCTGTGTCCTCCACCCTGCTGTTGTTTTCCCTGGCAATCACTGTGCTGAGTGTCAAGTGCTGTCTATTAAAATCTCACTGCTAACCCTACCTGCTCCAGATCACTGCAGCACAGACATCTTGCTGTCTGCACAATGATTTGGCTGCTTCCCAAGTCTCTGTGGGCTGGCCTCTTCACCGGCACACCAATGTACCAGTAAACACCATCAATTCAGTAGCAGAATCACTCACTCTCCACTACTGATGCTTGCAGCCTCCTCCACTGCGAGCCCACAGCAGAAACCCTTTTCTCTGTGAAAGGACCACACACAGTAACGAGACCAAGGTGATGGCCAGGCGCGCCAGGCTGGGCACTGCTGGGTGTGGGTGGTAGGGTCACACAATTACACTTCCACGGAGCTAAATGGAATTTATCCTGGCTCTGCGCACATCTGGGAGGACACTGTACATCTGATACAAGACAACACGCCTTGAAAACCTTGAAATCCAGGAACTTTGAACCAGGAGGATGAGTTACTTATAAAACTTTTTATATCAAATGGCCACAGAGCTTTTGATATGCAGGAAAAAAAGAAAAAACAAAAAACAAAAAACTGACATGCAGCCCCAAAGCCAGAATTAACACTGCATTTGATCATGAACTGAAGCAGAGTGAATATAAAAATAACAGTATATAAAAATACCAGAAGCACAGGGCACTCCAAAAGATAGGGTGAGGTTTCTAAAGAAAAATGCGATGGGCTCCAGAATGGCATTTTCTTCATGTTTGGTTCTACATCTGTCAGAATTTGCCACTTCACTTTTTCGCTTTTACTGGGCCCTCCTTACAATAAATTCTTCCTTCTGACTAACCTGGCCTCCAGGTTGTTATTCAGGAGTGCTACTCAGTTTCTTAACCACTCTGTATCTCTGTAATGGAAGGTGATGTCAGCTGTCCTGTGAGAAATCAAACACATTGCAAGCTCACAGCATCATAGACTTATGAAAGGGTTTGGGTTGGAAGGGGCCTTAAAGACCATCCAGTTCCAGCTGTGAGAAACAAAGTTGTGTTTTTGCACTAGGAGGTGTTTTTGCAGTGGAAAATTCCCCTAACCTTGCACATTCAAAAGTGCTTGTGTGGCACAGCAGTGTGAAGTATGTTAAGCAGATAAGGGGAAGGTCCCACTGTCCCAAAATAAGGAGGATAGCTAAGAAAAACAGGATGAGCAGTACAAAAATCAGTAAAAACAAAAATCACGGGCTCTCTAGTCAGGAGAGAAGAAAGGGAAAAAAAAAAAAAAAAGGAAAAAAATTAATGGTTGGTCAAATTAAATTGTACATATGTGGTGTAGAAGTGTGTCGAGTAGGCTGTGAACCTGCAGTACTCTGACAAAGAGGAAACAGAGGAGAAATCAGGTGTCTGGTAATAGGGAACATAAAGTTATGGTAAACTTTTACTCTGTGCTCCTGCTTGCAGGACACCCGCCATTGCAATTGCAAATAAAATAGCTTCACAGAAGATCCTGTCTGAAGAAAATTGTTGAGATTTTTCTTACACAGCCTCTGGCCACGGGCAGGGACCCCTCCTGCTAGTCCAGGTTGTCCAAGGCCCCAGCCAGCCAGGGATGGCTCATCCACAGCTTCTCTGGGCAGACTGTGCCAGGGCCTCACCACCCTCACAGTGAAGAATTTCTTCTGAATATCTAATCTATATCTCCCCTCTTTTGGTTTAAAGCCATTACTTCTTGTCCTGTCACTGCAGGCTCTGGGTATCAAGCTGGGAGGAGCAGCACGGACTGAGGCTCCCCTCCTCTTCAGACTGCTCCTGGCTGCATCGCTGGTGCCCAGGTGAAACAAGTTGGTTGATGGCCTTTAAACCTCTAGTGTAAATCATGGCAGAAGTGAGAGCACCCAGCTCACCTGTGATGTTATCAGTGTGTCGCTGTAGTAGTCTGCTGGCATCAGGTTCTCCACAATGTGAACGAGGCACCAGAAAGCACTTTCCTCATCTTCCAGGACCAGCAGGGCAACAGCTGCCAACCTGTGATGGACAGGACATGGTGAGGCAGTGCAGCACTGCAGGACGAGACACAGGTCGGCACAGGTAGAGGGGAATCCAAGAATCCTCTTGGCTTGTCTCTAGCTCCGTGAGAATCCAAAACATCAGATGTAGGAGGAGAGTTGGTCAGACAGTGATCTGTTCTGCGGGTTTCTGAGGAAGCCAAGGGTTAGTGACTTTCTTTCCTGTGTGCCTCTGTCAGCAAACATGCAGCAAATACAGGGCTGCTGTGACAAAATGAGAATCCCCAGCTAAGAGGATGTTCTGCAGACCCTCAGAGTTGGCAAGGTGTGCTGATCATGGCTATGTCAGTGTGGGAAACGGCTCACGCAGAGATATTCCATGACATGGCTCACCCCTCCCCTCCTATCCATCCTCCCTAACCCCCTTTAGCTCTGACTTTTAGCCAGACTGACTTTAGCTCCAGTTTTAGCCAGATGGGAAACGTTCAAGGCCAGGCTGGATGAGGTTCTGAGTAAACTGCTCTTCTGGAACATGTCCCTGCCCATGGAAGGGGGGCTGGACTAGATGATCTTAAGGGTCCCTTCTAACCTAAATCATTTTATAGTTCTGTGACAGCTAATATCAGGGGACCTCTAGAGTGGCAAGTGTCATTCTGAAAACCACCCAAAGAGCAACAGGAATAGCTTAAACAGACTTTCCTCATGTGTGAAGATCCAGCCAGGAATTCCTTTCCTGCAGCTATTGTCTGATATCCTTCTTCCTCAGCCACACACTTTTAAGAACTCTATTTTTATCTTTTCGGTAGCCAGAATTTGTTAAGTAAAAGTGGAAGATCCCCTGAGCCTTCCCTTCACCAGACAGAACAAGCCCAATTTTCTCAGCTCCTCCTCAGGTGTCATGTGCCCCAACCCTCTCATTCCTAATGCTTCCCATTTCCTTCAACTCTTCTCAGAAAAAGGGAACACCAGGGTGCTCTGCTGAGTACATTACGAGTCAGAAATTCAGTCCTACCCTCCAGCTGTTATTTTGGGACTGCCTCACTCCGTCTCCCAAAGCTGTTCCTTCCTATTCTGGAGCTATGGAGGAGCCAAACAAGTGCATCCTGCTGTGTGCTATATCCCAGCAACAACACTGGCTGGAAAATGACACCAGATGCAGAACTCTGCAGGAAAATACCTCGAGCCAGTACGGATCTAGAGAGAGAGAGATGAGTCTGGGACTGCATAAATCAGAGCTTAGACCAGGTGTCTACACCTTCTCAGTGCTCTCCCACGAAGAAGCAGCACACCTTGTTCCTCACCTGTTCAATCCCTGGCAGTACCCAATGGCAGGATTGTGCCAGGAGAATGCCAGCAGCACCCTCCGGAGCTTGGGGATGAGCTGGGAGGTGGGAGAGGAGAAATATTTGTTGTTGGTCAGTGTCCGGGGCAGGTCAAGCTCAATCTGCCTGCAGGCAGGGTGCTCGGTGCTCTTGCTCTGCCTCAGCAGCCGCTGGTAGTGGTCTGGCAGGCGGCTGCAGTGCCGGCTGACAATCCACCTCCAGACCCGCTGCCGATGCTCCACAGGAATGCCGCTTCGAATGAGGCCCTTCAGCTCTGCAGAGGGGCTCAGCTCCCCTACGCCGTTCCACCTGTCACGGAGGGGCTTCTCCACCACCTCCTGGCTCCGCAGGTTGTTGGACTTGATCTCCAGGGCTTGGATTTTGGCCAGAAGTTTCCAGTCCTCGACTTCGTAGTCAGGCACAGTCATAAACCCATACTCATCGTACTCGCTGGAAAGGCACAGGGCTGAGGTTAGTTCAAAGGCCAGTTCCCTGCCAGGTTCCTGTCACCCACGCCAGAGCTCAAGCATCCTCCCTTGCTTCTCTGGCAGCTAGGTGGAAGAGCCTGCTGCCTCAGGGCCATGAAGGCAGAGCAACAGCGCAGATGTATGAACTCAGGTGTAGCTTTGCTCTGAGCTACAGCCTGACCCCACCAGACCTCTCTCACCCTGTCTGATCTCCTACCCACCTTGCTTAACCTGTGTACCTTCTCCTTACCACATGCTAGTGCAGAGGGAGTTCTCCAGGAAGAGACTGCAAAGGCCTCAGGGCATCAGAACAAAGAGCAGAGATCCACAGCCCTTTCAGATGTCTCCCTGTGCACCATGCAAATCTCCTACTAACCAGAAAACCCCAAGAGTGATGATAGTAAGGCTTGCTGAGGGTTTGTGCATCATCCCTGGCAAGTGATGACAGTACGTGAGAGAACAACACAAAACCATGCCAGGGGAGGTTCAAACTGGCCATGAGGAAACATTTGTAGAGCTTAGGGATATGGTTTAGTGGGGACTGTTAGCGTTAGGTTAGAGGTTGGACTCTATGATCTTGAGGTCTCTTCCAACCTAGAAATTCTGTGATTCTGTGATTCTGTGATTTCTGTACTGGGAGGGCAGTTAAACAGTGGGAACAGGCTTCCTAGTGAGGTGGCTGGTGCCCCATGCCTCTCAGTGATCAAAAGTTATTTGGACAATGCCCTCAAAAACATGCCTTAACTTTTGCTTGGCCCTGAAGAGGTCAGACAGTTGGACGTGGTGGTCTTTGAAGGTCCCTTCCGACTGAATTATTCTGTTCTGTTGTGTTCTAGTCAGGCCACATGCTGGGATACTTGCAAGGTATCATTATATTGATCAGATATCCACTATTTCCACATCACCTCACCAAATGAGCTTCCTCTACCTCTCCTCACAGGTCATGGCTCCAAGTCCATGCTGTAGAGCTGCCCCCAGATCCTTCTTGCCCGCGCATTCCCCTCCAGTGCTGGACGCTTGTGAGGGTGGAAACGCCCCCGTGCTCTTGCCTATTACCTCACAGGGTTCAGGTTCAGACCTTCTTCTGCTCCCTCCTTCACATCCCACTGGAGCGCTTCCTGGATGAGGTTCCTCACCAGCTCAGCATCGGAGCTGGGCAGGCCAGGCACGGTCTCCTGCAGCTTCCGCAAGACTGTCAGGTATTTGCTCTCCATCTGGCAGTTTCGGGCTTGCAGGCAGGCACACTGATGGGAAAAGAAGAGGGAATGAGCTGGCTCACTGATGTTCTTCCTGTACTGCCTCCGCTCTCTGCTGGTCTTGTCCACACATCAAGCAAAGACTCCTGAACAGCAAGGCCCCTGAGAACACATCCAGAAGTTTTCACAGAAATTGCAGGTATGAATGGACCGCTGTGGTCAATGAACAAGCACAAGCCACATTAGCGAGCACACATCAGCAGTTGCTTTTTGAGGCTTTTCGAGTGGGAGACCCAATACAGCACCACCTACTTACCTCATGAATTGCACCAGTGGGTGGCCATATCCCAGGCAGCTCAGCTCAGAGACACCACTGCAGCTGAGCTCTCCGCAGGCTTTTCCCCTCCTTCTTAGACAAGTTCTCTACCCCACACTGAGGTGTACCATGACAAAATACACCACTCAAGGGACTGAGCTGGGACCATGCGATTTGCAGGACACAGACAAGGTGAACACATGCCCCACAGCAACCCCAGTCCCATCACACTGATGCAGGTTTCTCAAGCTCAACTGAGTTCAAACAGAGCAAGACAGTCCCTGCTGCCATCATACTCCAGGGCACAGAGAGACAGAGAGAGAGAGAAAGAGGTAGAAATGAGGATTGTTATCCGTTGTTACTGTTATTGTGATTGTTAACTCACAACTGAGAAACTAAGGCCACAAAGGTGACAAGACTCACCCAATTACTGTTTCACAGGAACCACAGTGAAGATTCCTGCTCAGTGGGAAGCAGCGGTTGAAAACAAAACAACAAGAAAAAAATCATAGAAAGAATTAGGCTGCATATAGAGGGGAAATAAATGAGTGTAGGATACCATCATGCTACCACTTTAACCAGCCTTTTGCCTCAAATCGAACACATCAGTCTGATTACTTTCCTTCTGAAGGTTACAGCAGGTGCAGGATCAGAGGAAGGCAGTAAACTGAGGTAGACAGGATTTCAAAAGACTAGGAAGCAAACAGATACAAGCATGACAATAACACCCCAAAGGCAGCTGTTTGCCCTGTACTAGAATCCAAGACTGTGGAGACATCCCTTGAAACCCAGGAAGGAAAACCCAAGGAACAAACGCCAGACTCAGAAATTGGTTCAGAACCAGCAGGTAGGTTTGTCTGAGAGTAACCAGGTTATGCAATAAAGCTCAAGCTTAAGATGAACTCTGAACTAGCTGCAGGATCTGAGAGTCCTGACACCTGACAGTGCCAGGCCTCCTAGAGAAATCAAAACTAGATGGAGGCAGCGTGCAGTCAGCCTGCCAGCTCTCAGGAAACTTTCCTCATTCCCTGATGTCCTGGTTTCAGTTAGAACAGAGTTGATTTTCTTCCTAGTAGCTGGTGGAATGCTGTGTTTTGGCTTGGGATGAGAAGAGTGCTGATAACACCCTGATGTTTTAATTGTTGCAGAGCAGTGCTTATACCAAGCCAAGGACATCTCAGCCTTTTGCTCTGTCCTGCCAACAGGCAGGCTGGGGGTGCAGTAAGAGCTGGGAGGGGACAGACCCAGGACAGGTGACCCAAACTAGCCAAAGGGGTATTCCATACCATCTGACGTCATGCTAAACAATATATAGGGGTGGCTAGCCGGGGGAGGGGGCCGGACTGCTCGGGGTTAGGCTGGGCATCAGTCAGCGGGTGGTGAGCAATTGCATTGTGCATCACTTGTTTGTACATATTAATAGTATTATTAGTAGTAGTACTATTATCATCATTGTATTATTATTATTATTATTATTATTATTATTATTATTATTATTATTATTATTATTATTATTATTATTATTATCCTGTCTTATTAAACTGTCTTTATCTCAACTCCCAGGCTTCACTTTCCATTTCTCTCCCCCATCCCAGAGAGGGAGGGGGAGGGGGAGCGAACGGCTGTGTGGTGTTTAGCTGCCGGCCGGTTAAACCACGACACCTGAGCATACTGTAATTTCTTTATTCGCTTCCAAAAGCATAGCTGAAATGCAGGAATCTGGGTTACGTTTCAGCATACCTAAGACTGAGTTTTGCAAGTATTTTACTTTGACTGAAAAAAAAAATAATTATAATATCTAATTTGGGAACAACACAAAGCAGAGAAAACATTATGCTAAAAAAAAAAAAAAGCATGTTAGGAAGAAAGCTGCTTCTTGGTGTGTTTTGTATCAATATCCATTCCAGTGTCCGTTCTGGAAAGAAATAAGAAAAAGCTCTCCCCAAGAAAAAAGTTATTTTGCCTCACCTTCATCAGAAGGGCTTTTTCATTCTCAGCAGCGCTTGTCCACAGCCGGGTAACCTGGTGGATCTCCGAGTTGAGAAACTGGTTCTGGGTTTTGTATGCATCAATATCGTCCTGCCACAAAGCAAAACAGTCACAAAGGGACAGCTCTTGAGTGTCCCAAGAGGGAACTGAGGTGTGGAGTGTGTTAGGGACACAAAAATATCTCAAAAATACCATGTTCTGGGAAGAAGACAGGACTTCCCAGGACAAATACTAGCTATGGAGGAAATCAAGGCCCAACATTAAATAGAAATGTCATACATAGAGAAGACACCTGGAAAATCCCAAGTGCACTGTACGTATGTGCCTAGAAAACACAGATACAGCTGGGTGATATAAAGCTAGAGAAACACCTAAATGAGATGAAGAATATAGATGTTTTGTACTCTTTAAAAATATAAATAAATAAATAAATAAATAAATAAATAAATAAATAAATAAATAAAAAGGATAAAGATCTTAGCCCCATGGGTGGCAGCAAAACACTCCCACAACCAAGTAAGTGGCTCTTCTAGAAATCCTCCACCATATGCTAGCAGTTCATTACAACAGTGCAAATGGTGACAATACAACAGGCTGGATTTGAAAGAACCAGGATGTGTCAGGAAAACGTTGGCAAGAGGGAAACGCACATCAACAGAGCCAGTGATCACAGCTAGTGAGACTGCAGCAAGGGGAACAGAAGAGTGAACAAAGAGGTGGGCACTCAATGGGGACATGAAGTCAAAGAAAGCAGACAGAGGGCTGAAGCTGAAACTAACCTGGATGCTTTTAAGAACCCTATTAGAACCAGATGAGCCCACCCTGCCTCTGATGTGGAGACAGACAGAACACCTAGAGAAACACGTTCTCTGGTTTCCACGAGGAACAGCCTCCTGCTGAACCAGAGGGTAGAGAAATGGGAGCTCCCAAATGACTTGTATCATCTCCACACACCTTCAGATGCTCAATCTCCTCCTGCTGCTTATACAACGTCTCGGCCGTGATTGTGTTGGCTTCCTGCAGGGGATCAGAGAGCTCTCGGGCCATCTGCTCTGTCAAGGCCATGATGACTTCTTGTTTGGCGTGGTTCTTCTCCATCAGATGCTGCACGTGTTCTTTGAGCTCTTGAATGTGGCTGTCTCTCAGCGCAAGCATCTGCTCGAGCTCTTTCTTCTCCTTCTCAAGAGCTTCCAGCCGACTGGTGAGGTCAGCAATCTGTCGCACTTTGTGGCGCACCAGCTCCAGCCTGTCCTTATCTTCTGCTGCAGTGAGATACATGCTAGATACTCGCTTCTCCTGCTGGGCCGCCTCCAGGGCTTTGTGGAGAAGTTTAACCAGCTCCTGGAAAAGGAGTGCAAAGCCATCGCATCACAGTGCTGCCCAGGGTACCGGCAGCACGGACACTACAGACCCCAGCAGAAATGAGTGAACAGCAAAAGATTCTCAGGATCTCAGAGCTGCCTCCTTTCAGAAGCAAAAGTGAATGCAGCAACCTTGGCATCACAGCATCCCCCTAGCAGAGGAGCTCTGCTCTCAGAGCTAGGCCTGAAACGTCTTTGCAGCAGACCGCAGGCAACTTGACTTTAGGTGCATTGCTAGTAAGGGACCTGCTGCTCCAGCTTTCAGCAACTCACCCTTCCTGGGAGGCCCAGCAGAAACCAGAGTAGCTGGAGGTCTGCTCAGCAGTGTGGTAAAATGGAAGCAAGGGAAATAATGCAAATTATTTAAAAAAAAGGGAAATAATGCAAATTATTTAAAAAAAATCTCTCTCTGCTACCAGATGGAAATTAATGTACACATTTCAGCTTGCCCTCTACCAGAGTCCTCCCTCGCTCCATCCCACACCAAGGCACAAAAGCTTGCCCCAGCACCGTGCTGCTGATTCAGGCTCTGCTGTCTCAGACATTTAAGGAGGCAAATCAAGGGTGTTACTTGATTGCCCCCTATGGGACCTGGCTCTCCTGGCTCTTCTGCTGGAAGAGCTACCAGCATCATTAGTGGGGAGCCCAGCATTGCTCCATGCATGTGGAGAAGAGAATCACTCAGGAGAGACAGCCCTTGCAGTGCCTCAGGTACTGGGCTTCTCCAGTCAAGTCACTTCTTAATTGTGGATCATCGTTCAAGAAAGTGTTACCTGTAAAAAGCACAACTCAGCCCTGCAGTTCCTGCCAGCATCGTGGTACCTTACCCAGGACTGTGATTCATGTACAGACACGCCAGCATGACTGATATCTGCAGAACACACCTGGATTTGTTCAACCTCCCTTTTCCAGCCTCTCTGCTAGATGTGCTTCCTAGCAGTAGCTGCAGGACATCCCTTTTCCCCTTGTGCTGGGCACAGTCAGGCTACATAGAAAGGGGTAACACCAGGAAATTGAGCTGAGTGCCTGCTGAGCACTCCTCAGCCTAACACCAAGGCCAAGGGAGTCCCTGTGGCCAGTTTCAGGGTCCTGCCCTAAAAAAGTAGCAGACTCTTCATCACACTCACCTTCTGTGACTTGACTTCCTCCGTGAGCGTCAGGATCTGTTGCTGCAGCACACTCACTTTATCCATTGAGCTCCTCTCCCTGGACAGCTCCTCAGCCAAGCCTAGGAAGCCACTGTTCATCCACTTGGCTTTCCGGACCCAGTTCATCCGAGACTCCAGCCTCCCATCCTCCGGGATCTCCTCCTTAACTGAAGGGAAACAGAATTCACTTACACAGAACGGCGTTGCTGCTATGAACTCTGGTGTCTTGCTACTGGGGGACACACCGCAGCTCCGCCCAGAGGACTGACACACAGGACAGAAAAAATCGACCTGCTGGGATCCACAGGGTTGAAGCACAGACAGTAGGGATCAACCACAGCTACATCCAAAACAAAGCCACGGTGCTTTATGGTACTTGCCAGCTCTCCTTGCACCCCACCCCCCCTGCAGACAGCAAATGCAAGTTAGCATCTGTGGAGAGCACAGTCTAAACTCCACAGCTCCACCACATGTTTGGGAAGAAAAGGGTTGAAAGGAATGTGATTGTGCAGCGGTTTGACTTCCAACTCAAAGAAATACTAGTACGGACTGGCATCACGGGTGGTATTTTTGCCTCTGCAGAAGATTCCAGAAGTAGGAGATAGGCAGATTCAGCCTGAAGCAGAGCAGAAAGTGTCATTCTTGTGCTAGAAACAATGGAAGGACCCTGAGACAATGTGATGAGTTCTCATGTCCCGGGACTATTTGCCACTCTGTCCTTCCCTCTCCTGCCAAGTCTGACCCTCTGGTAAATGGTGTCGTACTCGCACCAGCTCACACAGTTCAGTAACAGGCACCTGCACACCCTGCCTCCACTTCGGCCTCTTGCTCCTCATCCAGGCTCTCAGGGTTCTCCTGGAATTCACTGAAGTTGAAGATATTCCCATTGTTCCCCCGGAGCTGCTTGGAGACACAGATATTGTAGACAGTGTTTCTGAAACAAGAAGAGATCAAAACAGCCTTGTGAATAGAAGTCACGAACACTGCAGCCAGTGCATATGCAAACTGCCAAGTGCCTCACCCCTCCTCGTATCTCAGACTTACTCACATCCCACCCCTCCTCCAAGAACGTGTCTCCACCATATGCTAAAGAAAATGAACTTTTGATGGCACCAGTGGATCTAAGGGGAAGAGGGGTGAAAGTGGTGGATATTAGCAAGGTGCCCCAATATCGGTACCAGCACAGCGGTGTGAATCAGGTGGGGATCTTCCCCGTGTCCTTGAGCCCTGTACGTAAAGGCATCAGGCTGGAGGGAAGGATCAAAGCCAACTGTAGAGCAAGCATACTCAATCCCTCTGACCTCCTACCCTTTCCTTCGCTCACTGCAGAAACCCCCAGGTGCCAACAGAAGCTCAATTCACTATACCTTTGATACAGTAAAGTTTCAGGAACGAAATTGCAATCAGACCCAGAACCAGTCCATCACAGACTGTTACAGCTGCTGCTTTCAGATTTTGCCAGGAGAGCTAGGAGATGACTCTACAGGACGAGGCAGAACCAGCAACATGCTAGTGTTTTCTGCAAAACCTATACAAGAGCATGAGGCACTTGCCTATCTCTATCTCACACTACCCTGTGCTTTTCCCATGAAACAGGAGCAATTTCGGGATCCGACAAGCTCGGCTGAAATCACACACACTACACTCATGAAGATCCAGGTCCAACAGCGACAGAGCCTGCAGAAACATTCACAGATCTAAGGGAGTAATATAATTTGAAGCTGAAAAGAAGCAACTGTTATTCAAGCTAGCAAAGGTAAGGCTGGTGATGGGTTATGATTACAGTACTTTTAATTAGAGTGGGGAGGAACGAACGTATAGCCTGCAAAAAGCACAGCTGAGACTAGTACTCTTTGGTCTCATGGAAGGTCTTTCCTCCTAACAGCATCAGATGGTAGCCAGAGTAGTGGTGGTACAAAACTACAGCCAACCTCCCCAGCAGAAACATTTGGCAAGCGCCAGGCTACCTGCTGCACCTGCAACCACTCACATGCTTTTGGTTATCTGTAAGTGACCAGGACACTACAGTTAAGGAGAGGTTGGTGGGGGTTGGTTTGGAGCAACAGCAGCTGCCCAAGGCTTGTAATTTGTAGCCCTGATGGAGCCACACCTCACAGTGGCAACCACAGTGTCAGTGAAGGTGGTGTGACTACTCACATTCTTGAAACTCAGCCAGGGGCAGCAAGCCGCGCAGCCTGAGGGCCATTTTACAGGCTCAAATGCCTTGTGCTTGGAGTTCCTGCTTTGCAGAGTATCCACGGTCCTTTGAAACCACCAGAACAGTCTCCTGTCGCTAGCCTACAGAGTACAGCTCAACCTGCTCACACACCTTTCCAGGAGTGATGCTCGGCTGCGCCACAGCAGGCGTGCTAACAACCAGCTGCAGAGGAAAGCTAAGCCAAGCTCTAGGAAAAACCTAGTGACCAGCCAGGACAGCTGGATGATGTGGAATGCACTGGAACAGAGGGATGTGAAGGAGCTTCCAGCAGGAAGTTTGTTTCTGCAGGGAATATCCTCCATAAAGCTGCTTCATGGTTTGCCTAGGGTCCCGTTTCACACAATACCCAACAGGTGAGGAAGGAAAAAAGTAGCTTGCACTGCAGCTCCCCTCGTGCACTTACTGTATCTCTGTCCAAGGGTGCTTCAGGGAGATGTTCTGCAAAGCAGTAGATGTCTGGGGTGCAGGCAGAGAGGCTGCCTTTAAACCCACCACTTCTGTTGGCGTTTTGACTGGAGGCATAAAGGCCTCACTGTCGACAACATCTACGTAAAAACAAACCAGAAGACAAGAGGCAAGTGAGCAAGACAGACCTGCATTGGTCTTTGGCTCCTTCGTGTCACTTAAGAGCCACAGTTTCTTACAGCTAGACCTTCTGTGCACAACCTGCCAGGCAGAACAAAGGCAGCAGAGCAGGCTTCCTCTATTTAAGATCAAATTACAGAAGGTTCAGTACATTATCTGCTCAGGGACTACCAAGTGCCTTCAGCCATTAGTACCTGAGAATGACTAACTCTAAGCAATCAACCTTTAACCTCCTGAAGGAAGGAGGAACAGAGCTGTTGCTGTTCTTTCCTCCCAGCACAGCGTTTGATAGTTTTAATGTGCAGGTAGCATCGATCCAAGCAGTGATAGCTAGCAGCTGCTGTTTGAAAACCCGGCCAGTGCCTCTGTCTGCTTAGAGGTGAGGAGGACCATTCATCGCTGGAGAGCTGAAAGCAGAGGAAGGGCTGACACACGCAACACCTACTTGTTCTGTCAGCCAGGGGTTCATTCACAAGCTGGGAGCTGCCCACAGGAAATCTGCTCGGAGCATTGCAAAATTCCCAACGTCTCACTTGTAGCTGCTGCAGCCAGTACATCATGGCCTGCTTGCTGATTGCCTAAGAGAACACAGAACAGGAAGGAAGAGGGCAATCTCATCAGCATAAGATCATCAGCACCCCGTAGGGATGACCACCACGGCTCTCACCATGCCTGCAGAAATCAAGGCCAGCTGTGTCATGCCTATGCTACAGCCTCTGGTTTGGAAGGACTGAATAAACCCGCAGCATGGCCTTAGCAGCAGAACCTCAGAGGACAGCTGACCTTATTTTAAGCCCTTTTTGTTTACTGTGTTCCAAAGCTAAGCAGAAATGCTCCAGTTCTTTTAACTGGGGATCGCCCATGGAGTTCTCTCAATAGAGATTTTCACAGAGGTAAGAATCTAACAAAGTTCTTTGCTGGAGGAGCCACTTTATACAGGGGAGCTCATTTCTGTTCAGTAAGTTACCAAGCGGACTGCAGGGCTCTCTAGTAACTTTAATTCAGCACCCAATTTGACTTCTACTCCTATTCTTTTAAAGAAAAGTCATCTCACAGGCAGTGGAATCCCAGCCTCGCAAAAACAGTGCAAACAATTTAGGTCCAAAAGGCAACAGCGCAGGCTGAGGACTAAAGTGAAACTCACGCTGAGGTATGTTAGCAGAGATGTGTCTGTCCCAACAGGGAACATTCTGCACCTGCCCCCAGAAGAAGATGCTGACCCTTACCTTCAACGTAAAAACTCTGCTTGGTGTTCTGATCTCAAAAACCCCTTCACCATTTTCCACCTTGCAGTCAAAGCTGGCGCTGGAGAGATCGATAGACCCCAAAGGGTTCACATCCTGTGCAGTTCTGTAGTACAGTAAGTGACATTTATTTTCATCATAGATGAACCAACGAGACTTCCAAGTCTTGATGGGACCCTTGATGCCCAGCTTATTTAAATAACCACAGAGTTTTTTTCTAGGTGTTTCTCTGCTGGGTTTCAGCTGTACATTTTCTGCTTCTCCAGGGGAGGAAAGCACGGCCTTCTCCTTTGCTGAGGCTCCACCGCTCCTGCTGTTGTCTGGGTTTGACTCTGCTAGCTTGCCTGGGACTCCAGCAAGGGGCCAAGTTCCACTTTCTGGTCCTTTTTTCATCTCTTTCAGGAAATATACACAGTATCAAATTGAAACAGTAAATTCTCTAGGTAAGTAAGCCACAGCAGATCCCAAATACCTCAACCTGCAGATGATGAAAAAAATGAGGAATGAGTTCAGGTCTAGCATCTGACAAAAAACACTCCCAAGCTTTCCAACTACCCAGCTAAGGTCCCAGGCTTCTACTTTTAGCCATCACTCTGTCCCTTCCTGTGCTCAGATGACGTCTACAGATCTGTTTTCTCTGCTCAATTCCTAAACCAGCCCAGAGTAGCAGCTAAGAAGCAGTACCACAATCTCTCAGGTGAAAAGTAAGCCTGTGGGCATTTCAAATCAATAGCAATAACTGGGGGATCTGAAGCCCCAGACAATAATGTTAAGTATCAGCTGCAGAAAACGTGGTTACAAGCTCTGAAGGAACGTGTATTCAGGTCAAGAGATTTCAGGTAATCTTTCCACTGTGTGTCCAACAGATACTGATACGTTAAATCACAGTGTCTGGAGAAAAATCCCACCTTATGCAGCATCCTTTTACACTGTTTGTGCCAGCTGAGGACTGCTGTTAAATAGCCCGCATATCGTGTGCCAGGTCTCCATCCAGCAGGCCTTACCTGATGGATTATGCACCAGAGAAAGAAATGCTGTAATCCCTGCAGAATGGACTAGGTGGCTCAGCGGCCAAAGTGCCCTGCTGGGTTCCTGGGAGGAACACAACGTACAAGAGAAAACAGAAAAATAAGGCTGGAAGGAATTTGTAGAGGTAGTCTAGCCACCCTCTCAGAGAAGGTGCTGACTTCAAAGCTGTGTCTCACTGAAATTTATTCACGTAAATTTTGATCTCATGCAAGGATGGCAACTCTGCTGCATTTCTGGACACTCGTTGGAGAGCTTAACTGTAAGGCCAGTGTGATTTTTTTGCCAGCTGCACACAACAATGGCCCTTGTATAAAGAAAAATAACAATACTCCTGAGAATACCTATGAATATTTTGCAAGTTTTTTTGTTTGTTTGTTTGTTTGTTTGTTTTCCTTGCCTAAAAGCATGGTTTATACCACAACTAGTGAAAGGACTACTAGAGGCTTTGGTTTAGTTACTATGGTATCTGAAGCAAATATGTAAACAAATAAACTGATACACTGTTAAGTTAGTGGAAATCCAATTGCAGCCACAAAACCACCAGACACAGCAGCCAGCACCGCGACAACAACAGGTCAGTGGTGATTAATACCATAAAGCACAAAGAGGCATTGCCCAAGCTCACACTTTTAGGAACAACTTACCCTCATGACTGAAAGAATGCTTGCATGTGTTAGCACTGGTTATGCCCCATCGTGATTACTGCTGCCTCCTGCTGTTCCCTCATTTTTAGAAATGAGGAAACTTTTTAGAAAACTACAGATAATGCTCACTTTTTTTCTTTTTCTTTTTTTTTTTTTTTTTTTTTGAAAGACAGCAAACTTCTTTCAGTCCACTCCCCTGCTGCTGAAAACATTCACAAAAGCCAGGAACAAGCTCCCGTCATGGAGGTGCCACTGCAGGAAAGCTTTTGAAGCAACTGGAAACTTCATTTCCGAGCTATTTTTGCCTGGCACAAAGGAATCATTATCAGGAGGAAGAAACAGTCTCTAATTTCCCTAACAGACCCCAGGGCTTTCAGGGTCAGTATCAGCGCAGGGACCTGCATTGCCTGGAGACTCCAGCACCCTTCTTCCTCCTGCCAGTGTGACGCTCCACGGGTCCACACCACGGTTTGAGGCGCCCTGTTGTAAGAGATCTGGTTAGACCTGCACTGCAAAGCACTCTAGAGGAGATCTCACCTCCTTGAGAGAAGCGGGGGCGACGTCCCGGGGAAGCCACCGTCTGCCAAGCACAGGGCTGCTGCTGCGGGCACCACCAGACAGGTGAACACCACCACAGCAAGAGAGGGGCTTCTCAAGCTTCCTTCAGCCCGCTCGCCGCCTGGGAACCGTCTGCAGGAGATCCTGAGCGGCGCTGGCACTGACTCACCCATGAAAAGGGAAGGATCAGCGCGGACCCTGCCCAGATGTTGGCAGAGCTGCGGCTGCCAGCCTTCCCCCCACCCCCCACCCCCGCCCCCAGTGCTGGTGCCTGGCACCGGGCAGCACTGCCTGGCACGGAGGGGAGATACGGAGATGGAGATGCTGGAGATGCTGGAGATGCTGGAGATGGCACAGCCCGGCATGGGGTGGGGGGGACATCGGCGACAGGCTGGGGGGCACCCGGGTGTCTGCACGGCCGGTGGGGTGGGGGGCACGGGGTGGCACGCACACACACACACACACACACACACACACACACACAGGTTGGGAAAGGGGCACGATATGCTCCGGGGGGGGTACCTGCTCCGCCTGCACGATGCCAGCGGCCGCTGTCGCGATAGTGTCACGACGGTGTCACGGCTCGGCTGCGAGGGGCGGGACGGGGCGGGCAGGGAGCGGCCGGGAGGCGGCGGCGGCTGTGGGCGGTGCGGAGCTTGAGTTCTCGACCTGGGGAAAAGTGACAAATAATAGACAGAAAAAATTAATTAAATTAAAAAGTCCGAAGTGTCTTTTGTGTTGCGGGTGGCGGAAGTAAAGCGATTCGCCGCGACAGCCTGCTGGTGCGGGGGGGTTCACCTCAGCACAGGAGAGGGGTTTGGAGCAGGTGGGACACCTGAAATATCATCCAGGGGCACTAAAAAACGGGGCCACTTCGAGCTGGCGAAACCCCAAAAGTCAGAAGGATGGTGAGACCCTGCTTTCATGGTCTGCGTGCGTCGTGAAAATCAGGGTCGGGTGAACTTCTGTCCCCCTGCTCCGCCTTGGGGGCAGGGGGTATGGGGCTGCTGCTCCGTCAGCCCCAGTGTGAGAATGGCTGTGAGAACCATGAGGAATTGGGTAAAGCATAAAATTTAATTTAATTTAATTAAAAAAAAAAAAAAAAAAAAGAGGTAAAAAGCATGGAACTTGGTGCCATGGGAGGCTGGATGCTAGGCTAAAGAGTCTAGACCAACCCCTCAAGAAGCCTCAGGAAGAGGTGAAATGGGCTAGAACAAAACTGATTCATTCAGTTGGAAGGGTCTTTCAAAGATCAAGTCCAGCTGCCTGGCCTCTCGAGGAGTACCCAAAAGTTAATGCACGTTGCCGAGGGCATTATCCAAACGTCCCTTGAACACCATTAGGCTTGGTGCCCCTACCACCCCTCTGGGTGCTTGTTGCAGTGTCTGGCCACCCTCACGGGCACTGCTCCTCCTGCCAGCACTGTCAGACCTGTGCTGGCCCGGGAAGGCGTGATGTACACCCTTCTCCACACCACAGGGTAGCAAGCCTGATTGTTTTCACTTTTTCCACGTGCAGTGATAGCTAAGCCTTGCTGGTATGACCCTAACCGGTGTCAAGACGTTTATTGAATTAGTTTATTGCAGACATTAACCAAGTTTAACACTTGAACAAGGAGCAAAATCATCCAGATGCATGGGTGGGACAGCCTTTCAACAGCCTAACCTCCCATGCTGTAGCAACAGCGAGCTGACGACGCAAAACGAGCGCATTCCCAATTAAAATTTATTTGTCCCGAGGCATCAAGGAGGGAGGGGAGGAACGGGTGCCACCCACAAGATGGCCGCCACCGCCGGCCCCGGGCAGGTGGCGCTCGGCGGGGGCCCCGCCTGCTGGCGGCGCATGCGCCCTGGCCCCGCCGCGCCGCGGTAAGATGGCGGCGCCGTGAGCGGCCGTTGGCCATGAGGAACCTGCGGCTGCTCCGCGCCGCCGGGCGCCGCCCCGCCGCCATCCCCCCCGCCGCCCCGCAGCGCTTCTGCCTCGGCGCCGAGCCCGGTGTGGTGCTGGTGGGCTCCCCAAATGGCCTGGTGGAGCTGGGCGCCGCCGGGCAGCCGGTGAGCGCCGCGGGTCGGGGCGGTGTTAGGCTGGGGAGGGTGGAAAATGGAGGGGGGAGAAGCTCCGGGTGAAAGGGGGGGGGGGAACGGGGAACATCTCTGAGGAAAAAAATCCTATTAAACCGTGCTCTGATATCTCTGAGGCGTCAAATTCTTCCCGTGGGTTCAGTTCTGAAGCTAACTTGCGCAGGGGTTTGGGGCTTTCCTGGGGGCTTCTCCTTTTAACGTTTTTAAAGAAGGGCGCTTTCTAGAAATCCGCGTTGTGAGTGCTTTCAACTCTAAAATACCTTCAGAACTCAAAAAACTACCCAGAAGCCCACTTAATACATCATATTCTTTTATTATTATTCGTTTTGAGGGCTTTTTGTTTCCAATATATGTGATTCTAATTAAATTATTTTTATTTCCATGATGTTTTGATGTGCAAAACACGTGTGCAATTAAATAGAAGGAACTGGACTATCTAACAGTTGTAAATCTCATCCTTGTTTTGCTGGACCTGAATGCATGCCCAAATGTTTTTGTTCATCTGAAATTTTCTGTGCTGTGTCTCTGTAAAGTCTGAATGATCCCTTAAAAATAGAGGGCCGCTTTAAGCAGCTACGTGTGCACCTTTTAATGTTATAACATGAGAACTTTCACGGTTTCCTATGGAAGTGAAGCGTTTGCATGTTGGCTTTTCTCTGATACATCCACGTGCTAGCTGCTGACAAGCAATGCTTTGTGTAACTGCGGTAGATGAAATACTCTCTTAATTGTTACTCTGTCATTTTTGTAAAAATGTCTGGTGATGTGCAGTTGTTAAGCTATTGGCCTCTCCATGTCCAGGTGACAAGAGAAGTTTCTTTGACTGCAGAGGGTTTTATGCCAGAGGATGAAAGTGGCTCCGTCGTCGGTATCGAAGATATTCCAGAGCAAGAATGTGTGTGTGTTGCCACAGCAGCTGGAGACATCCTGCTGTGCAATCTCAGCACAAAGCAGGTATCGTGGCAGGAAAGAGAGAACAGTATAGAGAGCTTTCAAGGGGAAGGTGACAGTTTGGGGGACAGTTGCATGTTTATTACATTGAGCTGCAGTTAGTCTTCATTTCTTGGATAGATAGGCTGATTTCTGTGGAAGCCTTGTGCAGAATCAAGTACAAAGTATACGCTCCATAAATGAACCAGAATCTAACCTGCAGCTTGCATGTCCACAGCCTCAGTTCTGTATGCTTGCTCAGGGGGCTAATGGCATATGGTCAGCAGCACTGGATCCATTGGACAAACAGCATCACAGAAATAGGATATTGCTGAAACTCCATACAGAATAATGTAATCCATAACTCACAGGTTTGTTAATGTTTTATTATCAGTCACTACAGAACTTTGTGCTTAGCAAATTGTGCAGACGTGAGTTAAGTGGAGAGAGAAGAAACAATTGTATGTTAAGATTTTAAAATTGTTTGGAATAAAATATGAAAACAAACAAACAAAAAAACTAGAAAAGACTGAGGAAAGACCAATATATACCAGCTGATTAAATAGGCAGGAACTGAGACGCTTGCTTTCTGTACCCTCCTTGTTATCCAGTTTGTACTGTCTTCAGTAAAATGCTTAAACACCACAGTAGCATCTTCTGAAGTCTGCCTCACCTCTGACAGTATCGGCCCAACAGTGCAGGTGTATGAGATGACTGTGGTCTGTCCGGGCTGGCTGCCAGTTTGTGGTTATTTGCAGCTCACCTCTTTGGATTCTTGTTTGGGTTTGATTTGCAAATACCACTTAAATATAAAAACAACTATCTATATCTGAAAAGCATGCCCTTCATTGCAACTCAGTGTGTGTCATAAAGGGAATAAAGATAAAAGATCTGATACATGGGACTCTTCTTGCACTGGTATATGGGTCAGAGCTCATATTTAACTTCAAATCTTTTATTTCAAGGCTTTAGGCCTTACTTTCTGAGCTATAAAGTTGTATACTTTTGGTACAGTCTGGGCACCAAGAAGCCTTGGAGGTTACTCTGCTTGTTCTGAAACCTGTTGTATGTGGGTGATACTTACTGTACAACAGCGTATAGTCCTATTCTTCTTACCTGGGGGGGGGGGGGGGGGGGGAAATATATCCAAGCTTAATTTCTTGAATCAAATTATCTTGCAGTTCATTATGATTGTTCTGTCCCGTGGCCGATTTTTTGTTCCTTGCAAATCAGGGTAACAATGCAGTGGGCAGAGAACTACTGTCATGGTATTGTTTATACACCCATAATGTCTCAGTAGAATGGCTTAGTTTTTCATACCCTTCTTTGAAGGTAGTTCAGCTATCACATTTGGCGTTTACAAACAGCTTTTGGGGTCAGGTTTTGAATGGATATAGTGCCACTTCAGTGCACATTAGAATTTTCTAGGAAAGAACAGTTATTTCTGTTGTGTGACATCAGACTGTCTACCAGTAGAACCACAGACCCAATCTGTGGCAGTATTAATTACTGTTAAGACTATTACATGCTAATGTAGGACTGAGAGCTGCAAAATAAAACTCTTGGAAAAACTGTGCGGCAGAAAATGCTGATCTGTAGGTTATTTGGGCTCACATACATAAATAGAAGTACTTCTTTTTTTTCATTCAACACCAAGGGTGAAATAACTCCTGTGACTTCTCTAGGTATGTGAGGATTTCCTTCAGCCAGTGAGTGATGCTTGGATGATGTTGCATTGGTGTTGCTGCTCACCTGTGATATTGCTTTTGTCTTACAGGTGGAATGTGTCGGAAGTGTGGACAGCGGCCTGAGTGTCATGAGCTGGAGTCCCGACCAAGAGCTTGTTTTGCTTGCAACAGGTATTAACAACCACCTGTAAGCTTTCTGCCAAAGGAGTGGAATTCACGATGACCAAAGTGTAAAATACAGATAATTTTAAGATAAGGAAAACAAGATACAAAGTCATGAAACTGGGATTAAGACTCTGAAGAAGAAAAAAAAGACCACCTGATCCTATATATTGTTTCATTTTATAATCCATAAGGAGCTTTAGTGATCCCACCTGAAGCTGTTCAGACCCAAAAAGCTGACTTCTATAGAAAATATTTCACTAGTCTTTCGGGTCTTCCAGGGAGGTATATTTTTTGATCTTGCATTAAAATGTAAATATTCCTGTATTATAAGCCCATTAGATTGCTTAATAAATATTGCTTCTTGTCCTCTGGTAAGAAACATCTATTACAAGCTTTTCTACCAATATATCTCTCCTTGACAACAAAGTTAACCTCAGGGAAAACAGAAACACAAAGTATCACATGCTGGAGGTAAACTGGAGATCATCTATTCCAGCCATTCTGTTCCAAGTGGGTTACCTAGAAAATGTTTCTGGGAACTGTTCTCAGTCAGGTTTTGAATATGTCTAAGGATGAAGACCCTACAGCCACTGTGGGTGGTATGTTCCAGTCTTTGACCACCCACACAGTAAAAAAATAAAAAGTAAAAAGGATCGCTGCCATTGAGTTACGGCACTGCTTCCAGTGCAGCTCATGCTGTTGTTGGCATCCTGTGCAGCAGAGGCATATTGCCAGTTCATGTGCATGCCTCAGGACACACAGGGCACTTTCTGCCAAGATGCTTTCCAGCTTGTTGTCCCCCAGGTCTGTCCTACTGCCTGAGATTATCACTTCCCAGGTGTGGGACTTGGCTTTTGTCCATGTTAAGCTTCAAGAGGTGTCTGTCAGCCTGTCTCTTCCACATAACAAGGTCCTCTAGATGGAAGCACAACACTCTGCTGTACCTGCCTCTTCTCCCAGTTTTGTGTCATCTGCAAACACACTGAGGGTCCTGTCATCCAGGTCACTTATGAAGATGTTAACCAGCATTGGCTCTAGGTCCACTGGTGGTGAAGTATCACTTGTGACCAGACTCAAGCTGGATTTTTCACCACTAACAAACTTAGGACTTGTCTGTTCAGCCAGTTCTCAGTCCACATTCACTGTTCATTGATCCATCCTGTCTTCCATGAGTTTGTCTGTGATGTATGGCAGACGGTGTCAAAAGCCTCCTCGGAGTCAAGATAACAACCACTGGTCTCTCCAAATATCCACAAACCATTATTTCACTGTGAAAAGCAATCAGATAGGTCTGATATGATTTCCCCTCCATAAATCTACACTGACTACTGTCAGTCACCTTCACACCTTGAGTAAAAATGTTGATGAAGTGCCAAGTGCTTACTTCAAAAGTGGAAAGAAATCTTTAAGGCTAGTTCAGGAATTATGTTTCTGAAGAGAGAGACTTTAAGGTGTCCTTCTGTTCCAGTTTGAGATTTTCTGCTTCGAAGGATGCATTCTCTTTTGTATTGTGCTACCATTAGAAATACTCTTATACTCAAGTCCATTACAAAATAGTAGGATAATAGAGGAAAACATTTTGATCTGCTGGAGATCTCAGTACTAACGCTGTATTTGATACCTAACCTGCAGGTCAGCAAACTCTCATCATGATGACAAGAGATTTTGAGCCAATTGCTGAAAAGCAAATCCACCAAAATGAGTTTGGAGAAGGTAAGAGGTACATGAAATAAAGTTTCTTGGGCTGTTTTTGTTGGTGTGTTGTAAGCACGTATAAAGAAATGGAGCGCTTACTAGACCCTAGGAAACATTTTGGACTTTAGTTCTTCTGGGCAGCTGGAAGGGAATACCAATATTGTATTTGTCAGAGGAAATTCAAACAAGCTTCTTGTACTGGAAAACTTTCTGGGTTATGTCAATTTCCTCCAATTTTTTTAGAATTAAACTTGGATAGATGGAGTATGTGGCGTGATGCTGTAGTTGTTAACCACAATGTGCAACATAACTCTGTAAATCTTCTACTACAATGATTATTTCTTCCTCAGGAAAGTTTGTTGCTCTTGGCTGGGGTAAAAAGGAGACGCAATTCCATGGATCAGAGGGAAAACAGGCAGCACATCGCAAGCAAACGGTATTAGGTTATTTTTCTTACATTAGGTCCATACTCCCCAGAGGGAAGATATGTATAAAGAAAGTTTCTGTTGTTTCAGCTCTGCTAGTTTGACACTGCCTTTCCAGGTAGCTGTCTTCGTAGTCTCTTCCTGATTGTTTCTGTTATTTGGGATTCAGCATTTTTATCCTCTTCCTATATCAGGCCAGCAGCTGGAAGTACTTAAGGCTGGTTCATATGGAGCTCAAAGCAAGATTTGTAAGTGCTAGGGCTTGCTGATGTAAAGCCACCCTTGAATCAGCATGACAGATGTTACTGAATGTGTTCTCTGTATCAAAATATTTATATATCCGAAAGCTGTAGCATGTAGTTCAGCTTGCTCCACGAAGGCAAGAGTTTAAGGACTTGGGCTACTGACTGCCACCAGTCACGTGAGGTGATTCTCTCTGTGCCTGTAAGTTTTAGGTCTTTGTTCCGTTGTTTGACTCTTCTTCATTTACATCTTTTTTTTTTTTTTAATGAAAATTCAGGTAGCTAATAAACTCCAATTGAAAATGAAAACTTATGGGAAAATGTGTGGCCCAGATTAAAACAGTCCTGCTGAAATATGGTAGGCTACCACTAAAAGAGATGAAATGTGTCCTGCAATAGCTTTACTATTAGGAAGGATGGACCAGGATAATGTTTGGCTGTATCTAGAAAAATATGCCTAGTTTGGCCAAGTTAAACCTCTGAACAGCTGCCTTTTTTATATGTATTCTGTTGAGATTTTTTTTTCCTGTTTTGTTTTGTGAAGAACCTCTTTGCCTTGAAAAATGCTACTTCTCATCCCAACTTTTGTGTGCCATACAGTGTGGCAGCATGCCTTTCCCTCCTTCCAGGGGATGTTGACTCTTAAGTAGTGGTTGTGAACAAACCTTGACTCACCCTTGCAGCATGTCCAGCTTGGGCACAGCTGGTCTGTAAGGAGAGACTGAGGTGAAAGGGAAGCGTATCGTGTGATCATAGAATAGATGGTCATATGGACATACAGGAGGAACAGGTTGAATTGACAGACAGTTTTAATTCTAGCATTTCCTAAAATAACATTCTGAGTAGTGAATTCTAAACTTCAGTCTCACGATTGTTTAATGGGTTGGTTTCATGCTGAGCTTCTTGAAAGAGCTGTCTTAGCAATGCAGTCTGCTTAGATAAAGCCAGCAGTTTCCTTCTTAAGCATTGATGCAACTTTCTTTTGTACGACTTCAGGAAGTATCACCTACTTCAACCTGGGATGACAGCAGGCCTCGGGTGACATGGAGAGGAGATGGGCAGTTTGTTGCCGTGAGTGCTGTCTGTCCAGAGACAGGTATGGTACCAAATTCCACTGAAATACCAACTTGTTTAAAAGGCTTCTTAAGTGGAATTAAGAAAGGCAAGAACTGGCTAATGTCCGTGGTCACTTTGGCCACTTAAAACTGGGGATTTGAGCTAATTAATTGCTCCTTCCTCTATTTTGATTCAAGGGTTCAGAAAGACATTTTGTAAATGTGGTCTTTTGAATGCTTTCTCTCAGTTTGGTTTTCAGTCCAGTGAGAGGTCTGAAGAGTTTACTACTGAGTAGTTACTAAGTGAACTGTTTTTTCACCATCTCTAAGCCACTGCTTGAGCTCTAAGCAATCTCTTTCAGGTTCCTAATACCAAGTGCATGTGTCTGGGTGTTGCAGTACCCACAGTCCCTCATAGTAAGAATTTGGCCTTGCAGCCTTTATGTATTGATAATGCTTTTCTCCGGGTTTTGTAATTGTCTTCCATGATTGATATTCCTGAGCAGTTTAAATGTGTTTGGCCAGTATATTGAACTGTACCAAAGACCTATTTTTCCACTAGTTTGGGTTTTGACCCTTAGTACTTCGGATCAGGAAGATTTTGAATAATACAAGACAATTTAAATGTTTTGCTGAAGAGCAAAACAGCTACCACTGAGCTATTTTGAACTGAAATTCCTACATATTTGAGTAGAGTCACTCAATTACTATGAAAGAACTTCCTGAGACAGAAGTTTTGATGTGCTGTTGTTACCCATAAGGTGTACAAAAGCAATATCCTTTCTATTCACGAACATCCGAATTTGCTCTCCCACCCTCATGAAAATTAAGATTCTCTTCCCGGTATTTTCTTACACCTCTTTCTCCCTGCCTTCTCAACTTCTAGGTGCTCGAAAGGTCCGGGTGTGGAACAGGGAGCTTGTGCTGCAGTCAACAAGTGAGCCCATCTCGGGATTAGAACAAGCACTGGCCTGGAAGTGAGTAGCAATGAACCTGTGTAAGGGCTGCAGAGTGCTTGGTTTTATTCCCTAGCCACTGCTTTTTGCTTAGCATTAATTTCATCCTCCCATGTTTATTTTTCTCAAAACTTGAAGAAGGCCATCTTCTGATCCATCATGTGGAAGGGTAGCCCCATAAGACCTGAAAAACTTGCATTACATGTGGGAAGAAGGGATAGATTCTCTGCGCTGTCTCAGTATCAGGTGGTTTGGGATTTAACTGTGTGAAAAGGAATATTACAGGTGCCTTTGCCTGTGCTGACACTTACCTGCTCACCTGAGGATGTTAGGGACCCTGTGAAACATTTGTGCTGCACCTATGACTTCGTCTGAACAGTGCTGAGGAAGACAGATCTCCTACTGCCCTTTTCTTCATTTCTCATGTGAAAGCTTCCTCTCTGGAGAGAGGGGAGATGATTGGTGTTTAAAATGACAGTCAGTGATTGTGTGAGCAACCACTGTTTTTTGTTTTTTTTTTAAGGCCCTCTGGAAACTTGATAGCATCCACGCAAGAAAAACCCAACAGACATGATGTGGTTTTCTTGGAGAAGAATGGACTTCTTCATGGGGAGTTCACCCTCCCGTTCCAGAAAGGGCAGGTCAAAGTGAGTGCTGGGTCTGGGCTTCTTTCATTAGACTGTAGTGGAGAGGAAGACGAGATCTCTATCCAGATTCTAAGAGGAAGTTTTTGACTTTGCACTTAGTGCTGGTCCTAGTGGAAGAGAGAACAGTCAAGATACAATGCCTTCTGCAGCTTTCAGTACAGAGCAAAACTGGGGTGTTGTACCCCTAGGGTACTGCTGGCCTCTTTATACTTGATATTAGGCAAATGCTTCAGAAATGCCATTTAGGATGCCAGCTCATCCAGGAGTGAGGTGAAATAACTCACATTGTCCCAAATAATGTAAGTGAAAATCTGCTACTAAGGCGTTGTTTCAACTTCTGCCTTTGGATGCTGAGAGGTCTTTTGGCAGACCATTTCTCAGTGCCAAGGTCAACAAAGAGAGTTCTGCTGTCCCATTCGTGTATAACCTCTTCAGCTGTGTACAGCCACTGTGATGGGTTCTGCTTCAGGGTGTTTTGCTCCAGCTGTCAGGAGCTTTGCAATATGCAAGTACTGTGTTAGTACATTAAGGCATGTACCTTACCTTGTTGAACATAAGGAGTAACTCATGGTCTTGAAAACTGATCTGAAATATACCTAGTCTTGGCAGAGGCAGCAGTATCCAGTAAGAGCCATCTTTTGTTTCTGCAGGTTAATGAACTGCTTTGGAATGCAGATTCCACGGTCCTGGCTATATGGCTGGAAGAGCTGAAGACTGAAAACTCCAACCCAAGCAGTTACGGTGAGAGTGCTCTGTGAAGCTCTGGATTTTACACTTGCCTGTGAATGTGGTCAGCAATGGATATCCCTCTGCAGGAGAGGAGACTTTGGGATGGCTTATCTACAGCTTTGAGATCCTTCTGCAGGTCAGGAGGAAACGCTAGCTAGCTTGAGCTCAAAGCATCTCCCAGGTTGCTGTATCTGAAGGTGGTATTACATGGAATGCTTAGGGTGTGATCCCTTCCCTTCTCAGAGAGGGGAGATAGAGGAATTCTAAGATCGACTCCTTTGATCAAAATCAGGGGTTAAAATTTTCTTGTGCTGGGTGTTGTATGACAGAGCCCATGGTCTGGAGGGTGAAACTGTTAAATCACCTGCAGAAAAGCAGTGGGGAGGGTTTGAGATGGGTTTCAAGTAGTAATCTCTGGTAACCTTATTTTATTTTTTTTTTATCTATAGTTCAGCTATGGACCACAGGGAACTATCACTGGTACTTGAAGCAAAGTCTGCATTTTGGCAACATGGAAAAAAATAAGCTGGTGTCACTGCTGTGGGACCCAGTGGTCCCATATAGGCTGCATGTGCTCTGCCAGGGCTGGCAGTACCTCTACTATGACTGGCACTGGACCACAGACCATGGGATGGGGCAGAACAGCCAGCACGTGGCAAATGTGGCTGTCATAGATGGAGGTAAGACTCCTGCTTTCAGTAAAGAACCTAATAAGAGCCTTTCTGACATTTGAAACCTGTTACATCTTGGTTTCTTTCTGCTTTCTTCCACAGATAAAGTGCTTGTCACAGCATTCCAGCATGCTGTGGTGCCTCCACCCATGTGTACCTATGAGCTTCAGCTCAAACAAGCAGTTAATCAGGTCACATTTCACACAGATCCTAAACATAGTGGAGACATGGCTGTCCTGGATGCTGATAACAAGATCACTGTATACAGATATGGTGAGAGTATGTTTCACTATTGTTTTTTAACAGAAGCCCTGTCCCTGACACTTGGAATCAGTCTGTCATTAGCTGTACAGGGTCTGTCTGAGCTGCCCAGCACTTCCCGAAGCACTCCGATGAACAGGGTAATACTCAGTGTGCTGCTGGACAACAGACCATTGCCGCAGCCTCTCAGTTATGCTTTGTGACATTACAAGGTAGTTCTGTTCCTCAGGGTGAATGTTAATAAGGAGGAGGATGTGCCAGTTGTACATGTAGGGGTGGTATATTTTATATTTTCATAATCACTTTCTGTAGCATCTATGTTTTTTTTTATAAGGATGAAAATGGAAGGGACTCTGTTGGCAGAATGTCTGAACTCTATTTTGTTCTGTGTTTGTTAGGACAGAGGACAGTGAAGGACCCCGCTATCAGGTTAGGAGCTGTGGGTGGAAATGGATTTAAAGCCAATGTGGAAACGCCACACCTGGATAAAACATACAGGTAATACAGAACTAGTGCAACTGCAGAGTGAATTCCTAGCCATGCTGTGTGTCTCTACAGCCAGGCTGTGCCTAGGAGGATCTTGGCTTTCTGCAGTGTGGTTTTTGATGCGAAAACTAAAATCGAGTTCTATTTTCTTCACAGTCTTTCTTATTTCATGATAGGGTTGATTTGGGCAGCAGCGCTGATGAGATGATGCATCCTCTTGGGCTCCGATGCCTGACCTGGCTGCCAGATGACAGCTTCCTGGTGGTCAGTCAGGATCAGCATGCTTCTCAGTCTGTCCTTCACCACCTGACTGCAGCACCTCATGTGACTGGAGCTGAAGAAGAGCACCTGAATTTACGGTACAAGAGATTGCAATTGTGGGTGAGGTCTGAGAGTGCCTTGGGGCTTAGAAGGAATTCTCTCGTGCATCCTGGAGGCTGTTGGGGGACTGGCCTTGGGGGATTTGGCTGTCTTCCTGCAGGAGAACAAAACAGCTCATGAAGCTGCCTGCATGTAGTCCTAATGCCTACGCCCAGCCTAACAAGACGTAGTATGCCAGCATGCCTGTGTCAGTGCAGGATATCTCTATTACCTTCTCTGAAGTCCAGGCCCTTGGAGCAAGTTTCTCAGTTCTACCCTTTGTCCACATTACTAAAGTCCAGAGAGGACTGGTAGCCGTTGTTATTCCTGTCTTCCTCCTCCAACTAACTGCTGGTCTTTGTGCAGTCAGCATGAAAGGAAGCCAAGTGGGCTACAAAAATCTGCTTCACAGAGAGATCCTGAGAGTCACTTTCTGCAGCACTTACAAGGCAAAGGCAGGGTAATTTGCATGTGAACTGTAGATTAGAACAAAAGAAGTGTGGGTTTTGCAGAGTGCTGTAAGTGTGCAGACAGTGACTAGCACAGCGAGGCAAACACTAATTGACACAAGTTGTTGGTGCTCTTTTTTTTTTTTACCAGTGTCAGCTCATGTAAGTGTGAAGGATATAAGGATTTACATGACAAAGATATGGGTCCGGGCTGGAGATCTACACCCTCCACTCTGGCTCCAGGAAATGGAGGATTGGCGTTTTAAATGTATCCGCCATGACTGATGCTCTGTGTTTTCTGTACCTTGCTCCAGGTTGTCTGTGCCTGTAGATGGAGAAGTGATAAGCCTGTGCTGCAGCCCAGTGACCAAAACTGTAGCTCTACAGCTGGCCGATGGACGGATCCTGAAGTACCTCTGGGGTAAGCTGGACCCTTTTAAGGCCCCCTGGCCTGAGGTATAGTTGTTTTTAAAAAAATAAATAAAATCTTAAAACATTTAATGATGATTTGACTTGCAGGAACATGGGTGACCCTTGATAGCGGTTAGTGCTGCATTTCATGCTCCTTCTAGCCCCACAAATTGATTAAAATTAGTGATTTTCAACTGAAAGCAGTTAATGTTATTGAGAATGATAGCTCTGACTTTGTCATTTGAAAAGATGACAGGTTTAGAGGCTTCAGAAGTGGTGACTGAATGCCACATCCTTGGTGCTTCTTGTTCTGTAGTGGAATAAAGTTGCTTCTGAGCCTCTAGAAGTTACCACCTTCTATTTTGCCATGTGCTGGACTTACATTTTAATATTCCTCCTCTCCATGTCAGATAATGTCAGATAATTGCAGCTGTGGTTTCTTGGGATTTATATTATGTGGCTGTAATGTCTGAATCTTAGGCTGGAAAACAGTCTGATCTTCTTTGCTCTTCAGAGGCTTCTCCTCCAGTCCTTGAGCCCTGGCAGAGTAGCAGTGGCTGTGCTGTCCAGTTCCCCCAGCTTTGTGTGCAGACTGCTCTTACGAGGATCGGTGGTGAAGTAAGTAAGACTGTGAGCAGTTTGAACTCCTAACTTACTTGTTCTCTGTGTCAAACGTGCACCATAATTTTCTGCCCAGGTTCCAGTGATACTTAACTGGGTTCTATGTAAGGCCCTATGCAGATCTGACAGCACATCTTTCCTTGTCTTCTAGAGTGTTTCTGATGGCTTGTAGGTAACATCCAATCTCCCCTTCCTGTTAATTTCATGAATAATCTAATTGAAAAGCAAGAAATTTCAATTCTAAGATTTTCATCAGTCACTGCTGTGCTCTCTGTGAAAACAGCATTTTGCTCTGTTTTATCTGAAGCTATCCTTTTAGCAAATACATCTGCTCTGAGTTACTGCAGATCTACTGCTAGCAGTGTTTCCTGTACCTATCACAAGAAACCATCGCCAACAACAGCTTAAGGAATGAATAGCTATTTTGCTGCTATTTTCAGGGTTTCTTTCCTTCAGTGGGTATCCAGGTGAGTGCGGTATGGAGTTGCTTTAAGCTCTTCTCCTCTGTACTAGTGTCTATCCCCTGTTATTTTGCACCTAAAGCTGCTAAATAAAATAAACGAAATGGTCTGGTGTGGCTTCTGCTTTTGTTATGTTTCTGTGACAAGGTAAACCAAGCTAGTTTTCCATCCAGAAGTATTTAAAGACACTTAGGTAAGCCCTCCTGGAATAGAGATTGCCTGACTTCCTATCCAGCTTTTCTAGATCATTCACATGAGGTAGTTGATACTCAGTTGTAAAGCACTTGAATCCATTACCAGTCACTGTGGTGAAACACTGGAGATTGAGACACTGATTCCTTACACTTGTCATCCTTTTCATTTACAGGAGGTGATCTTGGGCCTCACTGATCGATGCCGTTTTTTTGTTAATGACACTGAGGTACCAAAGCATTTTCCACTTACTCTGTCCCCTTTTCCTCTGCCAAAGGCAGATTTCCTTTTGTGCTCTGTACAGCAATAAACATAGTAATTTTTCTACAGGTTGCTTCCAACATCACCTCATTTGCAACATACAATGAATTTTTGTTGGTGACAACCAACTCCCACACCTGTCAGTGCTTCTGTTTGAAGGACCTAACAGTGAAAGGTAAATGCTAGTTCTGCCATGGCCATTGTCTTGGACCTGCGATGTGTCCCCATTTTTCCACATCCAAACCTGCTGTATTTGGGTTATTTCAAAGCAGCTACTTCAAGACAGAGGAAGAGAGCTGCTTGCAAAAATCTGCAAGAGAGGAAGGAGCATGGGAACTCTGGATATTATACATTCCTCTCAGGGAGCAGGATTTGTCCTATGGCTGTTCCTTCCATATTTTCAACAGCTTATCTCTGCATTCTCTCCTTCCCTGCATGTCCAAAACTAGAAAAGGTGCTCTGGTATTCAAGGGCATGTGGCTGAGAAGGGATCCCAACAGGAAGAGTTTCTGTCCATTAGGGAGATGAGGCCCTCATGAGGGTCAGGATGACAGGTTATTGGCGCTCTACAGCTTTCAGTGCTCCTCTCTCTGGTGCATTAAGCTTTATGTTCCCGGTGTATAGAGGGCACACCTCTACTTTGTACAGCACTGCTCAGCGCTAAAAGGTTCTCGACCTGCTTGCAGCCATTAAGGACCATTGATGTGTTGTTGACTGAGCTGGGGAAGTAGGAGCCCTTGCAGAGCTACACAGGAAAGCTGTCCAGGTGGCACTGTGCAGGGGTGTGTGTGTGTGTGTGTCTGCTAATAACTGCTGTCTTCAGCCCTTCAGGCTGGCCTGAGCAGTGCTGCAGTCCCTAACAGCGAGACACTGCGCAAGGTGGAGCGAGGCTCGCGTATTGTCACTGTTGTGCCCCAGGACACAAAGGTTGTGCTACAGGTCAGTGCTCTGCACATGTCTGCTGAGGTTTGCTGTGGGGGTGTAGAGGGCAATGTCTCGGTAGGTAGCTGATCAATCTGCAAATAATGCACACAGCACTACAAAGCTGATCTCCTGTGCTGCTGCAGCACAGCACTTCCAATCTCTAGGCTAGATATGGAGTGATTTTGAGCATGTCTCTGGGAGTTAGTTGGAGCACAGGCAATTGTGTTCATACCAAACTGGGGGTGTTGTTCAAATTCCTACTGGCTGAGGCAGATTAATGTTTCGTATTGTGGCCTCTCCTGTGAATCTCAGACCCGCCTCTTAGTACTTGCTGTATGTTCTAGCAACCCTCCATTAGATTCGGCATCAAATTTGTCCAAATTTTGGAGTGCTGTGCTCGTTCTTGAGAACCAGCAGAGGCTCACAGGACGTGGAAGGATTCATCTGTAATGAACCTCTGGAGGTCTGTAGCCTAACATCCTCTTCAGAGCAGCAAGAAGCTGATAGCTAGATTAGTTTGCTCTGTGTTTTGTCCTGTTGTGTGGAGTCTAGCCTCCTGAGGAAGGAATGTTCCTGAGCTGAGAGAATTTTCAGATGATTCAGGTTAAGTGAAACTGTTCTTTAAAGTGAACAAACAAGCACATAAAACTGCAAATAGCAGACAAGCCTAGAAGAGTTAGCCTATCCTCACTTTGTCTTCTATGTAGGCTAAGTAGCTACAAGAAATAATTATGTGGATCTTATGCTATAGATGCCAAGAGGAAATCTGGAGACTGTTCACCACCGAGCTCTGGTTCTTGCCCAGATTCGAAAGTGGCTAGACAGGTAAATGGTGCCGGCATATTCTGGTCTTCCCTCCCCCATGCTGAGCTGTTTAGAGCCCATCTCTCGTAGTGCTGCAGAAGGACGGGAGGCTGGACTCAAAGAAACTGGCTTTCTAGGTAGGAATGAAACTGTTTCTGGGTCTACCACCTAGAAATCCAAATTTCGGCAGTCCTACCTGACTCACATTTCACCATTGAGGTGCTTATTTATGTACTAAGACTGAGTGGGTGGGAGAGATCTTGGTCTGCTCCGTTCTCCAGACATTTTAATCTCTTCATGACTTGCTTGCTATTTCTCATGTTGTATTTGCTAAATAATTCTGTTCAAGTTCTCTGAAAGAGAAATTGTTCCATTAGACTTAAGTGTAGTTCTCTAAGAGAGGAATATAAAAACTCAAAGCCTGTCCCTGACCTACTGCAACCTGATCTACTGGTCCGCTCAACTGCAGAGGCTGGCAGTGTAGAGGATTGACCTCGCACGGTTTTTCTGGAAGGCAGTCTACGTGGCTTGTTGCCTAGGCTGTTGTTCCCCTCCAGCTGGGTCTGTAGTTACCTCTAGTGAGCTGCATCTGTTTGTGGATACTATACCTATCCAATATGTAAACTATCCCTCTTGACTCATTCCCCCAGGCTTATGTTCAGGGAAGCATTTCAGTGTATGAGGAAGCTGAGGATCAACCTCAATCTTCTCTATGACCACAATCCCAAGGCAAGTATGCTCAGTTCTGTTGTGTCCTTTTCCATATCCATCTAGTCTGGTTAGATTCCTTCATCTTGTACATTCAAAGAAGGTCTTTGAACTTGCTCCTGTAGTTCCTGTACTTGTCAGAATAACAGTAGTAATACTCTTGTTCATTTCAGGTATTTCTGGAAAACGTAGAAACCTTTATCAAGCAAATAGATTCTGTGAACCATATCAACTTGTTTTTCACAGAACTGAAGTGAGTATAATTCTGCAAATGGAAGTATGCATGTAATTGGTGGTGGATTGTTTTGACAAAGTATTGGCAGCTGTTCAGTTTCAGTGGAAGGACTCAAACAGAAATCTCATGTGCTGGGTCATAAAAACTCAAGTGAGCTCGGTTGTTTCAAGGACAGTAAGTGTATCTTTTGGGGAATTTCAACTTGGAGGCAATCATTACATTTCTCCACTAAGGGATTGTTAGGACACCATCTGCCTGCTTTGACTTGTCTGCTGGCTTTCTGTAGAAGGACAAATGTTGACAGAAAAGGTTTTGTACCCCTATAAAGAAAGGCATGACAGCCCTGTTTGTCTGAAGCCAAGATACTTGTTTAGATTCCCAAATCAGACATCCTGGTTTCTTTCTGAGGTTGAGTGACAAAGAGGTTTTAAAGCACTGGAAGCTTCAAGAGTTCTCAGGCTTGCTGAAGTAATTTGTTTGGGAACTAGAGCTAACACTCGTCTTCTCTGTGTTTATTTTCAGTTTTGACCTGACCTTAAATCTTTGTCTAGAAGTAAAATCAAATTACGTAATTTTCAGAAGTGTTCTTTGCTCAATGCCTCCACAGTGGATTTAGTAGAATGCAGCTGTATCTTGAAAATATTACCTTCAAAGTTTTTTGTTACTACAGCAGCTCTGACCAGTTCTCGGTTTTTTTCAGTACCTCATTTGGCTAAGAATCAATTGGGATGGATAAGAGATGTTAGAGAGCTTTCTGGTAGTGTGGCAGATTGTTTGTCTGCACTGAATGACATATGAGCTATTTTGTTTCTGCGTACATTTCTGTGTTTTAATGTTACTGTCTTTGTACTGAACTATGTGATGGACCAGGCTGGTATTTGTGTCTTTTTATTTAGAGAGGAAGATTTCACAAAGAGCATGTACCCGACTCCGAATGGTAGCAGTAATGCTCAACCACGTCAGCATCTCAATCAGAAGAAAGTAAACCTCGTATGTGATATGATGAGAGTTGCCATGGAGCGTATTGACCCTGAAAAGTGAGCATTTGCTTATGGTGAAGGAACTACTAGAGAGATTTCTGTTAAATCACTAGCAGAAAAGCGAAGCTGTCCTTAATGTCAGTTATTTTGCTTTGGATCCCCTGAGGTGAACCTGTGCTCTGCAAAGCCTGTATCGCCGTACCTTCTATCTGCTGAGGATACTCTTCTGAAAAGCACAGCATCTAATAATTCCAGAGATAGCAAAATATCTTTTCCCTGAAGTATTAAAGAAATAGACGCAGGACGCCTACAAGGGTTTGAAAAACACACAATTTAGGAACACTGTGTGACATGGGGGATGGAGGGAGATGAGCAAGATTGTCATCCCAGGGAAGTGCTGGCTTTATGGAGCAGATGGCATTTCAGAAAAACCTCAGCTGTTCTGTCTGAGACTGAATTATTTTTGTAAATCTTCAGCTGTATTTCTGAATGGTTACCTTTTTGTCACCATCCTCCTTGGATGAATCAAGACTAGGCAAAAATTAAAGGGTGGGAAAATAGGATAATATCAGTGGTTGGTGAAGCAGTGTTAAATCCTGGGCAACTCATGTGTGAAACAGTGGATACAGCAGCAGCCAACAGTGGGTTGTTGCTGTACCTTAAAAACTAAGACACTTTACAGCAAACTGTGTTGGTAATCAAAGCATTTCCTTACACGGGAAACCTGTTTTGAAATAGTACATGTGAATAATATGAAAGTGGAAATAACCTCCTAGAAAGCTTTCATTTTTATTTAAAAAAAATAAAAAAGCCAAATTTAATCTGGAAAATTACACCCAGCAATCTGAGCTTTTTGATGGGTGTTACCTCTCCATTCATACTGGCTGGCATAGCAAGAAAGCTCATTCTACTCAAAACACACCTCCAGTCTTGCAATACGTTTGGGAAAATTTAATTTAAATTAAAAAAAAAAAATTAATTTAATTTAATCTAGTCTAATTTAAATTAAAAAAAAAAAACTAAACCTCTTTGGTATATTTGGTTCTCCTCTTGTTCTCTGTTTTCATTGAAAAAGCTTGAGTAGTTTTTTTCTTTCACAGAACTGTAGAATGGTTTGGGTTGGAAGGGACCTTTAAAGATGGTCTTTTCTTTAAAGAAAGTGTTGTCTCATTTTTTCATCTACTGCTTCTGTTTTTTTAGATACTGCCTATCAATACTGACAGCACATGTAAAGAAAAATCCTCCAGAACTGGAAATTGCTCTCCAGAAGGTTCATGATCTTCGAGGTGTTGTATCAGGAACACAAGAGTTGAAAATATGTGGAGTTTGAAGCTTTCATTGTTAGCATGGTTTACCCTGAAAATTATTTTAAGGTGGCTGTTCGTGGAGGTTGTCAGAAAAAAGAAATGTTCCTGAAACTAACTATGAAACTTGAAACTGCTGTTAATAGAACAGCAGTTTGTCAGCTAAGACGAGTAGTTTTGTACTTACCCTTCTTAAGTTTTGTGCTTACCCTTTGCTCATTCTTTGTCTAGGTATGTCAGCAGACAGGCAAGAACTGGAGCTGTTTTGTCTTTCAGCTCAGAACCGAGTTTCTCCCAGCATGGAGTAGGAGGTTTCTGTTCTAGGTCCTGGTGCCTCAAACTGTTAGACTGTGCTTTTATTCTGTGCTGATACTTCTGACTTGTCACCATAGCACACTGCATAAATTACTGTGCTTGGGATGTTTTTTGAAGCTGTGTGGGAAAGATTCTGCAAACAGCCAAGTAACCCCTCCTGCAAGGTGGAGTGAGCCATCAGTTTAGTGGTCTTTATGTGGTGTTTAAGGTTGTGCTAGATACTGCATCCATCCCTCAGACCAGTGTTCCACTGCTAATGATGTGACTGATGTTGTGTTTCTTTCATTACAGAGAGCATTTCTCCAAATGTCACAGCCGTGAGTGCAGAGGAAGCACTAAAATACCTGCTTTTCCTTGTGGATGTCAATGAATTGTATGATTACTCCCTGGGCACATATGACTTTGATTTAGTCATCATGGTGGCAGAAAAGTCTCAAAAGGTCTTGGTTTATAGTTTCAGTGAACAGTTTTTCTTTCCCAAAGGTTCCTTGTAGTTTGTGAGTCAGCCCACATGTTTTATTAGTCGTGGTTCTCTGCACAGGCAGGATTCCAGTTGCTCAGGTCCTCTGTGTGTTTGGGGTGATGCGAGGAACATGGCATGCCTCTGCATCTATTAGTACTTTCTGAGCACAATTTAGGGAACTTGTTTGTGCTCAGAATGATACAGGTCTGTTCTAGAGCAGCACTGCAGAGTAGGGGAGGACTGTTGTCTACAGCATTGTGGCTGCATTCTAGTTCTGTACTCTTTCAGTTTTTGCTTAGTTGGTGGTGGCTACAACAATAGTGTGTATCTTCCAGCATCTGTAACTTGAAGTCTCAATGAAAATCCCCGTCAGGATCTTCATAGAGTTTCCTGGTGTTACAGCAGAGCCTGTTGCCTGTCAATTAAAACATCCTCTTTGTGTTAACGGGCTTAAAACACAGGAATGTGATTTCCATGACTTCTGGTGTGGAAGATACCAGGCAGCTGTATAAAGGCAAATTTACATATGATAATAGCTAATAGTAAACAATATTCGGTGTGATGCATATCAAATACGTGGGACTTTTCAGTATCAATAGTATCTGGATACTGCTGAAGTTTGTGGGTGAGCCTGGTAATTTAAGTTACCAGGCAAGAGTACATACGCAGAATTGATTCTCCAGGATGGCTTACATTTTAATGAGAAATTTTCTTTAGTGTGTTATAGTTTAAAATTTGAGGCTGTCAGCTGTTGAAGATGGGGGGTGAATCTTATCAGACTAACTAAGCTGCTGTTTTTATTATTCTTCACAGGACCCAAAAGAATACTTACCCTTCTTAAATACTCTCCAGAAGATGGAGACCAATTATCAGCGGTACACCATAGACAAACATTTGAAGAGATATGCAAAAGCTCTTGGACACCTCAGCAAATGTGGTAGGTGTCCTGCACATGCAGCATCTCTAAGAAATTCTGTAGTAGAACATTTTTGTTTTAAAGAATCTTTGGGGGGAAATAGCTGAAGAAGGAGAATTTCACAAGGTCATCTTCTCTCCCGGTAATGCTTGGCTAACTTTTTCTCCATAGCTTGGTGCAGGGAGAAAGGTGGGCGTGTGTTTACTGTCCTGTGATCGTGAAGCATAAGCCTTTGTTTTCTTCCAGTTGCTGTTGACTTTTCCCCTGTTAACTCTGCTGGCAAAAGTGAAGCAAACCTTAAGAAAGTGAATCCCTTGGGTTTAGAGTGATAGAGTAGGTGCACTTACGACTTTGCACTAAAGCACCTCTTGTTGCTTCTTAATAAAATGAACCCAGACTGGCGGGGGTCCGTGAGAGTCATGTACTTTCTCTTTTGTTGCTACAAAAAATAAAATATCTCTGCAGGTCCTGAACACTTTTCTGAGTTTCTGAACTTGGTGAAAGATCAGAATCTGTATTGTGAAGCCTTGAAGCTGTACGCCTCCAGCACTCAGGAGTACAAGGTGTGTAAGCATGTGTAGCATGCAGGTTTTTAATTCTCTCACATAGTTGTTTGCATATCCCCCACACCTTGAGTGAGGGCAGGAGTGAGACAACAGTCACTTGCATTCAGGTTTCGTAGGGCGTTGCTCCTCCTGTGTTGTCTGAGACCTTTCTCCAACATACCTGGAATTACTCTTAGCACTGAGCCTGCTAGGTCTGGTCATTGAAAGAGTGGCTGTTACTTCTTTGATCTCATGTCCAAGAGAGCACCTGGGAGTTTGGTTTCTGCTGCGCTGTCTTGTGGTGTACTCATCTTGATGTTTGTGATATAGGTTTTCTGTGTAGCACTTGCAGGTTGCATGGGGACATTTTGTTGTCTGTAAAGTATTCTGGAGAGCGTTAGAGAGCTTGAGGCACTCTTAGGTGTGCCCTTTTCTAGTATGTAGGGTCCCTTGTAGATTTCAATACTGAAGAACTGTAGCTTGCCCAAGGCTATTGTCAAATGTAAATGAATGCATTTAATTTAGATTTTTTTTTTAAGTACACAACAAACAAGCCTTTGTAAAAGAAGTTGGTGAAGAAGTAAGAAGGGCGATGCAGAAACTTGTCTTTCTGCAGCAAAGTAAACGTAGAAAGGTCTCTCTCAAGAGAGATTTATTTCTGGCTTAATATGGAGTCTTTTCTTCTTTCTGTATTACTCCAGTCAAATATATCATCCCCTTCTTGATATAGATTGTGAGCTTTGAATAGTCTGGAGAAGCTGCACGTATTGATTTTGAACAGCCTGTGCCTACAGAGTTTGAGGGCCTGCACCCTCCCTTGCCCCAGTCTTTGACTCCTAGGGTGACATGGTTCAGGGAGACCTAATAAAAATTACTGGTTGGAGTAGGGAAGAAGGGGCTGATTTCCTGCAGTTTGTAGGTTACCCAGCTTCAGAAGTTAGGTATTTCCTTATGTCTCTTACTTTAGTACTGTATGAAAAGTCTGCGCGCTGATCAAAACCCTTCAGCTGATAAAAAGTTTGAAATGAGGTAGAATATTGTGCTTGGAGGTTCCTCAGGGGATGATGTCCATTTAATTCTCACTAGTGTAGGACTGCTGCTGACTCCACAGCTGATTTCTTACTTCTCTTTTGTCCCTGTCTTGCAGGATATCAGCGATGCATATGGGGAGTATTTGATTCAGAAACAGCTTTATGAACAGGCTGCACTGATATTTGCTCGGGCTGGCATCTTTGCAAAAGCACTCGATGCATTTCTGAGCAGTGGCAGCTGGCAGCAAGCCCTGTGCATGGCTTCACGGCTTGGTTACACAACGGATAAGCTGTCCAGACTGGCACAGAGCATGGCAGGTAGGCTTTGAGAGGGTGGAGGTGAACAGACCAAAACTGGCTGCTTTTATTTCTCGTTTGTTCTGATTTTTCATTAAAATCAGAGAAAACTTTGCTCTTCAGTGTTTTTCTTAAAGGACTGTAATTCCCATGGGTTTGTGTGATTGCACGTCACCTTTGTTTCTCACAGGAACCAAAAGATGCTGGGGCTGAGCTGGTTGGCACCCCAGAGTTGCTGAGCTAGTTGTGGCCTTGGCTACCCGGGGCTGACTGGTTCTTGCATTTTCCTTGCAACCTGTTGCTTAACTGCTGTTCCAGATTGTTTCCTTGGTTAACCTCAGGGAATGGAGATTTTTTAAAGCATCTGACGTGACTGAGTCCTTCAGATGTCGTTCACACAGATATTGCCTAGTCACAGACTGTAAAGGCTGTTGCAGAATTTGGTGCTCCATCTTCATGTTTTCTCCGTAATGCCTGCTAGCGGTCAGGACAGGCAGGTACACATAAAGCTACGTGTGGTCCTACTGCTGAAAAAAAAGATGGGTTGTCTTAAGAGTTTGTGCTCACTAAGAAACATGAGGCTTCATGCATGAGATGTGTCGTGAGCCTGGCACGTATTTCAGCAAGAAAATGGAGCATAATCCTGGGTTTTGCTGTACTCAGAGGCAGAGTTTATGAAGAACCCCTTAAACAGTGGGAATGGCTTCTGGGAGTAGTCTTATATTCCAGTATTTTCTTTTTCTATCACTTAATGCAGTTTGGATCCTTCATGACTTGCCTTTAACGCTTTTTCTAGTGCCCCTCTTAAATTACAACTGTAGTTTAGCAGGATGAGCACAGATAAGCTGTCTTCAATGCAATTTGCTTAGGTAATTTCTTCCTTTTTTTTTTTTCTTGGCCCTGTGTATCATTTTCTCACTTATACCCTAGCAGAAAAGCCAGTGCTAAAGCTGGTCCTAAGTTTTAAGAGACCATAAGTCCTGAATCCCATAGGTTTGATGCTTCCTGGTTATACCACAGAGAGCAACAGACATAATTCTCCCAGCAGATACTGAGACTGTGATACACTGAAGCTTTCAAGAGAGATTTCCTGTTTACATCCTGCCTTCCTCCACTTAGGGGACTCTTCACAATTTCTGTCTAAAACTGTAGGGGAGAGGTTCTTCAAGTGCCTATGAGAGACAAGAATCATCAATTTCACAAGCAACTGACTGATGATGATACAGGTTAATGAATTCTCGACATCAGGCAGCCCTTCTTTTTATCATGCAGATTAAATAAGTGTCTGAGCAGGTAGAAGGTGCTACAGTGAGTGGGATGTTCCTGTACTTTATTGTTTTGTAGTCGAAAATCCAGCTGCTCCTGAAAAGCTGAACTCCACCTTTTCTCATAGGAAAACTGGTTGAACAGAGAAGGCATGCGGAGGCAGCCATGCTCCTGGAGCAGTACGCTCAGGTAATGTGCCTCTCCTGTCTGTGCCCCAGCAATATCCTCTGTCCAAGATACACTCCATCTTTTATTTTCTCTGTTCTCCTGGGCTGCATGTGACTCCGTATGGGCTGACTACAGGACAGTCTGTGCCATGAGTTCCTTTCGGAATGGCAGAGAAGGTCTGGGTGATGCAGCAATCGGAGTAGATGAATGCTGTGTCCCCAGGTTTTCTACTCATGAAGTTACTTCTGCTTTGGTATGAAAAGGTTCAGAAAGCTGAAGTATGAGTGCTGGAATAAAGAAGTATGAGTTCCAGAGGGACTTTCCCTTCAAAAGGGGCTTTTGTTGTGTGTGTTTGTTTTGTTTTGTTTACTTTTAATGAGAGCTTTTTGTTTGTGTCAGCACTCCAAGGTACTGGGCACAGTACCTTGTACTATTCTTGTGACTGATGTTGCTGAGTAGAAGCACGCATCATGTAGGTGCTACCCAAATGCGTACTACTAGCATCAGTAGCAGCAGGTGCTCTGTCTTTCCAGGACTATGAAGAGGCTGTTCTCCTCCTTCTAGAAGGGGCTTTGTGGGAAGAAGCTTTAAGACTGGTAAGGAATTTCAAATCTCAAGAAACAGAAATACTGTCTGGATAGCAAGAAGTGGATATAACTATTTTTTTTAAGAGTGCAAGAACAGGGATGGAGTCCAGGTTAGATCTCCAAATAATATCTTGTTTCCTTTTCCTGATTCAGATTCACAAGTATGATAGGCTGGATATCTTGGAGACCAACTTCAAACCTGCCGTCCTGGAAGGTAAATCTGTGCACAAACCTGAAACTTTGCTGTGCTGTGGAGGTGGAAGGAGGTCTTCTCTGGGCCTGTGGGAAGCCATAGCACGCTCGTACTGGAAGCTGTATGGAAGGATGCTTTGATTCTGCCCAGCTGATGTTGGCCAGTTAGCTGCATTTGGCAGCATTCTACTGAATGTTTGAAGCTCTGCAGTTGCCATAGGCTCTTTTCAGTTTAGTTAAGCTTTTGAGCTTTTTCAGACTTCACAGTCACAGACTGCAAAGGAGTAGGTGTTTACATGTCTATGAACAAGGAAAACAGCCCTTGTTCCAGCACACAAATGTGTGGTGGCAGATTTATGGGCTATGAAAACTGCTGTTTGTTAAAGAAGCTCTTTTGAAAATATTATTTGATACCAGTATTCTCTCTTCAGCCCCGGAAGATGTTTGATAGCTGTCAGATGTTCTTTGTTCTCATGCTATGGGCAATAGGCTATGTGAGTTCAGCAATATTTTTGTTTAGCTTGAACCTAATTAATGTAAAGAGATGCGTTCACAGAACTTTCTTCTCTTCCTGTATTTGAAACAGACTCCTGTTCCAGAGATGCTTGTCTAGCCAGTTGGTTCTTTCTGCACCCAGCTGCATTTAAGTTTGGTGTGCTCTTGTACTACTAGCTTTGAATTTCCTTCTGCTTGAGTCCTTTTGGGTGCTTTACACCTGACTTCCAAGGTGCTTGAAGGACTGTGTTTCTTCAAGCTTCTTGTGTAAGAATGCTCTTCTGACTCCCTTGTACAAATGTTCATGTTCTTACCTTGGATCTGATCTTTTTTTGTTATTGAGCAGCCCAGAAAAGTCAGCTGATGTTCCTAGATTCTCAGAAAACAGCATTTCTTCGCCATAAGAGTCGCCTGCAGGTAGTCCGAGAGCTGAAGGAGAAGGCTAGTGAGAGCCTGCATGGTTTGTATTGAAATGCATGTGACTTTCTTCTGCATAAGTAACTGTGATCATCCCCTTTTTTTAATTTTGTGGTTCTCATTTACCCTGATGGAGCTGCGGTGTACCCTCTTGTAGCTTCAGTGGTATCTACCACCCCAGAAACAGCATTCTTCTCACCTCACCCCTTGCACCGTAGTTGAGGTGCAATTGTTTGACCTTGACCCATTCCATGAAGAGCTTTATTTTCGCTGCTATCTGTGTCACAGCTTTCCTGGGATAAGAATGCTAAACACAACTGAGAGCACTTCAGAATGAGACGGCACTGTCTCCACAATGGCAGCTTGCCTGGGTCAGACCGTGCTCAGCACATCCTTTGTGCTGAGTACCTCCTAGGCATACTCACCTGCAAGAACACACTGGCTTCGGGAAAGTTTTCTGAAAGCAGAACATTCTGTCCTGGTCCAGATCTGCTGCACTGAGATTGTCATCCCTCTGAGTGTGCCATTGAATAATCACAGTCCCTGCCAAGGCAGAGGAGCTGCGCTCTTCTCACAATTTCTCTTTCTTCTTGTGTGCGGGCTGAGTGGGCTGAGAGCCGCAGGGCTCTGGTGCACCGACAGGTAGAATGAATCTGCCCAGGCTGCTTTTGCAGAAAGCCACATAGGTTACCCAGAGAGAAGGCTTGGAATAACTGTGACCTTTTTCCATGCTGTGACAGTTGTTAATGTGTTTTGCAGATTATGAAATGCCAAATTGCCCAGAATTGGATCTTTTCTCTGAAACCAGCAGTGTTGTGACAGCTAGCGACATGAACAGCAAATACTCACACAGCAATTCAAGAATATCAGCGTAGGTATCTGCTTCCAAATTAGATGGTGGCTGCCCTGGCATCAGCCTTTATTTGGGAGGGCAGTTTGCTCATGTTTGGCATGCTCTTCCTAGCAGCTGTACATGCCTTGAAACTGTTTTAATTACAGGCATTTCTTGGTTATTTAACTCTTGTTGGAGGGAAGAGAGCAGAAAATGCCAGAAGCTAGTAGTGCAGCAGGAACTGAATGCCCAGCAGAGGAGCTGTGAGCACAGGCTCTGTGCAGGAGCTGGCTCTGTAGGCAGCTGGCACGTTGCCAGAATAGCTGGTTGTGGGAGTTTTGACACAGGAAGTAGGCAGAGTTTCTCAAACATTAACAGCTTGTGCTCTTTGTCTTAAGCTTTGCATTTTAATAGTTGGGGCTCATTATATAATTTCATACCTGTTCTCTTCCCACAGTGAGCTTCTGTGTTGCTTTTGAGTGCTCTTCATAATATAAGCTGCAGTGTGGGGCGGGCTGTGTTAAAGGTTGGTGTAGTTTGTGGGGCCACTTCTGGACTCCCTAGTTGAAATCTTGAAAAGATAGAGCTGTGGAAAAAACATGTTTTTTTTTCAGGTCACTTTCTGTGCCTCAGGTGAAAAGAGAATGCAACCATAGTATTCAGCATATCTGTGTCAGAGTGTGCTGATCATTTTGTGTCATTAGGTAACTAATATTGGCCTCTGATTAGAAGTTGTTTCCCCGTGGAAATGGGCCAGGAGCTGGGCTGTGTTAGTGCACGGCTTGTGGAGATAGCAGAAATTAAAATGTGCACAGGCAAGCACAGACCATGGCACCAAACTGTTCCAAGCGGAGTTCACTTTTGCCTGCTAGCAACTGTTGTCAACCAATTTACCCTACTTTGTGCTTAGAATGATGCTTTGACCTTGCTGGAACACAAAGCAGTTGTGTTTGTAGAAGAGAAACTGTAGGACAGCTTCCCAGCCCAGCTACCAACTTGTGTTTCAATACTGATGCAAAGATGCATCAGCTAACATACAGACAGACCCTTTTTACTGGAGAGACTAAGGGCTTAGGTAACAAGTTGCATGCATGCTGTTGACATATCTTCAAATTCACCCTGTTACAGCTAATCCTGTTGCACACAGCAGAATTAAGCATCCTTCTTTTCCAGGCGATCCTCAAAGAACCGGCGCAAGGCTGAACGCAAGAGATACAGCTTGAAGGAGGGGAGTCCTTTTGAAGATGTGGCCCTTCTGGAAGTCCTGGGAGAAAGCGTCCGTGCTGTTGAGAATGTGAAAGGTAGGATGGCAGTGATCTTAATCCACTCTCCAGCTTGTGAGAGCGGCCAGCCTCCTGCTCTTCATAGATATGCTGAGGAGAGGAGCTTCGCAGTGAATAAAACTGTCTGTGGTGGACTTTTATTCAGTTCATCTTCCTCTGCCAGGTGGAATAACTAATAGTGTGAGCTCTCCTCATTTGAAATCTTGGGAGCAGGTAAGTGAGGACCTGTCAGTGCCATGAGAGGTTTAGCTCACATTTTGTACTCAGGCGCTCTAGCAGTTGGGTGGGGACAAGGAACCAGTTCTGATTTGTTGCTCCCTGTCCTGTATCTCGATACCAGAGCAATACAGCTGTTTATTTCACACTCCTATGTTAAATATCATTGCTTGGTATTCTCTTCACTCTCCAGGAGATGTACACATCCTTCTGAAGCAGCTTGTACTGTTTGGTTTTGATGAGCAAGCTGTGGGACTGCAGCAAGTCCTCGAAGAGGTTTTGCAGCTGATGGAAACCTCGATCCCAGAAATCTGGACTCCAGATGTGCAGCAGAGTTCTCTCAACCCGGTCCGTGCTCATCTGCAATACTTTTGATGCCTGCTGTACAATACCAAGTAATTGGTAGTGCTTTGCATTCTCCAGCAAAGAACACAGAATCCTTCCCTGGCACTCCAGTTCTGCCCCTTTTTCTACAGACTTTAAGTAGATGCAATGTGTAGTACATTATAGAAGTGCTGCAACTTCTGAATCAGTACGCCCTAGATACGTGTGACAGATACAGCCTGCTGTGTCTGTCCCACTGAATACCGTGTTGGACATGATCATATCCTATAGGGCATGTGTTAATTTGTCCTCATGACTTCTTTTCATAAGCTCTTCCTTAAGCAATTTCCAGAACAAAGGAACACTCTTTTCTTTTCCAGCCCTATTGGTTGAAGTGTTAGCATAGCTTTTATGTAGTGAAATAGTGGTTGTCCATACCATTATTGTGAGATGAAAAGCAAACAGATTGGTCAATTTGATCTGAACCAGAGTATCATAAAAAGTATACTGCAAAAAGGTGAGTTTTATCAAGCTCCTAAACTTCAGCTTAACACAGAACCAGGAAATCATGAGGACTATACTAGGTCCTGTCCAAAGTAAAAGTCTTTCTCTGTAATGAGTAGTTTCTGAGCATTCAAGGTGAACACAAGATGTCCCCCAGTATCTTTTCCCTTGCCACTGATTAATCTGTCCATTTAAGGGGAGATTAAAACTGCTGAATGTGGTTGTAGGAGCTGAGGCTCCCCAATGAACTTCAAATGTTGCTGATTCTGTAATGAAAGTAGTCCTGCCGATTCATGACACTTAGAATCACAGAATCATTAATGTTGGAAAAGCCCTCCAAGATCATCAGGTCCAACCATCCCCCTGCCACCGATGTCACCCACTAAACCATGTCCCTAAGCACCACGCCCAACCCTTCCTTGAACGCCTCCAGTCACAGTGACTCTATCACTTGAAATGCTGCAAAGAAGTAAGTGCTGAGATGAAAGTTCTGTATTCCGAATGTTGACCCAAAGCAGTTCTTTCTGCCTCTCTGTCAGCTTTTCTGAGACATTTCTGGGCTTTGATCCTTTATTCCTGATCGCTTTGAGCGGTGGGGTCTCCTGCAGCCAGCTGCTTTTGCTCCTGGAGTCTAGCCTATCAGCAGTTTTCTTTGTAGGCAGCCGTGCTCTCAGCCTTCCTCTGTACAGGTTGGAACATGGGTATTACTTCTCCATACAGGTCCTGGGTCCCAATTCAACTGCTAACAGCATTATGGCTGCCTATCAGCAGAAGAGAATGCTGGCTCCTGTTGTACAAGGTTAGTTCTGGCTCTGGGTTAGGTGTGGGTGTGAGATGTCAGCAAGGCCAGCGAGCACTGAGGCTCTTCAAGCATTGACACCTGCCAACAGCCGCAGCGTTTCTTCAGCTGTAGGAGTTTATTGCTTTACCTTACGGTGTCATCTTCCTCGCGACAAGTGAGCAGTCTTCTTAACAAGGTTTTATTTTCTCTGAAGTCCTGCATTAAAACTACTGCCTGAATTGCCCTCTTCCCCATTAGTCCTCAGTTCTCTTCCCATCTTCCTTTACTACTCCTGGAACTGCCAGGAAAAAGTCCTCCAGCAGACTCCTGGCTGTGAACACAATGTTAAGGACTTCTCAGTGTTATCTGATGGAAAAGAAAGCAAATTAATTAGTTGACAGGTCCCAGAGAAACTGCATTGCTGGTACCCTGTGCTCTGACATTTCTTCTCTTTGCCTTTCAGATCCAGAGCTACTCATTCCACCAAAACTCAATAAAAATCTACAGTGGAAACTGCATCTTCTGCAGTAACTAAAAGCCAAGGAATCCTAGAGGACTCTGAACTGTTACTTTTCATTATTATTTCATTACACCCTTATATAAAACCATTGTTGTCCTGCCGTTCCTGCTCTGTTGCTCATGGGGCTGTCCCTGCAGGCGATTAAGCTGTGCCTGTGACCCATACTGCATCGTGCTAGTGGTGACAGCCGCTTGCATCCCACAGCAGAGCTTGTGTGCAGGGGTGGGGAGTAGCAGGCTGTGCAGATCTGAAGGCTGCTGACTGAACCCAACACGTGCCACCACTGTGTCCTCACTTCCAGGTGAAGCAAACCCACGAGTGCCCAGCGGGTGCTTTTCTCTTCATCACACTTCCTCCCGTGGCTGGTACAGTACCTGCCGTGAGGGCAGGTCACGTCTTAAGCTGCTCAGCCTGGCTTAGAGATCTCACCAGTAAGCCTGTACTAGTGTCAAACTGCAGCTGGTAACCAAGTAAGTTATGTTTCCTCTGCTGAAGTTGAGTGTTGGTAATAGCAGATTTTCATCAGAATCACTTTGTTGCATTAGAGTGAACCCCGCATTACTGACAGCCATTACTGCCCTGCTGATCGTGCACCAGGGACAACTTGGGTATGTGAAAACATGGGAAAAAAAGCTGGGGAGGGATACTTGTGTTGGTGTTGCACGCTGCTGGGTAATGCTACCCCAGTTATCTGTGCTTGATGCTGCTGTGTGGCACTGGCAGGTGAGCAGCTGTGCCCTCTGTGCTGTTGCAGAACAGTTTCAGATGGAAACTGATGTGTAAATTCATACCTGAGGATTAAACTTTCCTACAGAATACTTCTGCAATCTGGCCCGAGAAGTAACAGCACCGGTGTGGGGAGCAGAGGAAGGGGACAAGCTCTGCGGATGAGGCTGGTGCTTTCAGTGGAAGCAGCGTTGCTCCACCCACCCCAGCCCTTCCTCTCAGTTAATTTTGGCCTGGCAGCTTTGTGTTCAATGCAGTTCAATGCACCGTGGGAAGAATGCCAGCACCAACAACGTAATTCCTGTCTGTTGTATCTGCTGCGTTCTGCATGCATGGCATTAATGTGTCTGGTGCTGCAGGTTATTGTTTCCTTGGTGTGGGAGCTCCGTCATGTTGGGGTGGCCGCATGAGCCTGCACTGTGCTGGCTTGGGATGGTTGGAGTGCAGTGGAAAAGCAGTCCTTTGTCAGCGTTATATAAGCTTTGGAGCGGTTTTACTTCCATCTGTTCTGAGTTACATGGCCTCTTTGGGTGGTGTGGGGATGGCTCGAGCCTGTTTTCGAGCATTGTGATGAGTCTGGAAAGGAGGTTGTACGAACACAAAGCCTGAAGGCAGCAAAACACATGGACAGCTGCAGTGGATAGCAGCTTTTTACTGGGCTTGGGTCTTCAAGCTGGTAGCAAAATCTAGTCCAAAGTGACACGGAAAACACTTTCTGATCAGGGAAATAAGTGATGAAGTCTGCGGTCCTCTCCAGTTCTGGCCCTGCAACTGAAATGTGGCATTGACACTGCTGATGCCTGACACTTCAATCTGATGCTAGGAAGTGCTTAGGTCTTGTTCAGCCTTATCTATTGCCTAGAAAAAGATTTGCTTCTTAAAGATCCCAAGAAAAGGCAAAACTTCTGCTAGCTTGATGGTAATTTCCTTGTGCCAAACACACAAGTTCCTTTAAAGTCTGCGTTGGTTCTTTTGTTTTTCCATCATGGTGCTAGTCAGAGCTGGAGACCCTTTTCTTAGACATGTTCTCCTGTTCTCCCATCAAGGCAAAATCAATTCAAGTTTGCCATGCAGGAGGAAGAGCAATCTTCTTAATCATTCATATCATAACTCAGATATGAGGTGGTTGTCTCGCCCTACCTGCTCTGCCCTGGGTGAACTCCTACAAAGGAGCAATAGAGCTGGAACCAGCACCTACTGCCAGTGTGCCTCCAGAGGGGAGGTCCTGCATCCTGCTGCTACAGTCCCTGAACCTTTGCTTCTGCTTCAGCAGTAACCAGGAGTTTCCTTGCCCTGGGTTTCTGTTTGGATGTTCTTTTGCCTCCGTTGCAGTGCATCTCGCTTCAAAACATACTGTGCCTTAGCTACTGTCTTTGCAGGTACACTGAATTTGCTCTTAACGTTTGTAGAGGCTCTTGCAAACAGATGCAGCTGAAGTAAGTCATTAAAGCATAAATAGAGTTAATATAAGAACTGTCCCAGTTTCTGAGTAAATGTGATGCTGGAAGCCTGCTTCTCTCGTCAGGCAGTAGTTTGCCACCAGTCTGCTGTCCTGCTTCATTAAATACAAAAGAAAAAAAAAAAAAAAAACAGACACTGTCAAAACTAGTGTAGCTGTAGCAAAAATCTTTTAATGTAACCACAGCAAGGGGTAGAGGGGAGATGCTCTTGAACTGAATCACGTACCCTTTTCAAAAATAGTTTTAAGATACCCAGTGCCCCTGTCAGAAGCACTTCTTAAAAATGCAGGAAGGACCCCACTCTTCATACTCCTTCCTGTAAACCCAAAGCTTCTGGAAGGAGCGGAGCGAGGCCAGGATGGACCCACCAACCCAGACAGAAGACTTCCTCTGAGGTGACGCCGTGATGAGGACGTTGTCGCTGGGCCACATCTTGCTGAGTTCACTCTGGAAGCGGTCAGGAAAGCCTTCCATCATGGTGCTGCCGCCACACAGCAGGACGTTCCTCACCAGCTTCTTGTTGATGTCAGCGTCGCACTTCTCGAGGCAGCCGAGCGTCAGCTGCGGCAGCCCGGGTTGCTGCGACCCCAGCAGGGATGGTTTGAAGAGCGCTTCGGCACACAGGAATCTCTCTTTGCCGACCGTGATGAGGTGCCCGTCCGGCAGCTCGTAGTCAGCTTGTTGTTTCTTCAGAGGCAGATTCAAGTCCTGCATGAGGTCCAGAGAAGTGTAGCAACACCTCTCTTTGAGGTCTTCAATGATGCTCCGCTGGTTCTCCGTGAACGTGTACCCAGACTCGTTTAGTAGCTGCATGAGGTAGTTTGTGATGTCCAGGCCAGCGTAATCGACGCTGCCCGTAACGCTGCGCAGCACGTAGCCTTCGTAGATGGGAACCACGTGCGAAGCACCGTGGCCACTCTCCACCACCAGACCCGAGGTTTTCCCGTAAGAGTACATGGACAGCTGGGACTGGTAGGCGAGGTGCACGGCGGGCACGTGGAAGCCTTCAAACATCAGCTCCGCGTATTTCTTCTTGTCAGCCATGGAGCACAGGGGAGGCACTGACAGCAGGACGGCGTGGTCCTCCAGGCAGATCTGCATCTCCGTCTGGAAAATATACTGCAGAATATCCTGGACAGACTGCCAGTCCACCACCACGCCGTGCGTTAACGGGCTGATGAGATTTAAGGGCACACAGGTGTCCTGGAGCACTCTGCCAATGAAGGTTTCTTCTGGTTTGCCCTTGGCTTCCTGTGGGTGGTTACCAACCAAGGAAACGATATGGGAAGGCCACGGCTCCCCTGCGAAGCCACACTTGAAGTAACCCGTGCCCATGTCCACGACTACAGCTTCAGTTTGCTTCACCACCTCTAGGTAACCCTTGGTCTTTGACGCGTGCCTGTCCCTGACTGGTTTCGAGTGGCTTTTCTCTGGCGCTGCCTTCGCTGTGGGCCTGTTCTGCACAGCCATGGCGTGGGTGCAGCTGGGGCTGGAAGTGCTCCTCAGCAGCATCGCTCTGCCTCCACTCCTCCCGGGCTCAGCACGAGTGGACAGAGGGAAGCCCACCCAGGGGCCTGGTGGCAGCGGTTGCGATGTCACAGACTTGTGACATCAGGCATGGGCTGAACTGTGAAAGCAGGTGGCTTTCCTTTCTGGGTGCTCTGGCACGTAAGACCGGCGTTCTCCAGCATTTACAACTGCTGCTGTTCCAAAGCAGCTCCTACTGCTAAGCTTTAGCGCTATTTCACTTCAGGAGCCCGGTTTGACCATGCCAAAAGTGAACCCTCACACTATGTAATTCCCTTTTTTTAAATCGTGTTTTCTAGGTGAAGGTATATTAACACAAGTGCAAGCAAGAACTAAAGAAAACGTGAGCAGTGTTTGAAATTAGGACACAGCCACCCCCTCACCGTTACTGTCCTCCATTTCACACTAGGTTCTTCATTCTTTTCCAGCAGCAACAGGCCACTCTGCCCCATCAGTGTATGCAGCAGCAGCGTGGAAGCAAAGGACGCTCTCTCCCAGAGTAATACAATCAAGATTTTACAAACAACATTTTCCTTGTGTGAGAGGTCTGTGTGCTCTTTTACTGACAGCCATTTCACCCAGAGGGTGTCTTACTTAACAAGTCCAAGCTGTGCTTAGCATTAAATTCGACCCTACAAACCGGTTCTGGGCCTCTGAACAGATTTCCATTGCTACTGCTGTGCTGCCTAGCCAGGAGCTCACACCTTAGCAACAATCGGAGGATAAAGACTCACCAAAAAGCAGGCCTGGAGAATGATGGCAGCGTTGGACCACACTGCAATGTCTGAGCGTACTGCTCTGGGGGACAGCAGAGCTGTGTTGTGTGCTGTACGTGTATTTTACATGTAAATGGTTAAATATGCCCTTGTGCATAAAGAAGTCAGACCTGCCCCTCCTGAAGTCTGAGCAGTAGGTGGCAATTCAGCAGCACTGCAGCCTTTGAGCAGAGCTGGGGCAGTGTGGCTGGGGTGCTGCAGCTGATGCTTTTTCCCTGTATATTCTCGGTACACTCCTGTGACAGTTTTGTTGCCAGCCACACCAGCCCCTCCAACATTGTGTCTTCAGAAAAGCCTTTGACAGGCAGGATACATCGAAAGACCACTAAATCATTGCTTCTCCCCCTTCACTACTGAAACCCACATCTGGTCTTAACACCTCAACTTCTGAAATAAAATAAATCTGTTCATCCAAACAAAACACTGCTCCCACGCTTCCATTCACATATGGATCAGCATGGCAGCGTCGTGACAGAGCTGCAAGCACCCTTCATTTCAGAGGTCACTTTATTAAATTTTTGTCTAAGCTTTGACAAAGTTATCATGCTGCTGTTTGCAGGCTCCATTTTCCCTTTAACATTTCTCAACACAATTAACAAAACGCGTACGTGTCCCTTAACATTTCGAGGTTGTTGCTTTAGCCTGAAATCCAAACGCACGGGTTGTCAGGTGATTTCCTGCAGCGTCATTTTGGCCAGTGTTTCCTGAGGTGCTCCTTTAGCTGTGGGATAGTGGATAGCTGCTGTTTGCAAATATGGCATCTGAGGGGCAATTTGAGAAGTTCAGAGGCATGATCTTTCACTGTTACCTTTCCCTTGCTTCTTACCATCTCTATCACATCTGAAATAAAACCAGAGACGGGAGATATTGTGACTGCGTAACAACATGAAAAGCGTGACACTGCAGAAATCTGAACGCCACTTCACACGCACAGCAAGTCATTACTACGTTTTATTTTAAGCCATCCACACAATTTGGTTAACTTTTAGTTAATGCTGTTCCCCAATATCTGAAATCACACAAGACCTTTTACTTACTGTGATTAAATGTATGGCTTATGCTTCTGTTGGGAAAAAAAAACACATCTAGAACGCACAAACATGGTTATGTTATGAAATACTTTTTTAATCATTACCTTGGGAGTTTAAGAAGTATTCTGTAGTAAAAGAGTTCCAGTGCTTTTTGGTTTTCAGGGCAGCAGAATCAAAATCCTGGCTGATTACATGCAAATGCAGGTGACTAAAACAAATATACAGATAAGAGAGAAGAAACGTGTTAGTGCACAAAGTACTTTTGCAGCAGTATCAGGTAAAGCACGGTCCAGTTGAGTAGGGCTGTCAGACTTATGGATCAGTCTTATTTCATCACGTTTGACCCATAGTTCTGCCACAGAAGAAACACAGTCCGTGTGTTCAAATACTGTCTCATGCCAAGCGTTCCACTTAGGCAGAGTCGCCACCCTGCACATCCCACTAGCACGTAACTACAGTCTGTATTCCTGCGGGTCTCCAGAAAGGCAGAGACGGTGGTTTTAATAAACAAAAGGATTAAACTTTGTAGAGTGTCTCAATGGGACTTTACCGGTGACTTGATGCCCACTCCAAGAATCAGAGGAAACTCAGGATCCTCTGCAGGCACTCGGGCACTGCACTGCCTGGACTTATTTACACACGAGATTAAAATCCTTGCTCTGTGTCAGGCTGCACTTGGCTGGCTTAAGAGTCACTCTGATCCCGGATAAGCGCCCTGGGAGGGGGGATGGCATGCACGATGGCCGTGCCACCCCTTCCACTGGCCGGGCACAGTGTACCACGCCCCAGCCCCACAACCCTGCTGGGGCCCGGCGGGCACTGCCCACCTGCTTCCAGACACGCGTGGAGCCCACCAGCACCTATGCAGCAGCAGCACGCTCACAGCTGCACCCAAACGCCTTGGACACCGGTCAGTTTTTAGCATTTAGGAGGACTGGTTATCCTTCGGCAATGCCAGACCGTTACAGATTTAGCTCCAAGCCTGTAAATCCAGAGCAGGGCCTCCACCTGAGGGCTCCCCCAGGCCTTACCTCATGCTGGGGATAGCGTGGTAGCCCAGCCGGAACTCCAGGCTGCCTCGAGCAGGGCACTGGTCGATCATTTTTTCCCCAACTGCATGCATGTGTTCCAGGAGCCCAAGATGCTCCCTGGTGACCGTCTTCAGGCTTGGAATGGATTCCCATGGCAAAATAAGCCAGTGGTAGCGTGCTTTAGGGTATTTGTCTTTGATGACTACAGTCTTCTCGTCTTTGTAAACCTAGCAAAACAAGAAACTTGATTAGATGCTGATTGGAAGCTAAATTCTTTATCCCTAAAACCACTGCAGTGAATTTTGAGTGAATTTTGGGCCATTAGCCATCTGCACGTCCCATCACGGTTGCAGAAGTCCTTAAGTACGTATTTGTGTTGCTAGTAGAACTGGGCCTGCCAGGAAAAAAGAGCCAGGAAAAAAAAATACTATACAGCAAGAAATACTAAGCAGCAGGGCATTCCACCTCAAAGAGGACCGTGACTGTAACCATGCTGGCCCAGCATGTCCCTTCTTCCACACCAGGCAGCTACGGAGAGAGACAATCCCGCATCCTTCTTTACACGCTTCAAGGAAAAAGCCTTCTGTTCCTATGCAGCAAGGAGTACAGTGGCCATTGCTACAAGAGGATGTGAAAACTCTTGAACATCACCAGGGCTCACAGCAGTGAGGTCCAAGAAACCCTGCTTCCACCAGGCTGCATTCGGGCCATGTGGTCACTGAACAATACTCAGGGCCCTGTGCTGAATACAGAGCACGTAGGAATGCACTGGACAGCCTCACACTTTGAAGGTTTCTGGAGTGAAACACAAGTCTCAGGCGTGCTACAAACAGAGTGCGACTGTAGACCTCCTCCCGCATTACAAAGCCAGAACCTTCAAATCTGAGCTATTTCATTTCATACTACTTTGCAAGAGCGTTCATTCATATAAAGGAGAAGCGATTTCTGTCTCTCATGCCCTCCTTTCCCGTGTTTTCCTTTTGTTTTGCCCTCTGCTTCAACTCCATGCAGCTCATCGGGAGAAACAGAAGCAAAGCATGTGGAGAGCAGGGCGGGACAGCACATCCGTGGCAGTAAAAATGTGTCAGGTTCTGAAGCAGAAACTGTGAGCTGTCTCTCTGATCTCTTAGCAGCAAGTCTGTTGGTGAGAGATGGATGGTGTCTTTGTCATCTTTGCTAATTATTTTCATATGTTTATATAAAGAGCTGATCACTCATGCTCTCTGGGCAGGAAGATTAAAATTCTGTCAGCACAGAAATCATAAGACTAATTCTTTCAGCAGCAAGACTGCTGTCCTGTCTTTATATACACACATCAGTGTTTGTATACACAACCAGGGAGAACAGACAATTGTGACAAGGTGTTTCCAGAAAAAGACACCTTGTCGTGTCTTTAATAGTGATTAAGAAGCAAAGGTTCTGTGGCTTGTGTGCTTAACTCCGAACCACAACTAACAAACTAACAGTAAGCCACGAATAATTATTTGTGTTCTAACCTTCCAAGAACAGAAATAAGAAAACTGGAGGAACAAGTAGCCATACTGGAGCCCAACTCTCTTTCTGCTTTTCTCAAGCTCAGGGAATGTGGAGAGAAATTCCTGCTTTTCACATGTTTACGAATGGTTGGAACGTGTACACAGCTTGGAGAAATATTAATTTCTGGATTACTCTCCTGTCTAATTCTCTCAAGGCAAAAATTCCACTGCAAGTGCTGTTTGATGCAGATTATGCTGCCTCTTTTGGAGATAAGCTATTAATCTTGTTTTCAGGAAGGAGTTTCTATATACTTGCAAAACTCTGAAATAAAACGAAAGTCTGCTTTTTACTTAGGGATAGGGAATATTCCCTTCAGGCTGTCAGGACACAATGATGAGAAAGCGTACAGGCTGAAGCCACAGAAGATGCTGTCAGATTGTTGCTTTCTTTCAGCAAAGTCAGCCCAAGGAAAAGCACGATGCAGCCCCGGGGAAGCAGAGGAAGGGAGGTGCGTCGGGAGCCTCCGCAGAAGGTTAAAGGAAGCCACCCAGGAAATCCCTGCTGGCACGAGGAAATAGTGTGGAGCTGGAGCCAGGGGTCACATCCTGCCAGCTGCTGCACAGGTGTAGCAAAGTTAAAGTTTACTAGAAACCAGGAAGCTGCGTCGCACTTGGAGATAAGACAGTGCTGACTGCCAGAAAGCAGGGGTCTCCACTCCGTGCTCACTTCAAATCGCAGCCCTGTTTTTGTCAGTTTCCCTGAGAAAACAAAGCAGCCATGCTGCTCACCTGCTCTCCCAACAACCTTTTTGTAACTGCTGGCCAAACTTGACAGCGTAGGGAGCTCCAGGATAATGAAGTTCTGACATTCTGCAGGCTCCCAAAGGGACTGTAAAGACCCCCAGATTAATGCTGCTACGGACAGAGATGAAAGTGCAATTCAGCCCTTGTGAGGTACGCCCCCAGCTAATCTGATCATTAAACTGTGGCATGAAAGGAAAAAGCTCGTTTAACTTTGTCAGACAGGAGCTGCTGCGAAGTACAAGTGTACAGTTCTCACCTGCATTTTTGGATCTTGCATGGAACTCTTCAGACCCTGACTCCAGTGTCCTAAATGTTCCTAAAGAACAGATGGAAAAAAAGAAAAAAAAAAAAACATTTTTATAAGAGAATTAAGAATATAATGACACATTTTAAAGCATTTTGTTATGTGCTTTCATTGGAACTATAGCAACAAAACAACAGAACGAACAAAGTAACATGAAAAACAAAAGCTGATTGACACCTGAATTATTTCCTTTCCACGAACACCAACACAGGCACTCCAAACGTCCCCACAAAGCTAGTTCTTGAAAACAAGATGCTGTTAGGACTCAAAGCTGGAAACGTAACAGCAGGGAGCTCTGTACCTGCTTGAGCTTAGTCACTGCCATGCAGGTTTGGGCCCAGGCCATCATCACACTCTCATGGAGGCTGACGTTCAAACATTATTCCAGCGCTGACAGAGAACCAACAAACTGTCATTTTTCTTTGCCCTTGCCACCAATACGGCCCTAACATAACTAGCCTCAGGCCACCAAAGAAATAAAGAACCCATGAGATTGAAACTTTCTTCAGGGTTTTGTTTTTATGCCTTCTCCAGCAACTGCAATTTTGCTGTTCCAGAAGCACTAAGACGTCCATGGCTCTTTTTTATTATTATTATTTTGTGCATGTCAGCAGGGTTAAAAAGTTCCTTTCAGAAGATTTTGGCTGATAACGTCAACGTAAACCCGGTTCTACCTTAAGGAATGACCAAAACCGGGAGGCAGGTGCAGAAGGCACAGGAAGAAAAGGGGTCAAGATGTTCTGTTCTCTGTGCACAAGCTTCTCGATAACCACTGCTCTGCCTGTAAGAGAGCAGATTTCATCTCAAGAGCCAGCACACTATCCTTGCGTAACTCCCGCTGCACAGAGCCTCAAGGAGATCTGCCCTTCGAGCACAAACTGCAGCAGGAAGCAGAGAACGAACCCTCGCTTGCTACAGCAGGCCCCTTCACACACACTCACCAGCTGAGGTGAGCATGGACACGAGCAGCTTTCTCGGGAGCCGCATGATCTCAGGAGCAGAGTCTCTGCCTCAGCACGGGGCAGCCTGTGTGCTCTCAACACGTCCAGCTGAGAAGCTGTCCCACAGGCAGCACCCACAAAAGTGATGATCAAAGCCCTCTGATGGAGGAGGAAACTCCAGGGGGAACAGCAGAAGTACTAACACCATGAGACTTGCCTTTTTGCTCGAAGTCCCCTCCTGTGGGAACACGCTGGTCTTGCTTAGCTTGAGCTCTGCAGAACTGCCTTGTGTATCCACCACCTCCGTTTTCTTTGCCTTCCTGGGCACATTTTCTATATCATCGTTCTCAGAGGAGTCCTCACATGGCCTCTTTTCAGCTTGTACTTTCTCTTCTGCTTCTGTAACATCTTTCCCCGATTCTTCAGCAAATTGCACGGTGTAGGGGTAAAGCTTATTCACGATGTGCAGAACTTGGCCTGGCCTCATTTTCACCTCTTCATCCTTGCCAACATCCACTAAATCAACACTAGTTGGGTTGACTCCTATCTTTGGCAGAGAGAAAAAGATTAAAGGAAGTAAAAAAAAAAAAAGAGAAAGAAAGAAATGCAGAAGATGCAACTGAAATCACCAGCAACTGCTGCTCAGTAGCCCTGGAACACCACTATCCAGTAAAGGAAACGTGCTTTGTCTTCACCCCCTGCCTGCCCCACAGCGACTCACTCCCAGAATCAGGAAAGCTGAAAGCTGGAGGCACCTTGCTGCCTGTCTTGCAATCACAGCCCTTGGCTCCCTGTGGAAAGGACCCAGCAGCTCTACTGCAGCTGGCTACAGAGCTACAGGAAGACCTGTGCCTGGCTTTTCAAAATATACACAACCTACTGCTAAAATAGTAACAAAGTTAGTAACAATTATTTCTGAAAAAAAAAAAAACAAAAAAAACAGTGGTTTTAAGAAATTATTTCAGTCCAATTCCCGCCAGAAAGCCTCCTGAGTTCAGATTACTTTATTTCCTCTTTCTTCTCTTTTTTACTATGTTTTGTTTCCTGCCCAGCACCTACCAAACTCTGTCCCATCAACGCATCCACCTTCAAATGCGTAATCTCACTCTTTGGTTCCTTTCAAAAGAGCTGAGGCTCACTAAGCACTCCACTAAGGCTTTCAACACTCCCCTGTGTAACCAAAAGAACGAAAGAAAAGCCAGGAAGCAGGTTATTTGAGCCCTCAGAGAGCTCAACTACGCAGGGATAAGCTCCTTTGTCCTGGCTTTTTTTGGGTCCCAAGGCAGATGTAGTAACTTTTCCCCACTCCACAGAGGACTGTGTTCACACAGTGAGAACACTTGCCTGTTGCTTTAAGAGAGACAAAATCTCTCAGCCCACCTCAGCTTGTGCAAAACATACACAGGTCTATCTGTGTTTTAAAGCTTTTGTTTTCATTTTGCATGCTATGCTTTCACTAAACCAGTTCTGCTATTGACTTTCCTCTAGCAGAAGCTCAGGACAGCACAATCAAAATGTACTTGCTCTTCTCGTTTCATCATTTTATGGATCTACACAACTCTAAAATGATTTTCCACCCAAAACGGTGCTTTAAAGACTGAGAAGTTACCTGAAGTCCATCTGATAACTGAAAAGCAGCATTTTTTTCCTTTGTCTCAGCCTTAGCCAACAACATGGTTGTGTGGGCAATCTAATGGTGACTGGCTGAAGACAGGTTTGGCCTAATCAAGAGGGTGACCTGAGGGTAGCCAGGAGTGCCTGGTTTCAGCAAATGCTTATAAATAAGTTGTAGGAAACCAGCTCTTGCTTGTGACTGATAAACTCTGACAGTGTTTCTTCAGTTTGGTCCTAGGGAACCCGTTTGTTTCACAGGATGGTACCGTGCCTCTCCCTGCCCGCTGTCTGCTTTTACGAAGCGCCTGCCTGATCCCAGGCAGCACCTTTTCAGCCTACACTTACACAGAGTTTCACTGAAATTAAGTACATTTCACACACCCCTGGCCAACTGGGCTGTTTAACTGACCACCGCAACCCTGTACAGGGAGAAAACTCCAGAGCTGGCAGCGTAAATGGGCTAACATCCCCTGCCAGGGGGTCCTCCTGGCCCTGAAATACCAGCAGCACTGCATTCAAATCATGGCTAGGACCGACTCCTGTGAGAGCGTCTGCGAGATTTCTGCAGGATTCGCCACAGACCAGCAGGGGCTCGGGGCTTGCTGAGCTCAGGAGGACATTTTGATGGAGGATAAGAGGGCTGATGTGTTGTCCACGTGGATGCTGCTGCTGTGGACACCTGCACCTGAGGACAAGGAGCTTTCCTTTCACACTACCCTGGGGACACTTTGTGAGTATGAGAGGAGGCCTACGCCCACCCAGTATGTAACACGAGGATGCCTTTGCTGATGTCTGACAGCACATCCCACCTTTGTGGCACCCACATCTTTGCCTGCCTGTCGCTTGCAACAAAAACCCTCCACAGCTGCCTGGACCCGTGAGTACGGGGCGCGCTCTGACCCCTGCTGAAGAGCTGCCTCAGCTTCAGAAAAGCAAGACGAACGCTCAGGAAGATCGGCAAGTTTAGGGGATGAACTACAAAATCTGCAAGGCGTGGAGCTGGGAAGAACAGGCCGAGGGTCCGCAGCATTAGGGGCCATGCGTTGTGTTCTTCTGGGTGAAAAAACTGTGTGAGAAGCTCCAGGCACGGCGGCGAGGATTGCCCCCTACGCTATTTAGGGCTCATTGAGCACCCTACCTGCACAGTACCACACAGAGCTGGCGCAGCAGCATACCTGCCTCACCGTGACGTACCCCTTGCTGCAGTCGGCTTGGAGCTGAACTGGAAAAAAAAAAGAAAGAAAAAAAGAACAAAAAGCGTCAGAAAACGCGCAAACCGCGCGGGGGCAGCGCCGCCCCGCCCCGCTCCTCGCTCCCGCGTTTTGCCCCCCCGCCGGCCGCACCTTGCCGCCGCGAGCACCTCCTGTCCGTTATCCCCGTCTCGGGGCCGCGCCCCAGCACCACGGCAGCCGCGTGAGCCAGCGGCACCCGCCGGCCGCCGCCGCCGTCCCCCGGCACCAGCCAGCACGCCCGCATGGCGCCGGCGCTGCGGGGCTGCCCCCGGCCCCCCCGCGGCCCGCCAGGCCCCGCTGGGCCCCGCTAGGCCGCGCTAGGCCGCGGCGGGTTGGCCCGGTTGCCATGGCAACGCGGCTCCACCAATGCGTTCCCGCCGCGCGCGCCACGTGACCCCCCTGACGGTAGGAGGCGGGGCGGGCGGCGCTGACTGGCTCGCCGCTCTTCCCGCCCCTCGCTGTGATTGGCCGCGCTGCCCGCCAAGCAGCGGCTTCCGGGGCGGGGCGGCGCCGGCTCAAAAGCGGGCGGATGCGGGCCCGGCTCAGAACTTTCCAGAAGGGTCGCGAGCGCTCAGGCGAGCGGAGCGGAGCGGGAAGGGGAAGGGAAGAAGGGGGCGCCGCCGGCATCGTGACGGGGGCTCGGGGCCCGGCCCGGCGGCACCATGGTGAAGGAGACGACGTACTACGACGTGCTGGGCGTGAAGCCCAACGCCTCGGCGGAGGAGCTGAAGAAGGCGTACCGCAAGCTGGCGCTCAAGTACCACCCCGACAAGAACCCCAACGAGGGCGAGAAGGTGGCTGGGGGGGGCGTGGGAGGGGGCTGGGGGGGGTCCCGGTGCCGTCAGGGCGGCTGGCTGAGGCGCTGTGTGTCTGTCCGCGTCTGTCTGTGTGTCCGTCCCGCAGTTCAAGCAGATCTCGCAGGCCTACGAGGTGCTGTCGGACCCCAAGAAGCGGGAGCTGTACGACAAAGGCGGCGAGCAGGCCATCAAGGAGGGCGGCTCGGGCGGCGGCTTCGGGTCGCCCATGGACATCTTCGACATGTTCTTCGGCGGCGGCGGCAGGATGCAGAGGGAGAGGCGAGGTACCGCCCGCCGGGGGTGGCTGTCGGGGGGGGTGTTCCCGCGGCAGCAAAGCCCCGAAAGGGCGGCGAGGCAAAGTTAGAGCGCGTGGTTCACGTGCTGGGTCTGCTGAGCGCTATCTCGTGTTAATGGCTAACCCGACCCTGTGCGCGGACAGCCTGAGGCTGAGTAAGAAACGGTAACGTGCCTTGAAGCGGTCTTTTCGGTAGCCTGCTGTAGAAGTTAGCCCATAACCATTAATTTCTCCTTTACTTAGAGTTAAATGTATCAAAGTGTGGTAGCCACATAATTTCCAGTCCGTGAAACTTTTGTTTTCTTGTGGTGTTGGTTGGAATCGGGCTGAAGCTGCGGTGAAACGATGCTCAAAAATTAAAGTCCGGATGGGTCACGCTGGGAGAGTATAACATGAATTAAACTGCTTCAGAGCAGTGCTGGCCGCAGCACTTCCTAGGTGTGATCTCCAAAGGGACAAAGAACTGAAAAGGCTGCATGTCAAAATGTTACGTTTTTGTATCAGAGTATCACTTTTGTATCACAGTCCTGTACCAGGCAGGACTGGCTACACTCCACAGAAAGAACCCCGCAGTTGCTACAGTTGTGATCAGTTACCGGGCTGTTCCTTGGTTCAGTTCCGAGAAGTTCCCTCCTGAGAGGAAAAAAGAACCATGCGGTCTTTCAGCAGTGCCTCACGCTTCCCTGTGGCAGGCAGAACTTCTTCCTTAGTCGCAGTTAAAATTGAAATCTTGCATCTGAGACTTAAATATAAAGCTTTTATTTTTTTTTTAATGTTTTGTTTGTTTAATTTGTGCCTCCAGAGAAAGGTCTCTGGCTTAACCTAATAGAGAAGCATTATGGACAATGCTATTAGAACAGTTACTTAATTATAATTGCAAATGGAAAATAGCAATTGGCTAATACCAGCAACACAGCTAAGCAAGATGCTAAAACTTAAAGGTTTTTTATTGTGATTGGGGAGGGCAGTGGTGTTACCATTACTTTGAGTCCAGACGCTCAAGTAGTTACACATTTTCTTTTACAGGCAAAAATGTGGTCCACCAGTTATCAGTCAGTTTGGAGGATATGTATAATGGTGCAACGAGGAAACTGGCGCTGCAGAAGAACGTTATCTGTGACAAATGTGAAGGTAGCTGTGAAGTTGAAACGCTGTAGCCTTTGTTTCTAAAGCTGCAGAAGTAATCTCTGCTTCCTTGTTTCTTCTGGCAATGTGTAACCATCCATCCCTGATTCTCCTGCCAGGACGTGGAGGAAAGAAGGGCGCGGTGGAGTGCTGTCCAAACTGCAGGGGGACGGGCATGCAAATCCGAATTCACCAGATCGGGCCGGGCATGGTGCAGCAGATCCAGTCCGTGTGCATGGAGTGCCAGGGGCATGGGGAGCGCATCAGCCCCAAGGACCGGTGTAAGAGCTGCACTGGCAGAAAAATCGTTAGAGAGAAGAAAATACTAGAAGTTCACATCGACAAAGGTGAGGTGTCCTGCTAAGATGAAGCATTAAGCTTGCTTGTACTCACACTGCCTTTGCAGCACTGAAATAGAAGCTTTAACAAGTACACAGTGTTGATTTGGTGAGTAACGCCCTCGAATACATAATGAAGTCACTTGTTGCTGGCTCCAAAAGGAGGAGATCTGTTTTTAGGGAAGATTGATCACTTCTGTGTTAGCATCTTAATTTCTGTGCACATAGCTGAGAATGAATCCTGAAACGTGCTGTGCTGTCAGCAGTGAATTGTTTTTATTTAGAGCAGTTGTGTAAACGCTGGTCTTGATCAGGTAATGGGACTAGTTAAAATCCATCCCTTGTTGGTCCAGCTGCCCTGATGACTTTTTGTGCGTAGGGAAACCACGCAGACTCCGATCACTTCTACTGTGTTTCAGTGAGAAGGGGAACCAGGTCTGCTACAGTAACAGGGTGCCAAGACGGTGCTAAGCCCCTAATGCTTAGAACTGCTCGCTGCGTAACCCTGACAGTGCTGCTTAGCACAGGTGCTCTTGGCATGGCCAAGTGCAATTCACAAACCCTCACAGGGCTCAGAGAATGCCATGTTGAGTGACAAATACTTGAGGAAGTTCTTCAAAAGGTAATGGGAGAAGTCTTGGAACCAGAGCAGCTTGTAAGATAAGCTGTGCTGACAAGCACATGGCTCGTAGAGAAGATAATTTGTTGCAGATCTGTAACTATTTTACATGTATGTATAACCACAGTGCACACACTGCCCTGCTTTAGTTTCCCCTGGGAAAATCCTACAGTAATGCTAAACTTGAAGGTCAGGAGGGAAATATTACTGGCACTTCAAACAAGGAGACCCATTGAAAAGAGCTTTTTCTTTTCCTTATAGAAAAAGACTGAGCTAGAATGAGGCAGCAAGAATTTATGTATCATGACTTCTGTGTCGGTGATGTGGGTGTCTGAGATCATAGAATCATCTGAGTTGGAAGCGACCCACAAGGATCATTGAGTCCAAATCCTGGGTCCCCAAAGGACCACCCAAAAAAAAAAATCAGAGCAGTATGTCTGAGAGCGTTGTCCCCATGATTCTTGCACTCTGACAGGCTCAGGGCTGTGACCACTGCCCTGGGCAGCCTGTCCCAATGCCCGACCACCCTCTGGGTGCAGACCCTTTCCCTAACCCCCAGCCTGAGCCTCCCCTGTCCCAGCTCCATGCTGTCCCCTTGGGTCCTGTCGCTGTCCCCAGAGAGCAGAGCTCAGCGCCTGCCCCTCCGCTCCCCTCATGAGGGAGCTGCAGGCTGCCATCAGGCCTCCCCTCAGCCTGCTCTGCTCGGGGCTGAACAAACCAAGGGACCTCAGCTGCTCCTCATATGTCTTCCCCTCCAGAACCTTCACCATCTTGGTTGCCCTCCGGTCCTAGAGAAAGCGATTCTTGCACCATGCAGTCACTGAGATCGTGTTTCATTAGTCTCTCTGCCACATGTATTTATAGAACTTGGATTGATTGGCTATTCTCAAAATGAATTTTATACGTACCGTTTGTTATCTTTGCAGTGCTTGCTCATACAGTGTTACATTTAAAGATTTTATCTTGGCAGGTGGCTACTATGAGCTACAGTTAGGCTTAATGATTTTGAGCTGTAGCTCAGGTTGGCAGCAGTAAGATCTGCTGGACGTGCGAGCTGATTTGAGGGGAGAAGTAATGTTGAGGGAAGAAGTTCGTAATGTTCTAATATCGAGATTCAGTGATTTCCCAGTATCAGCTTGTGCCTATACAAGTATTTCTTGTTGCTGCCTTTCAATTAAAAAGCTGGAAAATGCTTTTGCTTTTCTACGACAGGAATGAAGGATGGTCAGAAAATAACATTCCATGGTGAAGGGGACCAAGAGCCAGGACTAGAACCAGGGGATATTATTATTGTCTTGGATCAAAAAGACCACTCTGTATTTACAAGGTAAGAACTTCAGAATCCTTAGTGTTCGCTCTTGATTTGCTTGTTTGCATGCTTCCTTGGTTACTGCTGACTTCCTAGCTCCTGGAAATGTGAGTAGACAGGATCCGGTGGCTGGAAGTCACCTGTGAGTCCTGATGTGTGCAGAAACCCCGGTGCAGTTAGCCAGAGCCACGGTTTTGAGTGTCAGGCTGTGCACGAGTGGTTACCTGGGACCTGAACTCAGATGGCTTATTTTTGTCCATCCTTCTGCCCACTGCCTTCAGTCCTGGTGTCCTCAGATAACCCTTGATATTACTGGTTTTGCGGTGTTTTGCTGAGCTCGTGCCGCTTCTGGGACAACTGGAATGTTCCTCCTCTCCCTTCGTAGTCTAAAATTAACTTTTCAGGCAAGTCTCATTCCAGAGACCTTTAAAATAGGGTGAGTGAAGTAACTAAGTTCTTTAAATAGGCTTGAGGATTTCATAGCCCTTGGACATGCAGTGCGTCTGGACATCACTTGTGCTGCCATACTGAAGCCAGAATGGGCGATTAAAATGATTGCTTTGTAATGTCCAGGCGCTTTGTGATTCATTGTACCTTCATCAGAACACATCATGGCTGTGGCCTGCTTACAATTCCCTAGCACCAGGCTGTCAGAAGGCAGGGCTAACAAAATAACTTTTAGCTGGCTGATACACCAGAGAAAGTATTAATATACCTAAAAGGAAGGGATTGATTGTCCCAGCTCTTCCCTAGAATTGGGAAGGCGTGGTGAAGTAAAACTGAATGCAGATGAGCCTTACCATATTTATTTCTTTCCAGTAAACACTTCACCACTTTGAATAGCTAGATTTGATGAGCAACAGCTCTCAGCATGGGTCCTGTTCCCATAATGCTGTCCTGAGATGCTGCATCAATACTCAACACTACTTAATTGCCCAGACTTCTCTATTAAAGCTTGTCCTTTAATAAAGTTGGGCACGATGCTCTTACTGCTTCCTCCTTTCCGTGACTGTTTGTGATCGGTTCTTCCACAGACGAGATGAAGACCTTCTTCTGTCTATGGATATACAGCTGGTTGAAGCACTGTGCGGCTTTCAAAAGCCCATCACAACGCTGGATAACCGAACCATTATTATTACCTCCCATCCTGGTGAGTGCTGGCTTGCTTCCTGCTAACAGTCCAAGCTGGAAGGAACAGAAACAACCATGTGATATAGTAACAGACCTTACCTCATGGACATGGTTATATCCTGGGGGTACTTGACCTTAGAGCTGAAGGCGGTGGGTCTCTGAAAATGACTTTCAGCCTTGGAAGTGATGGAGCACTTAATGTACTTGTAATTATGCTTCTTTTGGGAAGCATAACAAGGCTACAAGAATGTAATGTAGATGTCAGCCTGCTTTCCTACTCAGGAGTTACCAGGCAGTAAGTCCCTGTTACACTGCTGCGTACCAGTGTAGCTGTCTAAAAGAAAATGTAGAAGGCTACATAGACACTCAAGGGAGTTAGAACTAAAGCTGCTTCTGCTGCCTGCCTGAATTCCGTTCCTTTATTGCTTTTCTTGTTTTGTCCTTTCTTAGGCCAGGTTGTCAAGCACGGGGCTATTAAGTGTGTGTTGAATGAAGGCATGCCAATTTATCGCAGACCGTATGAGAAAGGACGTCTTATCATCGAGTTCAGAGTAAGTGGGTCAGTGTGACTGCAGGGCGCAGCTCAGCACTGCATCATGTCCCTGCACCTGGTGCTGGGAGCTCTGACAGCAGGCTCTGTGCGCCACCAGTTCAGAGGAGATTCCGCCCTGTCTGTTGTGCTACACACAAGCACAGGGCTGATGTCACCTGCAGTGATGTAGCAGGTTTTGGCAGATCATTGACCAGTGGCTGGATGGGAAAAGGTAAGTTCAGGAACACCTGAGTAACTCCGGCTCTTGATGATTTCAGGTGAACTTCCCAGAGAGTGGCTTCCTCTCCTCAGATAAGCTGTCCTTACTCGAAAAGCTGCTACCTACGAGGCAGGAAATAGAAGAAACTGAGGAAATGGAGCAAGTGGATTTAGTGGACTTTGATCCATCTCAAAAAAGAAAACATCACTATAATGGAGAAGTCTATGAAGACGATGAGCACCACCCTAGAGGTGGCGTTCAATGTCAGACATCGTAAAAGGGCCAGTGAATAACTTGTGATGCTTGTTTTGTATGCATTAGTGGATGAGTGAAGGACTACAAGCGGTTCACCCTCACTTCCTGCTATTTGTTGTTATATCCAGCCATAGTTGTTTCTTAAAAGCATAAGGAAATAAACTAATGAAACTGACTTGGAAACTTGTATACAGCTCCAGGATGCAAGCTCAAACCAAGTTGATTGCACTTCACCCTTGCCTGTTGATCCAGAAAACTCCTTCACCTGCTTGTCTTTTATTTCAAGCCTTGTAATTCCTGTATGTGTGCAATTGCTGAGGCTTAGACTAAGATTCTGTGGTGGTCTTTTTTGGTATTTTCATCTTATACTCTGATAAAGTATGCACAAGTACTTTTAAATCACGGTAAGATATAGCTAATCTTTGTACCTGTTAGGATATCATGTTAATGTTCTGGGCTTGCGCTGGGGATTATCAGTAGGGACTGGCTCTAACACGGCCCCCTAACACATGAAGCTGACAAGGATGTGGTCAATCTTCACAGGCCTGTTGAAGCCACATGATCCATGACTTCTCTCAAGTTTCTGCACATAAGGTCAAGTAGTCCTTATGCCAGCTTCGGTCTTGACCTTGGAGCTAGATGTGAAGCTTTGTTCAGTTCATGCTGGCTGCTCTTTGGCTGCTGTTCTGCATGATACTGTGTATAGAGCCAGTGGTTGCTTGGCTGCTGCTGCAGGAGCTTCATCCACTACTGTGCATGAGTGAAAAAAAAAAAACAAAAAACCTCCAGGCCTTATCAGCACACATGCGGTTTGAGTCTTATCACCCTGCTGGCATGTGAAGCTTGACTTTGCCCTTGATTACTGAAATCAGATACCCTACAGGGTATGTCGTGGAAAGCAGTATGGTCCCTACTGGTGTTTATATGTGAGCCTGCAGAAAAAAAAGAAACTTACTGTCAGTGAGTATCCCGACTGACACATCTAGGATGTTCTGAAATTAATGTATTGTGTGCATTATTTTGAGCTGACTCTTGAAAATTATGTATGAATGTTCTAATTATTGTAGATGAAGCATTTCCAATATAATTACAAAATTGTTCATTGCCTCTTTTCTGAGACCAGATGTTGGTTTAAAGATACCACACCCCTCTTTTTAGGCAGCTATTCACAGAAAATTCCTAGCAAAACACATCTTTCACAGAACATGCTGAGCAGACAGGTCTGGATTTAACCTCTAGCATGGTCTTGTTTTACCATCTGGCTTAGGACACAGCTCATGTTTTCTGCCCTACTTAGAAGCAAAAGCAGGGAAAGGATTGTCACGTTTCTTTCCTCCAGAAAATGGCTGCTGTGAGGACAGTCTGTGTTGTATTTCTGGAAGCAGGTTATGCAGTACCTCTTGACCTTGACTTAGAGGTGGGTTTTGTTATAAGGACAGCTTATGAAGTGTTCCTTGAGCCTCAGATAGAGCTCCCTTTCAGGCATACACAGAACAGACAACCTGGGTCTTGCCCACACTTTTTCCCTTCATCTGTCTCAGCAGGAATCAGATTCCGTAGGCGAGGTGTGTTTGTGAATTGCACTCGAGCTCATTAGCACTCGAGCTCTACCCCTACATCTAACCAGCAGGAGCCTTTGCTTCGTCAGGGGGGGAGTAGAACCTAATCCTGCCACTGCCAAGAGGCTTCCACAGAACTGTCCCAAGCCTGAACTGCACAGGGATGTGTGAACTCATCCTCAGGACCAGACCAACCCCTATCCCCACAAAGGGCTATCAGTGGCACAGCATACCCTCAGCAAGGTTGCGGATGACGTGGAACTGTGAGGAGCAGCAGGCATTGCCACAAAGCTGCCTGTGCCCTGGCTGCACCAGGCAAGGAATTAGGTGGTATTAGGAAAGGCTGAGAGAGCTGCACCTGTTCAGCCTGAAGAAAAGCAGGGGGTCAGCCCAGACGACCTCCAAAGGGCCCTTCCAGCCACAGCCACTCTGTGGATAAAGCCTGAAAGAGCTCTTTGTTGTTTTGTTTACAAAGCTCCCATTTTGGAAAGATGGGAAGAGCTTAACAAGTTCGCAACAGCACATGCCAGCTCCCAGACATTTCATGCCCAACAAAGAGCCGATGGTATCAGAGGAATTTGTTGCTACACTGGGAGCAATTTTAAAGGCTGACAAAATGAAGCTGGAGAGGGCTTCAAACTGTTTGCATTATGAAGCTCCCAGTCTCACAGTGTGAACAGCACGCTATAAATAAAACATTGTTATGCTCCCTTAATGCCAGCTCCTTGTACCTTGCTCCACAGGTAGCTGAAGAATGCCCACAAATGATTCCTACTCTACGCCAGAAATAGAGCACACAGCCACTTTTCTCCTTGAACGCTTCCCTAAAAGCTGGGCTGTCCCCCTGGACATTCAAAGTTTGACTCAGCCTGTCCCCCATCAGCTGCCGTGATCCAGGTCACCGGGGCTGCGTACTGCCATCCAGGGCACAGCTCCTGAAGCCCACATCACCCACAGGAACTGGAGATGAGGTAACTCCGCCTAAAAAGGACTCCACAAGCCACACAGACACTAGGCAGGAAGTGAAGAAAGGCAGCACTTGATCATTTATAACTGACTTGTAGCATAGTCTTCCCCATAGGTCTCTGCAAAGTGTTTTCCTTCCATACCTCAGACTGAACACAGGTGTTACCAAGCTGCCCAAATCGCAGGTAGCCCCCCTCACCCAAGCTCACAGTTCAAAATCCTGTGCAATTTACAGAATTAGATTCGCAGCGACAGTCTGCCACCTCTGGAGATCGTTCAGTCTTTCTAACCCTTTGAGAATTTAGTTGCTGTATTAGACACTCACAAAGGACCTTTTCCTTATGAGAAAATTTTCATTAGAAATGATCAAACTGTCAGTTCTCAGCTGGTCTCTAAATCTTGACAAGTCAAAATAGGGTCTGTTGGTTTTTTGTTTGTTTGTCTTTGCGGATGGCATACTGGTAATGAATGGTACCAGAGCAGGACTGCACCTAACAAGTGAAGGCACTTGAACAAACTATTACCCCCAATAATGTATTAAATAAAAAAGTTACACACACACTTGCAGAACAGAGCAGGAACCTAAGCTTGCTTATTTTTCGCTGAGACAGCAGTAGCTCTTCCCCATATATTCTGTAAGTACGGGTGGCTGCTTCCACCAGTCCTGCTGTAGGAAAAGGTGGCTGCTTCCACCCAAGCAGGGAGGAAATCCACTGATCCCCATGTCAGGAAGACTAAATCACTATGATTTACCAGATCTGAGCTGACCTGTGAGACTTTGATCACAAAACACTCCTGCCAAACATTTTGCGCCCATCTGTGCATCACTGAGCTAGGTAACTCCAAGCAAAATGATTCAAAAACAAAGTAAGGCCCACGGGTGAACACCAAACACTTTTTCTTTAATGCTAACTAAAGCACTAAATGTTGCCTTGTTCAGGTAAAATGGCACAATAACTGTCTGATTCTCCAGAGATAAAATACCTTCTTAGATGACATTAGAGAAAAAAAAAAAAAAAAAGAGCATTTTCAAGATTATCATTTTACTTTTTTGTTATATGCCAGCAATTTTACAAATTACAGCTTCAGCCAAGGAGGTAAGTCTTACTATTACCCTTTCAAAAGCCCTTTCATCTTGGGGAGTTGAGCCAATAAACTCTAAAACTCATAAATAAAAAGGATAAGAAATGCCAGATTTTCTCTCTCATGTCCTAAAGCTAGAAAATGTATTTAAAATCTTTAGACATTCAGGATTCTGACAGACAGTTACATTTGATACAAGTTTTTTTCTTCTAAAAAACACAAGGTAAGGTATCATTTATATTGAGGATTAGTACTTCCGTGTAACCTGAAAGTGAAGTGAATCACAAGTTAAGTAATATTGAAAATATTTTGTCAGGATCTTCTCCTTTACCAAAAGTGTTAACTGTCAGATGGAGCTTGTCATATGTTTTATTGCCAGAAGCTTCCACTACAACAGTGTATTTTCAGGCAGGAAAAATAATCACTTCTTGCTATCTAAAAAATAACTTTATTGCTGTATCTAAGGAAGTAAAAAAACAATTTAGGAATTAAAACATTGAGGATAACAGAGAATGAATTCTAGAGTTGTAGTGAACAAACAATGCTTTGGGAGAAATCATGCTAAAATTGCTCGCATTTCTTTAAACCAACAGGAGCACAGACCAGTCAAATACACAGATCAGTGCCAAAAGGGTTTTGTCACTGGCTGACGACCAATAATCGCACTAGGATCAAGCCCACCAGCTGAAAAAGACTGAGGTTACTGGAACTGGAACTAATTTATTGAGTCACAGAAATGTTATTACTGTTTGAAAGAAAGCATTCTACAAGAGATGAAAACTAGAAGCGAGGCAGACTCAAATCTACATGCATGTGTTTGTCCCATCATTACAAAGCTTCCATTTTAGCTACATCCTAGAAAAAACTACAGTCGGATTTTAGAAGATTCTGGTGATCATTCACAACAGTTTGGCCTAGGCAGGATCTCAGACAGAATCATCATCTGTTCCAAACTGAAAGTCTAGAATCTTTCCTGTCATAGTGCGGAACCTAGGCATCACTGTTATGATTAATTAGACCCATCTGAGTGCGCCATGCCCTTTGAAAAAGAGAGGAAGGTAAGATGAAAGTCAAGGTATTAATGTGCAACATTATCGCACTAAGAACACGGTGTGTGCAAAACAGGCTTTTCCCTGTTTTAAAACATTGATCCCCTGAGGCTTGTTTCAGTTAAAACTGGTTTGAAGACATTATGCATTAGTAGCAAGCGAGCCCATCTTATTCCTTTTAGCCTGGAAGCAGATGAAAACAAACAACAAAAAAATTGGAAACAAAAACCTACCCCCCTCTCACTGCCACGCTAGGCTGACTTAGAGAGGGAAGTCCTGGGAAATGGGGAAGAAAAAAGTGTTTCATTCTGAGAAAGCTGTGTGACAATGCTTAATACAAATAACTGGAGAAAGTATAATGAAAAATCAAACACAGCAAAACACACTGGACTAGAAAAGCTTCTGCCTTCCCACTGAGGAAAGCGTAGCTTCATTTGCATTCCCGAAAAACTGTGCCTTCACTCCAGCTGTGGAGAAGAGTCTTCTTATCCCGCATCGTTTACTCAAAACATCAAAAACTGACTATATTATATGAAGCCAGTAGCCCGTTGTATGTACAGTTTGTATCTCATTCACTTTTTATAAATGGCGCAAGAGGAGTATACGCTTCAGGAGACAGAACAGCCACTCCCATAGGAGTTGGCCACTCTAGTAAAAATAAAAGTATTTGAAATTAAGTGATGCTACACCTAGCATAAACCTAGCTAACTTTCGACCAGGAATTAAAAATGATGCCTTCTGGAAAACTGAACTGAAAATTGAACACATTATCGCACTCCATGTACTTCGACCTTGTAAAAGCACAAACACCAACACCCTGCAACCAACAGGCATACTTCATAGCTTAAAGTCAAATCAAGCTATGGCTTCCAGAGCTTGAGGAGGCCGTCCTCACTGTAGGTGGCAATCAGGTTCTGGTGCGGGTGATGAGCAATGCCAATGACATCTTTTTCATGAACCTAGAGAAAAAGCAGAAAGAACCATCAGGATAACTTTCCTTTCACAGTGACGCAAGACAAATATTATCTTCCCTTCAGTACTTGAAGGGGACTTAACATGCTTTGTGCATACAGCAGAAGCAGAAATATAACCCCAACAGTATTAAGTTCCAATTTTTGTGACACAGCAGTTACTTTTTATTGGGGGAGACAGACAGTTTTAAACCTACACCAACAGAAATCCACTATATTGAAATACTCCCCACTTTAGACATTGAAGCTGGCATCTCTCTTTAGTTTAATCCAAGACAAATTTAAGCCTGACACCTTGAAATCTGACAGCTTGGTCAAATTCTGCACTAGCTGCAGCCTAGGTTAAAATGTGCTCAAGTTCATGTCATAGTTTCAGCCAAGAATTCCTGTCTTGGTGACAAATATTTTCGTAACTTCTAAGATTAAAATGGCTCTAATAAAAAGTCTGAGAACATTCCATAGCCAAGTGTTCCACATTTTGGAACATAAAAGGAACACGTTTGTTACCAATCAGGGCTGCTGGAAATGAAAGCCACATTGGTACAAAATTTCTCCTTACAGACCTCATAAAACAAAACAAAACAAAACAAAACAAAAAACAAGCATTAATATCATCCCTCTGTTTAAAACTCTGCAACAGCTCCAGCTAAGAACTTACTGTCAGAGTTCTCTCCAGCTTGCCAGTCACTGTGCTAAAGCAATAGAGCACAAAATCTTCACCAACGCAGTAGATCCATTCACCACGAGGTGAAAGTGCACAGCAGACAAAGTCACCACCTTCTCTCTTACCAGAGCTGAAACTTCTTACAATCTGTAACAGAACATCCCCCAGAACACATTTCACAGGATTTAGGTGTGTACATAATCACCATCTTCAGAGTAAAAAATATTTAGGCAGTACTAGGCCTGTTTAGAAAACAGGATCTCTCCATATCTATACTTACTCTCTGCAACACAAGATATTCTATGAAACTGTGTGCAGAGAAATTGCCATGACAGCGAACTGGAGAAATCAAGTTTAAGCCCAGGCTAGCTAATTAACTAGATTATTAACTAGGTTTCTGACATTCTTAAAATGACAGAGAGACTTGAAAGGACAGTACGATCACATACTTGACCCTGCATGTTCATAATAACGACGGTATTCGATCTGTTGCAAACCACAAAGTGTTCTGGGTTTTTAGGCAGCAGAATGACACTGTTCACAGTAATGTCTGTCCCAGCAGTGCTGCCGAGAGACTTGAAGGTGTTTGAGCACTCTGTTGTCTTCACATTCCAAACCTAGAACAAGGAACAAAATTAGCTTTATAAAAAACAGTAAACAAAATTGACTGGTTTCGGGAATAACTCATGGTATAGGATTCAGATAATCTTTTAAGAACTCCCGAAGTGAAATATGAATAGAAGCTTATTGTAAAAAACTAAAAGGAAAATTACCAGATCCATTCTGAACACCATGTGGATACCATGAACAACTGCAGTATGACTGACCTGAAAGTGAATTTCCACTACCCAAATTCAGCCTGGCGCCCTTTCATTAAGTATTTGCCCTTAGGGGCGAGTTCGCACCTGCACCTGCTTTATGGTTTTATCTGGCATCTGTAAATATATGTGTAGCCTACATTTAAAAATGAAATGAAGCATACAAAATGAAGCATTAACTCACCACCTGTGGAATATTTTTGCAGTTTACGTACTAGTACAACCAAAATGGGAGACTCACCTTCTTATACTATTCCCATTATTAGGAGCAGTCTGGCAAGGAGTGCAAGTTTGCAGCAACACCCCATTTAATATGAACAAGATCTATCACACTCCCCTTTCCCCCGTCTATAAACCATTTACCTTTACTTACCCTCAAACACTCCATAATGTAGCTTTTTCTATTTATACACACATATTTTTGTTGGTGTTGTTAGGGCAGTGTACAGAACAATATTTTACTACTCTTACCTATTACACAGCATAGTTATGGTCTTTGCGGAGACTAGAAGCCAAACCTTTCACTCCTACAATCAGTTTCATTAACACTCCTTTATACTCCAAAGGACTCCTAAGCACCAAGAAATAAGCAGGTGTCCAACAGAGTAAGGTAGAAAATGCCATTATTTCAGACAGGCAAATTTCCACATTCTAGGAAAAGAGGTGTCACAGACCATTCTTTTTCTAGATCAAAGCAGTAACCAGCAGGTTACTATGCACTTATGTTGTCCTTTCATATATACAGCAGAAAGGAGCTCTGCAGCAGTCTCTGAGGGGACTATGAACCACCATCAGTTCTCACTTACAGCAAGCTACAGCAAAGAGCACAAGCAGTAAGATACATTAAGCAAAAACAAACAAACAAACAGAACAACTATGAGGTCTGCAGTAGTTGTTAACACACCAGATAGAACGTGCAGAGTTTGAATGCGTTACTTACAAAAGATAAGCACTATCTTACCTTCACTGTGCCATCAGAGGATGCACTGATAATATAGTGACCATCCTGCGTAAAGGTAGCTTCATTGACAAAAGAGGAGTGACCACGGAATTCCTTTAGAGTTTTGCCGGATTTTAAACCATGAATCCTGTCACACAAGAGAGGTCACAACTGAGTGAGCAGCTGAAGTAGTCTGAAACACCCCTTGGCTTCACTGTATTTTAAATCTGAGCTAACAGGCAACAATAGGAAGTGCTAAATCTCCAAACCATAATTCTTTACTACAATCCCCTTTCATCAAAGGCAGTATGTGTTTCTGTAAAAAGCTTAGAGAAATGCCATCAACTTTCAGCTTCAAGGACTCTTAATATATCCTACACATACTAGACGACAGGAGCACGAATGAGAAATTACGATGCTGACAAAATGAAAGTTACAAAACGATTTAAGTTTGGAACTGACCTCCGCAGGTCTCTCACTCAGACTCCTCAAAGCCAAGCTGACCTTTAAGCGAGGTCAGTTTGCTCTGGGCCTTGAGCAAGGCCTTGGCCAGTTAAGAAAATCTCCACAGATGCAGGTTTTCTCTGGGATCTACCCCAGGACTGTGTGAAACTCACTATTTTTCAGTGAAAAGCATCTTCCCTTATACCCAAGCAGAATTTTCTCTTTTGCAACCTGTTCCCATTGCCTCTTACCTTTTCTGCTGTGCAAATGCATGATGTATGTGCTTAGTTATTTATGAGAAATTGATATTGCCAATCTATTTAACCCCTAAATTACAATACCCACTGCTTACGGAAATAGAGTTTTCAAGCAGAAGTTTGAATAATTGGCAATAAAATTCCTAATTTTGTTTGAAGCTTGCTGGCATTGATTCAACATCCATCCTTACATAATCTTGATTAAAATGCTTATGCTATAGTTCATCTATACTAGGATTTAAACAGATTAATGTTTCTCGTTGTTTTGTTGTGCCTGTTCGTTGTCAAGTTGCTTCCAGATCTGTAACAGTACCTTTCTTCCATCTACAGCAGTACCATTACGGTTTACAGCACAGGCAAGAGGCTAAATCTATTAAAAGTTACATAATCTCATTAAATTACATGTTGTATGTATAGAATTGTCAAACACTGAATCAATCTAATTCATATTATAAGTCTTATATCCTGTAATTCAGGATTGAGAGACACAGATGAGGAGACTGGAAACCTTGACAAGCTGGACAGCTGGGCTAAGAAAAACCTCCCGATGCTGAAAATTGATTAATGCAAAATGCAGAACAATCTCAGGCTTCAGAATCGACTAAGGACTGACTGGATGGCAAGGAAGTCTTCAGAAAGAGACCTGGCACTCCTTGTGAAGAACAAACTGAGAGCCATCAGCATGCTGTGGCAGTAGGGAGACCCATCCACATACCAGGATTCATCAGGAGAGCCACAGCCTACAGATTAAGGCTCCTTCCTATCTGGCAGAGCTGAGGCCACCTCTAGAGTACCATGCCCAGTGCAGGGCCCCTGCTATAAAAAGAAACAGACAGGCTGGAGAGTCCAGGGGCCAGAAGGCTCGGCCATATCACAGAAGGGGCATCTGACAGCTGTCCTCCATATAGACAAAAGATGTGAAAACAAAATATTATCAAGTATAACTCAGAATAATTCCAAAGAAGGAAAATAACTGACACAGAAAGCAGCTTGGATCAGTTCTGTCAACAGAAACGAAGTGGCTGTGCATAAACAAAAGAGTTTTGTTGCCAACAAAATCTACCCAGCAGTGGCCAAATTCTACTCAGCAACAAGAACAGCACAGAAGACCCCAGATAGGTGCAGGAGCAGATCTGCTCTATGGTTTGGACAAGAAAGGAAAATCTCCCATGCCCAACACAGGAGCTGCAGAGACAACATGGATAAATGGGAAGTACTTTTGGGGAGTGAAATGATTCTGTCTCTATAGCTCTTTTTCATCACTGAGATAAGTTTTACTACCTTGTGATCACAAACATATAAACCATCTGGCCACGTGACTCTCCTGTAACAGGGATTCCAAGACTGCTGTACACATCTGAGAATCACAAGACAACTTAGGTTGGAAGGAACCCTGGGAAAAATATATTCCAATGCTCTCCTCAAAGCGATGTCAACTTCCAAGTCCAATCAGGTCTCAATAAGGGTTGAGATCCCGCCCAATCTTACCCAGCTCTCTCCACATCGTCCAAGCAGTAGTTTTTCTCAAAAAAAAAAAAAAAAAAAAAAAAGTGTTTCCTTATATATCTGAATTTCCTTTTCTGCTGTTCACCCTTTTTAAGAACTGTGCACTTCTGAGAAAAGCCTGGCATCACCTTATCTACATGTATGACTAGTTCTAGATAAGACAGCTAGGCACCCCTCAGCCTTCTGTTTTCCAGGTTGATCAGGGTCAGCCTTTACTTGTGCATCATGTGCTTTTGGCGAGAAAGCAAAAGCACCAGAAAGGCTGTACTGGCTCTTCCAGATACAAATTCCAACTCCTGCCCTTGTAGCTCTCAGGGTCCATCAGCCTGGTCATTTGGGTCCTCCTTCCTCTTGTTCCCATTCCAAAAGGAGGCCTCTGGATCCAAAAGAGATAAGGGGGATGGATCTAAGGGCCTGAACTTGAGGATACTTAAGAATAATACGGATTCGGGCAGTAATCTGGGACAAGAACCCTTTTAGGATGAGGACTGGTATTGCGCGACTGAGACAGAGAGCAGCAAAAATTACTGTCCCTGACTGCACTGGAATGAGCCGTATCTTCCCTCATGCACGTGCACCTCATGGAGAGACAAACGCCCTCATTCACAGACCAAAGGAGAGCCAAGAGTATTGCCAGTTGAGATTCCCAAGTATTCCCACCACTTTGGGAAATTTTACTCTCTTCAGCAACTATGAGGGGAAGCAGAGAAGATGCAGCAAAAGACTTAAAGGTGCTCTCAGAGGATTTCTTTAAGCAGCAGAAAAAAAGAGCCCATTGTACTGCTGAGTGAAGAAAAATAATCTGGATGGAACCAACTATTTTCACTTCTTTTGGAGCTAATGAGTGTTTGTGATTAGGCCATTTAGGTTGTTTCAAAAAATAACATTATCATGCTATTATCCTTGGATCTTTCTTACTCTAAGCTTACTACAAAAACTGTTGTATCTGGAGGTTGATACAATAGTTTCTTAGCCTAGGAACCTCCCAGAAGGAAACATTCAAGGCCAATTTCAACACCAACAGGGCAGATGAAATACTCTGCCCCTGAAGCAGGAAAAAAGCCTTCATGACCAGGTTGGATGAGGCCCTGAGCAACCTGATCTAGTGGGTGGTGTCCCTGGCTATAGCAGGGGGGCTGGAACTAGATGATCTTTGAGGTCGCTTCCAACCCAAGCCATTCGATGATTCACTCTATGATTCTATGATAAAACAAGTTAAAGAAAGATCAAACTTTCAAACCGTTCCTCTCCAACTCTCAGCAATAAGCTCTCCTATTAGTAGTAAAACAACGCAAAAGGATCAAGCTCCAGATCAAAGTTTAACTCCCTAATGTGAACACTCTTTTCTTTTCTCCTAAACAATATGTGACACCTCTCAGTTTACCTGATTGTCTGATCAAAAGAAGCACTAAGAATTTGGCTGCTGTCTTTAGAAAAACTGAGGCACGTAACACCTTTACTGTGTGCTCGTTCAAACCTCCTCAGGCACTGACCACTCTGGATTTTCCACACCTGAAAAAGAAACAGCAAATAAAATAGAGGTGGTTACTTTGTTATGAGATCTGACACATCAGACCTCACTATGTATCTGTTTCAGGGCCATGCTAAACTTACTTTGTTACCATGTACAACAGAAACACTATTGCAATGTTAAATGACTCTTTCTGGTCACCAGCCCTTCCCACACAGGGTTCTACAAAAAGATACTACCTTGATCTTTCCGTCTTGTGCTCCGGTTGCTAGCATTTCTGTGTCTCTGCTGAAGCACATGCACAACACTGCATCATCCATCATCATAAAATTATCTTGCGCCTGGTATTTCAGATCCTAAACGAAAGCAGAAAACACACCAGTCAAAACAGTGAATTACATGAAAATTAATTTAATTTTAGGCCAAGGTACTAGCAGTTTTAACTTCAGCTATATTTTACAGCCTATCATCAAGCAGATCTCACAGTCTTATAAAAATAGGGAAGTGCTGTTGTCGTGGCTTTATAGGCAACGACACGGAAAGAGGGGGGTGGTGGTGGTGAAGGTGTTATTGCAGACGGAAGTTTATGACAGAACAGAGAATTAAGCATGTATCACGATTCCAGACCAACACTCAAATCACCAGGAAGACATCCTTCAGTCCCTGGGAAATGAAAACAAACATGCAGACTAACCAGAAAGAATAAATCCATGTACCCTGGCCACTACCCATTTAGCATAAGAAGCAACTTACCTTCCTGATCTTTCCAGTGGTGAAGTTCCATACTTCAATGAAACCATCCACAGAGCCAGTGACCAGATACTGACCGTCTGGTGAAAACCGAGCACACTCCACATGCGACTTCTGCCCAAACTGTTTTACAGAAGAATAGAAATTTAGCTTAGCAAGAAACCTAAATTAAAGTAAGCTATTCAAGTTGAAACAAAACTGTAGCCTCATTTCAGCAACAACAATAAAAAAAAGGTTTCTTTAGAGATACACATTCACGTATTTAATATTAAGGTACAAAAAAAAACAACCTGTCAGTACCTACTTACACGAATAAAAAATTTAAAAAAAGCATTCATTTTGATCTGGTAATATCTCTTGAGCTTAAGCCAAACACTTCTTGCTTGCAGAAGAAGCAGGGCCGGTTGTCTTGTTCTTCCTCAGTGAACTGTGAATGTTAACAAACACCTTCCCTGTTCTCAATGTGTATATCATTGCATATGTATCCTTGGCAGGTTTTGGAGACTTCCAAAGTAGTACAAGTTGCTTCACTTGGAATGATGTTTCTCTAATGAAGCTTTCATGGAGAATGTTTGTTTGGTACTTTGTTTTTTATACTTTGCTTTTCCACTTTTGTGGAAAAAGGAACATGTGTGAGCACAACAACCAAGTATAAAAATATGTTTTTGCTCACTACAGAAGTCGAATACCAGTGCTGGAAAAGAAAGCAAGTTCTAATAAAGCGTTAGCAAGCTGCCACTGAACAACTTCTGAAAAACAGTACCTTCTGTTCACTGTGAGAACTAGTAGAGACACTGCAGTGAACTGAAATTCCTCACTGCACAGAACTGCGTGGTGAAGCTGAAAACCCTCACAGGAGGAAACTGCCTATTCCATACTAAGTGCTGCAGGACAACAGTGTCCTTACAGCACACTTTTCTTTCTCTTCTGAAATTTGCATGGCAAAATCCTTAAAAAGAAGATACTGAATCCATTAGTAGGCATGGTAGAGTTCATGATCTTATCTTCAGTCATTTACTGACATTTTGTGCAAGCATATTAGCTTAAGACACTTCTGGAAGGTATTTCCCTCCAGAAACAAAGAAGAGGACTAAGGAAATCACTTCTTAAGGGTGAATGATTCTGAACTGTGGAGTCAAATTAATCACATCCACAAGTATTACAAGCACCCAGTACTGTTAAGGGACCTCATTTCAGGCTCTCAAGGAAAGACTCCTGATGAGGCAAAGCATGGAGAAGAAGGGGAGAGGGGAAGAAAGGAAGAGATATTACTTAATAGAGAATTCAGAGCATTTACTTTTAGCTTCCAAAGTAAAGCACAGGAAAGAAGAAACACTGGTAATAAATACACAAACCAAATAAAACATCACCTTAATATGCCTGCTCAGCTGTGTGGGGAACTTCTCTTCTTCTACATCTTTCACAGCTGCTTTGCCTCTGAACAAGTCAATTGTCATACCAGGAGGAAGCAGGCCCTGATGCTGTTGCCACTTCAGCGCCTTTTCAGGAGTTGAAAGCAATACTTGATCAGTTTATCAGTTAATATCTACCTTCTTTATCAAAACTTTGTTACAATGAGTGTGATACAGCAGTATTTTAGTGTACCCTCAGGAATTGTTACACCTGTCTAAGGGAATAGTCTAAGGGAATTACTTTTATTTTATTATAGTCTTTTAATTTTATTATAGTCTAAGGGAATTACACTGCTAGAATTTACTCAAGACCAGAGCAAACAAGTCTTATCAAGATTATGCTTCCCAAGTCATGACCACAAACAGAAGAGAATGCTATCCCCAAGTGTTTTTGAAGGTGTGAATGACTTCACACCCACCCTGCTCAGATCATCAGTACGCAGGATACAGTACATGAATAGTGTGACAAGTTTGATCTTTTGTTCATTTGAACTGCCTGACCTATTGTTTATTTGCCTAGAACTTCATAAATTAAAATTGGCCCCGAAGCCTTCTTGTAATACATAGATGAACTTTGTTCAAAAGACAGAGTCTTATACAAGCCCTTTAGAAAACAGCTACCTTCAGTCAGGACTGAAGAATTTTCCAAGAATTACCTGCCCCAACAATGCCATAAGACGAGACGGAGGTACCACGCTGACTTCTCCAGCTAAAGCTTGTGCAATAGCAGCTCTCCGCTTTTCTTTGCTGCTTCCATCTGGGTATGCCTAGGGAGAAGTTACCTTTATGAAGTAAATTCTCTTCAAAAAATCTTATCCTCTTCAAAAAGTTTTCAAAAAAACGTACTTCAAAATATTGCAGTAAATATGTTTTCCATAAAAATTTTAAACTGCTCTTATCTGAATCCCCTTCTGGATTAATTTTCTACTAGGCCCTTCAAAACAGCCCATCTCTATCTTCAACCCTTCAGACATTCCTGATATGCTTTCATTAAGAATTTCAGTTCTTCATAATCAGATAAATCCTTACCATTCCTATTATAAAACAGCAGCTTTGTAAACAAAGTAAACATGTTCTTCTGCACACATAAGACAGGAAAAGCGAGGTAGATGTCAAATGATGAGCACAACATCGTCCTGTGGCAGGACAGAGGAGCAACTCCCTAAAATCCCACCTTCAATATACTTCAAAATTACTGTTCTGTTGCCTTGTGGCCAGGAATTACCCATTATTTCCCAGGCACTTTTTAAGACACCTAGAACTGTGAAGCTGCCTGTTCTTGCTCCCAGAAGGAAAAGATGCTGTACAGCCTTAATAACCTGGAGCAAGGCTAGGAAGTCACACAAGACAGCACGGTGTCAGAAGCACACAGCCTACCTCACGGGGATCAAAGTAAGACCTGGCCAGAAGGTTTTCCAGGTGGATGTACCGCTCTGGCTGTGTCTGCTTCAGCATGATCATGGGATCCGTCTGCCTCAGCAGGGAGCGGGCAGCACCCAGCTCCCGCAGCTCGATCAGCTCCAGCACGACCTGCAGCAGGGCGACAAGCATGGGGTGAGCTCAGGACAGCACAGCGCGCCTCCACAGGGCCCTGTTGCCATCCCTGCTCTGCCTCACCTGCTCGTAGAGGTCAATGAGGGTCTTGTCGGGCAGCTTCAGCGACTGTATGGCCTGCAGCACCGTGTCCCAGTGCCCGCTGTTGATGTCGGCCACGAAGCTCTCGATGCTGTCCACGGTGTTGAGCGACACAGTGGTCTCCTCCTGCAGCGTGGCGAGGGCGCGGTGCAGGCTGTTCTCCTTCAGGTACTGCATGATCAGGCGGATCACACTGCAGGGAAAACACACAGCGTCAAAGGGGAGGATCGGCAAAGGGACTCCCGCACCTCCAGGGCTGTACCCCTGACCCCACACTCCCCCAGAACCCCCCCAGAACCCCCTCGGGACCCCCTGGGACCCTCTCAGAGCCCCCTCAGGTCCCCCTCAGAGCCCCCCCAGCCTCCCCCGGGCCCCTTCATAGCCTCCCCAGGACTCCCCCCAGGATCCCCTCAGAGCCCCTTAGGAGCCCCTCATGACCCTCCAAGAGCCCTCAGAGCCCCCTCACAACCCCCCAGGACATCCTCAGAGTCCGCCCACCCAGGACCTCCCTCATGGCCCCCCAGGATCCCCTCAGAGCCCCCTCACCCCACCAGGACCCCCTCAGGGCCCCCCCGAGCTCCCCCAGGACCCCTTCAGAGCCCCCCCAGGATCCCTTCAGGGCCTCTCAGAACCCACTCAGGATGCTATCAGACCCCCTCAGAGCCTCCCAGGACCCCTCAGAGCCCCCCCAAAATCCCCTCAGAGCTTCCTCAGGACCCCCTCGGAGCCCCCCCAGGACCCCTTCAGAGCCCCCTCACGACCCCCCAGGACTCCCTCATGGCCGCGAGGATCTCCTCAGAGCCCCTTAGGACCCCTTCAGGACCCCCTCAGGACCCTCCAGGCGCCCTCAGAGCCCCCTCAGGGCCCCCCAAAACCCCCTCAGAGCCCCCTCAGGACCGCCCCGCCCCGGCCTCACGCACTCTGAGGACTCGATCTCGATCGACATCTTTGCTCCTCCGCCGTCACCGCCGCCGCCGCCACCACCGGAAGCCCCGCGCCGCCTACGTCGCTTCCGGCCTCGCGCGACGCCGCTTCCGCCAGGCCCCGCCACCGCCTCCCGCCGCCGCCCGCCCGCCCCTTCCCACGTGACGGGGGAGCGGCGTCACGTGACGGGGGGCAGGGCGGTGTCTCCTGGCAACAGCGGCGGCGGGCGCGCGCCCCCTGGCGGCCTGTCATGGCGGCGGGTGGGCGGGCGGTGGGAGGGGGGGAGCTTTGCTGTGCAATAAAGGCTGGTCTGGGACTGTCTCGTTTTATTTTCTTGCCCCTCAGAGCACAGCGTGATGCGCACTGCAGGCACCCGGGGAGGGCTGCCAGAAGTTGTGCTGCCTCCCGTGGCCGCCCGCTCCCCACGCACAGCCCCCCCCCCGCGGCCATTTTAGCGCCTCCTCAGGGCTGAGCTCGCTGCTACTAGAGGGGAAGCTGTGGGGAGCTGGGTTCGGGCTCTCCGTACACATAACCACACACAGAACCAGAGGGAATGGCCCCAAGTTGTGCCAGGGGGGTTCAGGCTGGAAATGAGGAGACATTTCTGTCAGAAAGAGCCGTCAGGCACTGGGACAGGTTGCCCAGGGAGGTGGTGGGGTCACCGTCCATGGGGGTGCTCAAGGAGGCTGGACGTGGTGCTTGGGGACATGGGTTAGTGGTGACACTGGTAGCAGGGCGATGCTAGGACCAGGTGATCTTGGAGGTCTCTTCCAACCCCAATGATCCTACGGTTCTGTCATTCCCACCGAGCCGCGCACCTTCCCTCTGTGGGGTTTCCCCGTGGTGCCACTCAGAAATGGCAGAGTCAGCCCCAACCTGGGTGCGTGTGCAGGCTTGGGGATGCCAGACCAAGGATCTCGCTGTTTGCAAACCTAGAGACGACCAAGCGAGAGCTTGTTTCTCGAATGTTAAGGTTGGAAAAGATCTCCAAGATCATCTGGTCCAACCATCGCCCTACCACCAATGTCACCCGCTAAGGCTGCACTAAACTATGATGCTGCATAAGGCAGCATTTCATTAGCAAGGGACTTATTAGCATATCCTGACTGCTTTAATTATGGAGTACTGTAAGGGCTGACAAATGCTGCTGCTGTGCCAGGCAGAGCCCTCCAGTGGTGAGAGGGAACATGAGGCGCCCGAGCTAAACACACAAAGGGTGGCTGGGCGTCCATCCATGCTGCTCGCTTGGACTGTGACCAACGCCAGAAGTCCCGAAGCCCCAGTTAATGCTAAAAGGCAAACAAAGCTGACTCTGCCCTCCTCGCTGCATGTAGGCTTAGGTGGAGTTGCCAGGAAGGAAGCTCCTTGCACGGGTGGCTGGCCACACCGAGGGTCTCGCCGCTCATATCTGCCTGGCGTGGGGCACATCCCACCCGCTCACAGCAAGGGCCTGATACCAGCACCAGGCTGCCAGCACAAGAACTTGTGAAATCTGCTGTAGTCAGCCCCTCTCAGACAGGCTTGTCCCTTGCTGTTTGTTTAGGCTTGGTGCACAATTTGCTGGATGAGCCATGGAAAACAGAACAGTGTGAGAAATTGCCTGCCTTTGCCAATGAAAGCTGTTCTCCACTGTCTCTGTCCCCAGAGTGCTTAAGAAAGTAATCCAATAGCATAAAGTTGAAGAAATACTGAGCGAGGCGCAGGGTGAACGTTTTGCATGCTGCTGTTTCCTCTCAGCTATCCCGGCTCTTTTGTCGTAGATGCTGTTACGGAGGTGTGGGGATTACCGTGGAGAGCTATCAGCTAACCATGCCAGGTATGTTTGTGTTCAGTGACAGGTGAATGTATATCTGCTTAAAGTTGTTTTGAAAACAGCCCTGGTCGAGGCTGTAACAAAGCAAAGCCAGTTGTCTGTCAGTGGTTCAGCCACGCTGAATTACATCAGGCTGTAAAATCCAAACATGGCAGCTATTTCTGTGCTGGCAGCACGCAGAAGCCTGACTCAATTCTGTAGGTGAATTCAGCTGGAATGGCTGATGCTTTCCTGCCCTCCCTCCCTCCCTCGTGCGTTACTGCCCCAGAGCAGAAAAAGACAGACAGACAGACAGGCTGCCTAATCCCTAGCTGCCACAGCCCTCCAGCCAACGTCTTTCTGAACGGTGAGGCCGGCACAGGAGCGTGCTATCAGGCTGGGTGGTGGTGGTGGTGTGCGCGCCATCTGGCCTGCCTTCCGCAGTGGCGGCAGACAGGGATGGACACTGCAGCTAAACCTCTCTGTGAGGCGGGTCACAGCTCTCGGCAAACTTCGTCTGACAAGAGGTCCCCGTGCACCTCGGGCTGCCTGGGCTCCCTGACGCAGGCTTTGTGGTGAGACGCCACTGCAGCCAGCCTGATCTCGAGCTGGCAGCGGGGCTGCGCTGAGAGAGGCTCGTCTGGAGACCTCCAGAAGTCCTTGCAGGCAGCAGGCGCCGGCTGCCAGCTCTTGCAGCGTGTTACTTGAGAAAAGAAAATATCCAGAATTTATCGTCTGGCTTGAGAAACAGATGCGAAAGGAGGTAAACAGTCTTGCTGCAGTCAGGCAGTGCAAATGACTCCCAGTAAAACTGGGAGGTGAACCCAGACATCGTCAGCCCCAGAATGGCTCTTTCAAGTGAAAGCTGAGCATGTGACATGGAGTCAGAAATATTACAGCGAGAACTTTACCTCTACTCTTGGCAGAAGGATTGAAAAAATAACATGCAGATCCTTCCTGATTCTAAAGTAGCCAGCTTTCCTCAGCAAATAAGAGCTCAGTCACAGTTTGTCTGCAAACAATGTCTTTGACAAACACTGCCATTTCTTGCAAGTCGTGTAAGCTGGGGGATTTGGTGGCGGTACCGTGCTCTGTGCAGCCCTCTGTGGCACTCCTCCTGCTCTCACTTCCCTGGGAGAACAGCTTGAGGGCCGAGCCAGCAGTGAGCTGTGCCTTTGGCTGGTCCCAGCCTGCGCTGATGGCTGGGGAGCAGGAGGGCCTCGCTTTCCCTGCAGCCCTGGTTTTGTGAGCCCGCGAGCTGCAGGGCTTGGTTCCCTACAGCAGTGCTGTAGCATCAGAGGGCCGCATGAACTTGCTGCGACAATGATGTCCTTTCTCTGCTTTCCAAGTTACGATCTGGTGGGGGTTTTGCTTTTCTCAGCTTTCAGACCACAGGGCCGGAAATGAGTCCTTCCGCCAAAGTGCACTTACTGTGGTCTCAAAATAAGATGCACCCTGCTGAGGCCAGTGTCTTGAGAGTGACTGTGCAGGGGGGACGGGCTGTGTCATTTCTGGCTCTCTGTTCTTGAGAATATTTTTAATGGGTCCAAAAAAAGAAAACCCTGAGACCTGCATCTTGCAGGGAGAGGCTTGTGACTCGAAACTGGCATGCGGTCCTAAGCGCTCATTAAATTTGTATAGAAACAAGCTTTGCTTCTCACGGCTGGTGAGGCAAGCTGCAGGCTGGGCTGCGTGAGGGGTGCGTGGCCAGCAGATCAGGGGGACGGTGTTATCCCCTCTGCTGGGCATCAGGGAGGGCTCTGTCTGAACTTTGGTGACACTGTGGGGAGGATTTGTAGTTCAGGCCTGTCTCTGAGAGTGAGCCAATGAAACATAGCTTGGACTAATTAGGCTGTAGGGCTCAGGAACTCGGTTCCAGTTGCCTGGCCTCTGTTTTGACCCCTCTTTTCTTTGAAGTGCATGGAGAAGAGGGGAAAGGAAATGAGAGCAGAGGCCCTGCTTTTCCTGTAAAATGCCTCATTCCTTATAAAATCGCTTGGCAGAAATCTCTTTCAGCTGGAAGAGCTGAATGCTTTAGTACATGCCTGCAGTCATTTTCCTATCTCGTCAGGTTCCTCTGCCTGCTCAGTCACTGCTCTGCATCAATAAAATCATGAATGCGCCAGCAGAAATAGCACTTGAAGAGGCAGCAGAGAAAACCTCCGAAAGAGTCTTAAGGGGGCTGTGAGTTGCAGCACTCATATTAATTCCCCAGCTGGCTCGGAAGGAGATGGTGGCCAGTCCTTGCTCCACAGCGCTGCATGGTGCGAGGAGGCCAGCTCCAGCTCAGCCCTGGGATCTCCGACCTTTCTTCCAGACGAGCCTGCTGGGACACACAGCTCTGCCAGCCCGTGGAGGAACGACACCCAGCACCGGAGAGCAGGCCGGGAGGGGTGAAGGAGGCACGTAGTGTCTCGGATCTGCCCCAGGCATTCGGGATGTCTCAGACTGGAGCACAGCCGAAATCTCCAAAGGGAGGCAACTGCATTCCCTCCCTCCGTAACACGGGGCTGCGGAGAGGCCTCGCTGGGGAGGTACCTCCAAAGCTCTGCAGCTCCAACTGCAGTCCAACTCCCAGCTCCCAGCCCAGGCACAGCTGGCAATTCCCCTTTCTGCAGCATCTACCTGCTTCCCCCAGTGTGTCCTCTTCTCCTGCACCTCTGAGCAGAGCCTGCACTGCTTTATGGGGATATGTTGCCCCGGGGACAGGCCTTTGCATTTGCCTTTTCTTCTGGCAGAGTTTCTTCTGGCCCATTCCTCCAGACTGCCTGGAAGGTAACGCTGAGTGGCCACTCCTGCAGTTAGACATTAACTGCAAATGTTTTTATTTTCATTTTATTTTATTTTATTTTATTTTATTTTATTTTATTTTATTTTATTTTATTTTATTTTATTTTATTTCATTTCATTTCATTTCATTTCATTTATTATTTTTTTCACGTTTTCCTGTGATGGGACCCACCTTCCCGACAGGCAGCTGTGCAGAGTGCCAGCGCTCTGCGAATGGGGGAGGCTGTTGGAGGTGTCCCAAGAGCTGCCCAGCATTGCCCCCACGCTTTCCAGACATCCCAGGAGAGCCGTGGGAACTGCTGCTTCCCTGGAAGGTGGCTTTGCTGTGAAAGCCTGGTTGGAGCTGGAGCCACTCTTACTTCTGCTTTTGAGAGGTGAAAGGACAACCCAAGTGCGGTCAGAGATTTTTTGCACCTCCGTTAGCTCATGGGCCACCTGCAGCCCTTGAGCTGGAGGTTTCACATCCTCCTTCAGACCAAATCTAGCCACGTGCTGCAGGGACAGGGCCCAGATTTCACTGAGATGGGGCCTGGGCTCTGGTTCACATGAACGTTGGGTGCTGGCACCCCTGGCTTGCCTGGAGCTTGTGGCGTGTGCTGATGCACTTGTTTTCTCCCAAAGCCCTGCCTTGCTCCCACCAGGAGGAATGTTTCCTCATGAGAAACGTGTTTGCAGGAGCTACCCGTGCAATTGTTCACCAGTGTAGGGCCCTGGGGCACACGAAACCAGCCTCTTGGGCACCCCTGCACAATTTTCTTTAGCTGCCTGCTTTCCAAAGTCCTAAATGATTTGTGGCGTAGGGACAGCCAGGCGCTTCTCTGGGTGCATACAGGGCAGGGGAGGCCGTCTAAAAGCAGGACGTGGCACGGTGTGCTGCTGGAGGGGAAGGCTACACCACAGCTTCAGGTCCAAAGCCGTCCCTCGCAGCCAGCCTGAGTGACTTTAACATCTGACTCACGTCAAAACCACTTCAGGGTTAGAAGTGAAATCAGAAATCGGGCTGAAGGGGCTGTTGTTCGCAGGCAGCGTTAGATTTGACATGTGTGTTTCGCTTTTAAGGGCTGCATGCAGTGAGAAGGTGAATTTCTGTGTAACTGGAGACTAATAATGAACAACGACACTCTTTGGGGGACGTGGAGTGGGGTTGATCATCTTGCAGCCCGTTGTGTATTTCCAAGTCGTGATCTGGGGATGTTTTTACGGACAGGGCAAGGCAGGGTGACGTGAGAGGTAGCCGAGGAGGGGCACAGGTGCGTGGGCAGGTGGCAGCCTTCCTCCGCCTCACCCTGGTCGTGGGTCTGGTGTCGGTGCTACGAAGAAAGGAGTCCTGCTGGAGAGCTGGGAGGCTGTCGAAGCGATCCTTTCCGTGAGCAGGGTTTGGAGACAGGCACCACCAGAGGTCCCTTTCAACCTGAGTTTCCCTGCGATGCTGCGGGTGTGCTTGGCTTTTGTTCTCGTTTCTCTAAACGAGATCTCAGTGGAGATTTTCCCAAAGCCGTGAGGAAGCACTGCGTTGGCCATCTTCTTTTCTTTATCCTAGGGATCTCCGGACGTTGGGTGCCAAGGATTTTGAAGCTCGTGGCGTGCTGTTCCCCATGGTACCTAGGTCTCTGCCTCAGCTGCCCCGAGGGGGGCTGTTCCTCTGCTGGCCAGTCGCGAGGAGCACCCTGCGGGTGGCTGTGTCCTTCAGCTGTCCTTCTTGAGCCACCAGCCCCTGAGACAGTGCTCTTCAGCAGGCCGGTTGGTGCTGCTGGTATCCCAAAAATTGCCTGGGCGTGTGCTCAGCATCTGCCTGTGGTGACCCTTTGTCACCTGTGGACTCTAAGTGCTGCCGTGGCTCGCACTGACAGGGCAGGTCGCCCACCACAGCCAGTCTCTCAGCCTCTCAACCACCACGAGCTGCTCGGGCTTGTTGGCCAGGCCTTGGGTCACGGCTCCACCCCAGGGGCTCGGCCAAGGGTCTGGGGATGGTTCCTGAGACCCACTGCTGGCTTTAAAGAAGTGTTTTGTGCCCCTGGTGTGATGCGTGTGCCGAGGAGAGCCTGCCCACGCTGCCAGCCCCACTGGGCCATGTGGGCTCCACCCCACCACCCCTCTCACAAACCCTGCCCAGGGCTCAAGGAATGCATCCAGTGATGGCATGCCTCAGTTACAGGCCGGGAGGAATGCCTATGGTAACTATTTCACAAAGAATTAGCCCTGTTGCTTCTCCATTGCTGGCCCAAATCGCCACCAGCATCGTGTCTCAGGGACACCCCTGCTGTGTGAAGTGCTACTCCCCAGTCAAATTATTGTTGGTAAGCATCACAAGGGATCTACAGGCAAAAAAATAATCTGACTCCCGTTGACTCCTGTGTTGTAGATTGAGCCTGAATATATATATATATATATTTTTTTTTTTTTAATTGCTTTCAGTAAAATCTTTCCTTTGCCAGGGAACCTGAGGTGCACGGTGCAGACAGCACCGCCTCTCCTGCTCCCTCTGAGGACCCCTGCCCACAGCACATGCGAAGGGCCAGCGTTGGGACGGAGCAGCCCTGCTGCTGCTACAGCAGCCCGCGGGCTTACACGTTAGCAGAAGTCACTCATCTCCCCTGAAGGAGGATCTCTGCCCTTATTTTGTGCTGTCGCCCCAGCAATGCTAAAACTCTGACAGCAGGGGTTAGAAATTTGATTTGTTAGGACATTGCAATGCCATTATGTCTGGTGCTTTTTCAGTTTCCTGGATGTTACTTGAAACAGGATAATCACTTACTCATGTGCAACCAGCGACCACATGGAAGCCACAGCCTTTGCTAACAAAGGAACCCCTTTCTGTTTTTGTTTTTCCAGCCCAAAATCCCAAAACAAATCAATTACATTTCTCCCTGTGTTCTGGTTTTTGCATTTGCTCTCCGTTATGAGCAGCCTGGTGAGGGGATGGAAGATAGGAGACCCTGGTCTTAGAACAAGGACCTTGGCCTGATTTCTTTCCCATAGGTACTTGTTCCTCATCCAGAAATGTTACAATGGGGAAGATTTTTCTTCTTTGGTCTCCTTTGTGTAGCGCGTTCACATGACCATAGATGGAATACTTTGGAGAAAATATAAGAGAAGGATTTCAGCTTAATCAGGTCCAGGCACAGATTTTGGACCAGCAGCTAAAGCAGCGGAGCATCGGCAACATCTGTCTCCTCTCTGCTCGAAGAGCCAAGAGGACTCAAGAGCTATCCAGGCATTTTATGACTAAAAGATCCACTTATTCGAGAGCCGCCTCTGCTTTTCTCCTCTTTCATTTTCCTCTTCTTCTCCCAAACACAGATCTGTTACCCTTATTAGCACGAGGTCTGAAAAGTGTTTCTGTCTTTGGATGTGAACACAGACGTGCGTTTGTTTTCAGGTATTTCAGTCAACCAGGGGTTTGCAGCCAGTGTGAGGAATGACTTACATCCAGCCTCAGCATCTGCTTGCGCAGAGCTCGGGGAGCCTGAGGTGAACTGAGCCAGGACTCCCACAAAACAGAGCCCAAAGCAGGGGCGGGACAGGTGGGAATCGCCCCCCCCCCATCAGAAACACCAAGGTTTTCAGGTGATGCTTTTGAGGAAGAGGGATAGAAACACGTGGCCCTCTTCCACACCCCGAGGGGCAGGCTTGCCCGGTCCATTGTTAGCCTTGCTCCAAAGCAGCCATTATTTATGCAATAAATAATTTTGGGGAGGAAGGAAGCTCTGATGAGTCAGAGCTCAGCTGGAGGACAGGAGACGTGGCAGGGAGAAATGCTGGTGCTGTGCCTGGTGGCTGAGAGGGTCCGGAGGGTGGCTGTAGGGGCTGGGTCTCTGTCCCCAGGGGGGTCGAGGTGGGCCCATGGTGGGGTGCGGAGGGGCATGGTGAGGCTCCTGCTTGGGGTGGGCACCCAGAAACACGCACGTGGGAGAGCAAAGGGGAGGGGAATGTTGGAGACGCCCCCATGGAGATGCTGGAGCAGCCACTCGTGGGGACAGCTTAGCCTCCCAGGATGAGGAGCCAGCCCTGCTCTCTGCTTTCCCTCTCCAGCCACTTCTCCTCCGTGGCCACGTCCCCACACTTGTTTCTCAAGGGAACACCGCCAGGGTGAACCAACGCCCCTCTGGGGCCCTCTGCCCTGGTAGGTTTGCCCTGAGAGGTGACCAAGGGGTTGTCCCTTGCTGGGACGTGCCCTGCGTCTCGGTGGAAGGGCGCAGGTGACTCACTGCCTGTGGTCACCGCCGTGCTCCAGCAGTGGGGATGACTCAGCTGGGCAAGTCACAGGCCCAGGGGGACCTGCCGCAGGGCGAGTCCTTCGGATGTTCGGTGAGGGCGACACAACCAGCTGGCAATACCAGCAGGGAACGGGGGGAGCAGGGAGCCCTGGAGGCCCCTAACACACCCCCTGCTCGATGCACGCTAACCCCAACCCCAGATCCGTCTGCCCTGGAGCAGAACCAATGTCCTCCAACAGAGAACAACGTCCTCCTGAAGGTCAGATCCACACAGATTCTGCTCTCCCACCCTGCAGGGCCCTCACCGGGGGTGGCGGTGGGGACAGAGCCCCCATCTTGCAGACAGCACTGCCAGGAGGGGTCTCTCCCTGCAGCACCGCTGCAGGACCGAGCACCGCTTCCCACCGAAGGGCTTGGACTCCTGCGGCTGGCTTTTTTTTTTTTTTTCCCTTTTTCTGGGCCTGGCAGTGCAGGGTTTGCAGAAGTGAGCGTGCGACAGCATATTCCAGTGGTGATGACTGCAGTTTCCCCAGCAACCCGGAGGCGTGAGTCAGCAGCGCCCTGCTGCTGCGCTGCTCTGTGCTGCGCTGCGCGGGGAGCCCGCAGACCCCTCGGCTCTGCTGCCCGGGGTGGGGGGTACGCAGCAGGCCTGGGAGCGGGCAGCCTGTCTGCCCAAGAGGGAATCGAATCAGCTTTTATTTTATTTTATTTTATTTTATTTTATTTTATTTTGCCAGCTAAATGTGGGAATCCCTTTTTGCAAAATGGGGAGTGCCTGCAGGAAACCCACCTGGAGGACATGGTGGGGAGCAGGGGCGCAAGCCCTCCCTGCTGCTTCTGTAGGGGATTGGGCGCCGTTCCTCCTTGTGCACAGGCAGCAAAAGTCAGGCAGGCAGAGAGGCTGTGCCCCTGCCTGGAGCAAGAAATGGCGCAGTGGCACCGGCAGCACGAACTCTGTCAACCTCTCTGGCATTCAAAGCAGCCCACAGCTTGGAAGAAAAGCCACACATGCAGCAAAATGGGTTTCCTGCCGGAACGTTTCAGTTCACACAGGCTGTGTGAACAGCTTCCAATCACCCACCTGGGCAGCAGGTCTGGGTGACAAATGACACTGCTGGGGAGCGGGGAAGTCCCCCGGCGCTTCTCTAAGTGCTCTGTTTCACCACCAGTAAGTGCTGTGTAAATACTGGTGTGCTTGGAACAGGAGCCTCCTCCGAGGGAGGTCCTGCTCCTCCTCAGGGCGCATCACAGGGCTGCTCTCAGGCTGAAGTGACCACAAGCCTGCCCTGTGTCTGTCCTCCAAGGCATCACTGCCCGCCATCCCAAATGATGGCAGAGCCCGTGCTTGGGGCTTGCACGTCCCAGGGCCCTCTCCCCAGCACGACCACCACCCCCTGGCCTTGTCAGCCGCCTGGCCACATTTTTGTTAAAACTCCCTGTTTGCAGTGAAGCGAGGCAGATTTACTTCCTGGATGTTGCCCAAGAAATGTCTCAACTCGGGCTTCCTCTGCCCTAGGATTTCCCCGCTGTGCAGGGTATCGTTTCCTTCCACCACGCTCCGCCACCACCCGGCTGTGCCTGGGCTCCTGCCACGTGCAACAGACCGGGGGGAAAGCACCCAGAAATGTACCCTACAGACCTCCCCGGTGGGCTCCCCAGCCCCACAAGCTGCCATCAGGCTGGGGATAGGAGCACAGCTGCTCAGTCCCGTGCCAAAAACCCTTTCCCCCGCCGTGTCTGCTTCGGGTCAGGACGTTCCCTGCGTGCCTCGTTTGCAGCCGTCTCTCCGGGGCCGATGACACCGTGCAGCTGCCTGGGGGTGAAAGATGTGCGAGCAGGCAGCAGCCCCCTCCCCGCTCGGCTCTAGACACTCAATGTACATCATGTGCTTGGTGGCTGTGGGGCTGGGGCACAGGACGGCGACGTCCTTTGGTCCCTCAGCCACCCCAGCGGGCACCAGCCATCGCCGGGACTCTGCCGTGCAGCACCACGGCAAGCGCAACCTCTGACCCCATCCCGCACCAGCTCCCTCCCAGATTTCAAGCCCAAAACCGCTCAGGAGAGGAATTTCCAAAACAAATGTTGCTATTTGAGGAATGCGGAGGGGAGGTGGTGGTGGGGAGAATAATCACAACAGAGATAAGGGCTTGACAACTGCGCCCTGCAAGCTCCGGCTGTGGCTCCGGGCGGCTGGCTGGGGATGGGACGCAGCAGCCTGCTGGCCCCGTGCCCTGAGGGGGGCTGTGGGGCAGATGTGGGGGCAGCAGCAGCAGCACAGTGGGGCTGGGGTGGCTCCGTTCCCACTCCCCAGCTGCTCTGTGTGCCAGCTCCTCCTGCCGGGGGCCAGCCGGGGGGCTTCCCACCAGCCTCATGTTTCACAGTCTCTCGGGCATCTCCCCCAAAAGCCCCTCAGCTGTCCTGCCTTCCTCCCAGCCCAGCAGGCATTTTGGGGGCTTATCTGCCTTCCTCCCCACCCCGGGCTGCCAAGATCCCCCGTGTCCCCAGGGACCCGCTCTGTTCAGCATCTCTCCGGCCACGTGGCGCGGCCCTGGCAGGCTGCGGAGGGCCTTGCGTAAATGTCCTGCTGGAAAATGTCCGAGGTGCTTATGGGGTCTGTTCCCTTCCTCCCAGGGAGAGGGGGAAAAAGCAGCTGAGCTCCAGGCTGGGAGTTCAGGAAGAACTGGTTTGGGAAAGCCAGATGCCTGCCTGCTTCTACTTCCCAGGCTGGGGCTGCCTCCCCTGAGGCCTGCGATGTGGCATCCAGCCGGGTGTCCCGGACACACACCGGGTGAGCACCCAGAAATGGGGGGGATGCCCTGAGCATGGAGAGCTGGCAGATGAGATTAACAAGGACAGGCGTGAGTCCTTTGGGCTGAAACTATCTGCCCAGAGGACAAGCTCCGTCCCAGCTCATGCCCGCCCTGCGCTGCTCGAGCATCCTGCATGCCGGGCATTTTACGTGTATCTCACTGCCCAGCCAAGCTCCCTCGGCACCCTCTGCCCTGGTAAAATGGGTGCCAGGGCTTAAAACAGCAAATTTTTGATTTTAGTTTACAGACTGTCTCAACACAGAGCTGCCAAAGTTACCTGCAAAGCTGTCGATAGCACATCCCCAAAGACATGCCCAGTGTCAGGCAAAAAAAAAAAAAGGAGCAAAGCAGGGACCTGGCTGCCTGAAGGACTGAGGGACAGGGCTGAGCCGCCCCTTTCGCTGCAGCGTGCCCCCGAGCAGAAGTGCACAGAAGCAGGATCCCTCTGTTTGAGTGTCGTCCCCCCCCTGCTCACATCTGGGGTTGCCTTATCCCCAGCAGCTGCCGCACAACCAGCTCGTGGTGCTGCCCACGGGCACGCCTCGGCCTGCCAGCAGCCCCGCTCTGCGAGGCAGAGCTCACATCTGGCGTTGTTGGCCCCGGCTGTCTTTCTGTCATTTATTTGTTAAAGTTAATTCCATCAGGCTGCAGCGATTTATTCAGACCCAGAGCCTCCTGTAACAGAGAGCTATTATTTGCTATGCCACCGCGTCTCTGCCATCTGCAAACTCCACGCAGATTTTGTAACAGCCGCTTCCCGAAAGGTCACCAAGCTGCTTTTTAAGCTCTGTTTCTTTTTGCATAAAGCATGGGTCTTACCAAAACATCAGGTGATAAATCAAAAATGCATTGAGGAAACCTGATTACGTAACTGAGACCCCGTTCCCTTTATTTGATCGAAGCAGTAATCCCGTCCTGTTTTTTTTTTTGTTGTTGTTTTTTTTGGTTTTTTTTGTTTGTTTGTTTTTTCTAAAAGGAAGAAAAACCGAGAAAAACAAGTTTGTTTGGCCATACCATGCCTCACAGCTGACTTCGACAGAAGTGTTCAGCCTCTTTGTTGATCCTGCGTGCCAGACTGGCACCTGGATTAGTGGCCAGCTGTTCCATTGGCCTTACTTCTTTTATCTACGTGCTGGAAATACACTGCCAGCTTTCTGGCTCTCCAAGGGGTTGCAGTAGAAATGTTGAGGCTGGTATGGACGGAGCGTGGGTAGGGAGCACCTGCAGCAGCACGTGGCAGGAGCGGTGTGCTGGTCTCCTCTCTGGCTCACAGACCTTGTTGGACTACAGATCTCTGGGATTGGGAGGACAAGGTCACTGGGGACACCATGCTGGTGCAGCACATCCTGCCCCAGGGGTGACCATGGGACCCCAAACCTCCTTGGTGCTCCTCCCTGTGAGGACCCGTCACTGCTTTGCCCTAAGAGCCATCACTAAATCCCACAGAAAGGAGATTGGACAGAAATGCCATTTTTTGTTTTGTTTTGTTTCTCATTTGATTTTTTTTTTCTATTCCAGATTGTGGTTTGGAAAAAAAAAAAAAAAAAAGAAAACTGGGGCATTTGATAGGTGGGGTGCTACTGCAGGGAGGACTTTCTGGCCCATCTCCATTTTGCATGGGAGCCTGCCTATTTTATTTTATTTTATTTTATTTTATTTTATTTATTTTATTTTATTTTATTTTAATTTATTTTATTTTTGACCAAGCCATTTCTCTCCCTCGCCAGAGAAGGGTGGAGGAAAAAAAAAAAAATAAATCAATCAATCAGCAAGCTCTTACTGCAGCATCCCGGTGCCAGCAGCCAGCACCTCCATGCTGGAGGCAATGCTCCCAGGCGTGGGCTATGTCCCTCTGCCGGCTCTGGGCGAACTGGACCCCACCACGGAGAGCTTCACCGCTCCTCCCTGCACTTCTGGTGGCTGGGCAGGTGCTCGGAGTGGTGAACACGAAGCAGGGGTCTGGCTTGGTTGGCTTTGGGAAGCACGGGCAGGCTGCTTGCTGCAGCTGGCTGGCTGTCCTGGTGAAACACCACGGTGACTGCTGTTAGGGAGATCACTAAGCACGCCTCCTCAGGGGCAGTTTTCAAGCCTGTGAAGGGCAGGAAGGCAATAAGAGCCCCCTGACTTTGGGATGAACCCCAGTCCCGTGCTCTGCCCGCTCGGTTCCTTCACTGCAGGACCTAATCCTTGCTTTACAGAGAGCGGCAGGCAGAAAAGGAAACCAGGCTCCAGGAGCAGGGCTGCTGCCTCAGCTCAGGCAGATAAAAGGAGGTCTTGTGTGGGTGCATCACCCGAAGGGCACAGACACCCTGCCAGCACAATGCAGGCAGATAAAAACAGATTCAGTGTCAGCCCCGCTGTGCTGAGACACAGAGCACGGGCAGGCAGCAAGCACATGCTCTTCAGTCCCCTTCCAAGGGGGTGAAAGGGGTCAGAAAACTTCAGCCAAGTCCTTTCCTGCCTTCTAACAACAGCGTCATGGTTTTTGTGTGCTTGTTTGTTTGTTTGTGGGATTTTTTTTTTTTTAATTTTTTCCGCCCATGGACTGGAGAACAGGAAGGTGCAGCAGGGTAAACAAGCATAACACAAAGGATGAAGAGCTCTGTTTACCCATCCCTGTCCCTCCAGGCAGGTGGAGCTGGAGGTGGGGAAGGAAGCCGTGCTGGAGCGAGCTAGCTCTCACAGCAGAAGGATAAAGGGATAAAGGGATCCTTTGCAGTCACACGCTGCTCTGGCAGGGGAGGCCCTGCAGCACCAGCATGGGAAAAGGGTGAAATCCTGCTGAGGCTTCTCAGTTGCTTCCTTCACCAAGGGACAAGGTTTCCACATGGGGCTCCTTCCCACCACTAAACTGCCCCCATTCCTCAGCCACCCAAGCTCAACGCTTTGGGGACAGAACCAGCAGGAAGGGGAAAAGCGCATTGCCTCTCCCGTGTCCCTCTCGGACCGTTTTTTGTCTGTAGATACCAAGTGTCTAATCATCTCCTCCGCGGAAACCGCTTGCATGAGGAAGTGCCAATTAAGGCAGGCAGTCTTCTGCATTGCTTTCCCAGCAATGATTCCCCTATTTCCAAACCTCCAGCCAAGCCCGCTGGGCAAAATGTGGTCCTCTGGGGGCACCTGGGCACTCTGGGATCTGCTCCACCCCTGCCATTATTTTTTTTTTTGCAAGGGCCAGCAGAGAAACTCAGGCTGGGAGACCCTGAGGGTAGCAGGCTGGGAAGCCCGCTTCGTCAGAGTGACACTGCCAAATGCCGTAACTGAAAATACTTTATTTGACACCAACAGTAAAGAAGGAACATCAGACGATACACCCGTTGGTAAATAAATGATAAAAAATGCAAAAGCAAAACCACCTGCGGGAGACCCGTGAGCAGCAGTCCAGTAGGCAAGCAAGATCCGGGGGGAAAGCTGCGTGCCCGGACCCTCTCTCTCATCCCAGAGAGCAAACAGCAGTCCCCAAGAAGCCGAGCATTAGCTTTTTTTTTCCCTTGCAGCTATTTGTTGCAGGTTGCAACCGTTAGGCACGGTATCGCTCTGAGTGTCGCGACAGGAGTGGAAAGAGCACCACCCAGTCAAAATGCACTGCTGTGTCAGACGTAGAAAAGGGCCCCGGGTATCCCAGGGGGAAAGATCTCACGGCCAGGTGGAACCCAGAGTGTTTCACCAGTTCGACCAGCGCAGCTTGACACAGGGGCAGTGAGATCTGGGCACGAAGGTTCAGCACCAAAGGGTAAGGAAGCAGCGTCCTCGGCTCTGACGTGGCTTGAGGCTTCAGAGCTGGGAGAGAAACCGAGCAGCAGCTTCTGGCACCACTGGCGTCTCTGCGCTGAAAATGGTTTTCAGGTTTCCTGGTTTTCCAGTTCCCGTCTCTCCTTTCTTTCAAGGCACATCCGTGGAGAGCTTTGATTGTAACAGCCAGAACCACCACGTGCTCGGACCACCTGCACGACGCTCCATGACTCCAGCAGACAACGGAGCAAGCAGCTCTTACGCTGACTTTTTCTAAACCCCAGAGAATCAACAGGCAAGGAGAAACAAATGAACTAAAAAACCAACCAAATGAGGAAAACACTAAAATACAGCAGGTAGCCCCTTTGCATAGCCAGTTAGCAGACAGACATAGCCACAGCCGAAGGTCCCAGCTCTCCAGCACACGAAAGGCTCAGGACCAAACCCAGGTGCTCTCTGCAGAGACCCAGGATTTGCAGTGGAGCTTTGTTGAGGCTTGGTGCTGACCTGCCTGCCACCTGTGGGAGCGGGGCCCTGCTAGTAAGGCACCTTTGGAAGAATAAAATAATAAAATAAAATAAAAAAGAAGCCTTCGCCTATGCCTCAGCTACTGGTGCGGACTGCAGCTGTGCCAAGATTTTGCAGGCAGGTGTCTGACCTGGCTCCTGTAACACAGCCTCCTCCTGCATCCCATTGTGTCTGCAAGCGCTGAAGCCTGACTTGCCAAAAAGCAGCCACGTTTGTAAGGCAGCGGTGAACGCCTGCCTTCGCTCCACACCCAGCACAACTGCAGCAGCACGCCTGGCAGCAACGGTGTTCAAGGGGATGAGCACGTTCCCAAAATGAAGCTGGAAAGGCAGCTGGGTGTCTCCCTGGTGAGTACAGTCTCTGCTCTTACTTTGCTCTGCTGCTGGCCTAGGAAGAAATGTCAAGGCCATAGCCTGGCAGCTTAGAGAGCAAGCCCCCCCGGCCCCCGCAGGATCCCACCCCTGCAGTGCAAGGGTTCAGCAAAATCTTCAGGTCCAAAACATCCCAAAAAGAAAATAAAGAAAAAAAAATCAAAGCTTATTAAAAAAAAAAAGAGTGAAAAAAAAAAAGAGAGGCAGTGCTGAAGATGATCCCCAATACAAGTGTCCCTGATTTCAACAGCCTTCAGCACAGGCCAAGGAAGTGCAAATTTCTGTGGTCACAGCTGGTAAGTAGCTACTCACCAGAAGGAATTAAGCTCTCCATTTTGGCTGAGAGTTTTAAAAATCACTTAACCCAGCTCCGAGGGTGTCAGCGCTTGAGGGTTTCAACAGGGCTGCGGGAAGGACAAGCCGGGTGCTGCTGGTGCCCTGGTGCACAAGCAGAAGGTAGTGCTCTGCAGCCTGCGTGCTCCTCGAGGGAGCTACCCGACACAGGACACGTGTCTCAACAGGCTTTAAGGAAAAAAATAATTAAAAAACAATAATAATTAAAAAATGGGATACCTGCTGTCCTGCAAGTATCTCAGCACTGCGGGAGGTTCCGTGGACAAGTATGCAGAGCAAGTGTCATGCATGGCTTATACATTATGATCCATAAAAAGCCCAATAGCCTGGAGAGAAAGGAGTCCTTGAAGCATATCCTATTATGCTGCACCCTAGTTTAATCTGATATTAAATATTCTGCTTATGATATACAAATTATTTTAAAAGTTATTAAAATGTTACAACAACAGAAGTAATAAGTGAATTCAAGTTTTACGCATGACCTTGCAAGCAAAGCTTTGTTCTTTGTCTTCAGACAATGTTTGAACAGCGTGGTGGCTTTCTACCACTGTTATCAAGTGTCAGCAGATTTTAAGGCCATCATTTCAACGTGCAATTTAACCCACTCAATCTCTGTTTTAGGGGAATAAAAAAGCACACCTCCGACCCCACCAAAAAAAAAAAAAATCCACCAAAAAAAAAACAAAACAACCAAACAAAATATTCCCCAAGTGTCATGTTCTGCTTAGGCAAAATGTCACCGTCACATCCAGAAGAATGGTTATCTAAAGCCAGCAGTACTTGCAGATCACAAAGCAGGTGCTATCCATCTGTCTAGCTCCCACCCTACGCAGAGAACTAGCACAGTGGCAGATTCTGGCTCAACTCACTCAAAGTCTCCTTTGAGACGGGAAGAAATAGTGACATTCACTGAATCCTGACTTGGTTATTCAAAACTTGCTCTGCACACAGAGAAGAATGTTTTGGTCACTGCTAGGAAACAACAAAAAAATAAAGACATGATGTTGTCTCCATTAAAAAAAATCTAATGAAATGCGTAAACTTGTACAATTTTAGCAGCATTTTACAGTCCTTCATAAAGTAAAACCAGGAATGAATTAAAAGGAATGCTTTCATCCACCCAATTTAGAATACTAAAATGTCATGGGCACCAACTGCTGATGCACCACATTTGTAATCACTAAAACTTGGGTCCAGCAATCAACTTAACATAGGGAGCACTGTCACAGAGAGATGACATTCAATGTTTCTCACCAAAGTAAATATTTACAGCTCTTAGGTACAGCTTCTGGACTTATAAAACAATGGAGAGCTGGAAGGTTGTGTAAAGTCAAAAAAAAAAAAAAAAAAAAAAAGAAAAAGAGAGAATAAAAGCACTTGTCCACCCAATTTGGAGAGGCTTTGGCACACCAAATGAGGCCTTTTTTTTTGTCGTCGTTCATTGCAACTGTTATAAACCCAGAAGATATAAAGCATCAGCGAGGCCAGAAGTCCCAGGCAACGTACACAACGTCTCTCTTGTGCCTGCGGTGTTAGCTGTTCGGTGAGCCAATATCCACTGTGATCTTTGTGTACAGAGGGTACTTGTCAGTCCTTAACACCTTGTAGGAGAGCGAATTCAAGCCATCAGAGCCCATTGTCTCCCTTGTGTGAGCAATTCGGTCAAACCTGCGGAAGGGGAAAAACAAACAAACAAGAAAACCTTTAAACAACCCCCACTCCGTGTGACATTTTGATTGTCTCCCAGACAGCAGCTCAGCTCCAGCCCTTAAGGACGGTGTGGGTATCAGCGTGGGTCCCGTCAGACCCCTCATTTGGGGAGGCCAAGGGGATGGCTTTTAGCCAGGAGGAAACAGCCAAGCTTCCAGACCACACCGGCCTTTTATGTATATCTACAAAATATTATTTTTTATTTTTTTTTATTTCCGGTTCTGAATTAAAGCAATGGTTTTATTCCCCCACGCCAAGCTGGGAACCACCGCTTGCAGCTTTCTTTGATGTGCACGGGATATTTAAGAAAAGGGGTGAAAGAAATAAAATGGTGAGAGGCGTTGGTGCCATGGTGAAATCTTGCAGAGATGAGAGAGAGAAGGAAACACGGTGGCAAAGGGAAGAGTGCAGCCAGCATGGGGACCACAAGGCGGGCAGGAGATGGCCAAGGCTCGGGGCGGTGGGGCTGGCTGGTGCAGCGGGGGCAGAGGGATGCAGGCAGAGGGATGCAGGCACGCACCTCTCAGGGTTGGGTTCATTCTTCCGATCACGCGAGTGGCGAATCATTCTGCACTTCCCAATGACAGCATCTGGCCGCGAGATCCCCATGCCTTTGAACACCAGCCTGTCAGAAGCAGAGCATATTAAACACCCGCAACAGGTGATGGACGAGGGCTGTTCCAGCACGCTCCCCGCTAGCAGCCACCACCTGCTTTCTTCTTCTGGCTGAGGACCTTGCTGTGTGTTTGCAGGCTTGCTAATGCCAGGAGAGGACAGCCAGTCCCTTCCCACACGTGGGGAAAGAAGACATCCCCCCGCCTGCACCAGGGCCCTGCTACCTCCCTGCACCCCAGCCGGCTCTGCCAGAGCCTGCGTTAACCTTGCTCCGGGCTTTAGACTGGAATTTGAATGGCAGACATCTAGTTTTTAACCCATTTGGAAGGCAGCCAGAAGAGCATTCATTTTTCAAGATGTGAAAGCTGAAGTGCAAGGAAGTGCTGTGCTGGTAGAAACTGAACCGAGGAGTGGTGAAGCAGCACGAGGAGGGGGGCAGCCCGCCGTCATTTCTGTGCTCTCTGCAAGGCACCTGCAGGTCATGGATGCCAATGTCAGACCTCTTCCTTCATGTCTCCCTTTGAATTTTTACACAGCACCTCCCTCCCCTCAAAACACAAGTTCCCAAAGAGGCAACTTCCACCTTTCTTTGAGTGCCTTGCCCCACCAGAAGTCACCCCTCGCTTGGGCTATTGAAAAAAAATGTGCTGAGAATCTGCAGCTGCCTCAGGAAGCTCAGGAGAGCTTGGAAAGCCCAGGGAAAGGACCACGCAGGGTGTGCTCCGCAGGCAAGAAACGGCAGGAGACTCTCACGTCCAAGTTCCTAAGATGATTTCTCAAAGTGATGGCCCCACCTTCCTGGGGACATGAAGGTAACACAAACCCACAGACATCTGCCCTCATCTTCAGGCAGAGGAGGGCCCGGCCAGCCCTGTGCAAATACCTTCCTCCTTGTTTGCAATTCTAAGCCTTCCTCAGCCTTTTTCCAGGCAGGAAGCAAGCGCTCAGGGGATTGTTTGGAGCTGCTTAAAACCTGACAGACAGATCCCTCCTGGGAACAAAGGGATGCGCTGCCAGGCTGCAGACCTGGGCGAGCCTCGAGCTGCCTTGGGCTCTGTGGGTGAAGGTCTTCTCCCCCCCTCCCCCCCGCTCCCATGGCTCCCGGTGGTGCTGAGGTGGGTGCTCATTTACCTGTTGTAGATGTCGTCATCTTCGCCGCCCCAGCCCCAGTAATTGTTTGGGAACCCATTGATCTTTGTGAACTGCTCCTTGCTCAGGGCAGACACGCCTCCAAAATACTGGTTGTAGGGTAACCTGGAATTTGGGAGAACAGGCCATTAGGGGATGGACCTGAGGAGGGGTCACGGTGCCCGCCACCCCAGCCTGGCCACCAACCCACCCCCAGGGCCTACCACAGGACTTGGCTCTGCTTCAGCAAGCAGAGGAACCCCCCGGGGCCAGCATTTCTGCTTGGAGCATCACCTGGCTGCTTGGAGGGCTGCAGGGCCTGGGGCAGGGACACCTGGGGCTTACAACCGGTTTTTGCTTCATGGGTTGAGTTTTTAAACTCAGCCGGGGGGATTTGGCATAGGAAAAATGAAAGAAAGAAAGGAAAAGCAAGCCACATCTGTGTTTGCAGCAGCCTGGAGAACCAGCGTGCAAGCTGGCGGGCGCTCTGTTTGTGCTGCCCCCAGACACCAGGGCAGGCCCTGCTGCGGCCTGAAGCCAAACAGCCCCAAAAACACCGGGTCCTGCCCTAAGAATAACACCCAGCACGGCCTCTTTTAGCTCCCTGCATGGATCTTGCCTTGTGAGAGCACCTCGCTCTCCAGGCTGGGCCAAAACACCAGCCCCTGACACCACAAAACATAAGATGGGGCACAGGCACCTGCGGCACAACAGGCCCGATTCTCCCAGCCCCGCATCTGCCTGCCCAGACGCCGAAATTTTCAGAAAACGGCTCATTTCTGTGCCCTGCTCCCTCCGCCCCAGCTGCCTGCTCCCACAGGGACGTGAGTGCCAAGGCAGCGTTTTTCCAGAGACGTTTTCCCAGGGTTTTGCTGGTGGGTGGGGATGTGTAACGCCACACCTGGCCTGCGGTGCTCGCAGCAGAGTTAGGAAGGAAATGCCCCTCACCGAAATCCGAATTTATCCATGGAGACAGAGAGGTGCCTTGGCTGGCTGTAACATTTGTAGGTGTTCCTGTCGTCCATTGGGATTAGGTCGACATCACTAAACACAAAGCAATCATAGTCATACTCTTTCAAAGCCTCCGTGAATCCTATATTCAGCAGTTTAGCACGGTTAAATTCTTCTTCTCCGTCCTGGTGTAAAATAAAACAAACACAGTTAAGTGACTTGCATTGAACAGCTGAAATCAGCAGGTCTCTTACCTGTGCTGCCACGCTGGGTTTGCAGGTCTCTGGCATCCCGAACTGGGGACCAAGTGCTCCTGTGGTGCTCTGGGACCTGGCATCTGAGCTGGTCCCAGCTGCAGGGGCAGCCGAAATGGCCAGACAACGGTTTGGTGGGGGCTCAGGGCCCCATCCCACCCCACACATGGGCACTTCAGGGCTGAGTTTTGTGAGGAGGCTCACAGACTGCAGGGCAAGGAGAAGGAGCCTCTCACAGCAGAAAAAAAATATAAATAAAACAGCAAAAGCAAAAGCAAGATAACCCAAATGACCGCTCTGGAAGGAGGTGCTCGCTCTGAGCACTGTGGAGAGGAACCACGGCTGTGCTTCAGGCTGTGGCCAGCACAAGGACTGTGGGGCTAAACATCTCGGGTGCAAGAAATCAGCCCGGCCTCTCTCGGGCAGAAGCACACGTGGCTTGGCACACACACACACGGGCTGGCGGATTGCTGGGGTGCTCTCAGAAACCAGCACCGGGACCATACCCGTGCGCCTGGGGGCACTGGTGGCCTGGGGTGGCTCCTCGTTCAGGGGGCACCAAACCCAAGTCCTACACGGGGAGCAGCGCTGAAGGAGATTTTTGCCAGCCGGGAGACCCAGCCTGCCAAATCCTTTCCACCTTCTTCTCTCCACAGTCTCGAGCCAAAGGATTGCCCTGCCGTGCCTGGCTCCTGCAGCGTGTGCGTGCGTGTAGGCGTGCAAATCGGCTCCCCACCCTGCTGCGAGCTCGCAGTGTGGGACGCAAAATCAAGGCTAGATAAAATACAGAGAAGCAGCCTGAAGTATCCCATTTACCTCCTCTCCTGAATGACTTGGTTTGGTTAATAAATAATCTTTTTAGAAACTGATTAATCCGATCGCTTGGATTAATAATTAGTAACCAAAAACCAAAACTGGTTAATGGATCTGTGGCTGGAGAGCCAAGAATTTAACCGTGAAACAGACACAAATATCTTTCAAATGAAGGATTTAACATGCAAGTGTCAAACCCAGGTTTTCAAAAGCTTTCAGCACCTGCCTGGGGCTTAAATGACTTCACAGGGAGGAGTGAGCTTTAGCGGAGGAGGATCTGAGCCAGTTCTCAGCATCCTCACTTGAAATAAAAGGGTTCACGCAATAACTGAGGTGGTGGGAAGATGATCACCGTCATGCATAAGCAAGAGCTGTGAAAACTGGAGCACAGAAGATGAAGGAAAGTTGAACAAAGGGGATGGGGAGAGGGAGTGGCTGTGGCTGTGGGAACAGAGGGTTTTTGGCTGCCAGCAAAGGGGCTGCCGAGCCCACACGCTCCCCAGTCCTGCAGCGGGAGTTACGAGCCCCGGCAGAGCCCCTACGGCCGGGAGACTCAGTCTGGATGGAGGATCTTGGGCCACGCTGGAGGCTGGTCCCCAAAAAACATCTTTCAGGGCCTCTCCCTGCACCAGGAGCTGCACTTGCTCGTTTCACACCCCTTGGCTGCTCTTCTTGTAGCAGCAGTGCAAGGTGAGCAGCGTGCTCCACGTGGGTTTTGTGATCAGCAGAGGCTCAGCCTGATTTAATCCATGCCTTACAGCAGCTTCTCGCTCATCCAGGGGACACTCAGGGATTAACAACTCTACCAGGAGCTGCTTTCTTAAATTTCTCCCCAAATTCCCCCCCCCTGCCCCAGTAAGAGCTTTTCCTTTTTGCAGAAATCTCTGCTTCTTAACCTAAGGCGCTTCAGGAGCACCAGCACACCCCCAGGATCTGGGATCCACATCCCAAAACTTGAAGATGGTGCTGCAGGCTCCTGTCTCCGACTGACTCTTGACTTTGGGAGTGAAAAGGGAAATCTGTCCTCCCAGCGGCCATCTCATCCAGCTTCATAGCAGCACTGGTGAGGCTGGGGAGCGCAGGCAAGGCACAGCAGGCAGGAGCCAGCCTCCCGCCCGCCCCTGCTTGGCAGCTCCGCGCCCGTGAGTGCTCATCCCAGGGGCAGGGATGGGTCTGGACCCGCTCTGTTGGAGGGCATCGCCCCAAAAAGCCACGCAGCAGACGGCGGGCTGCCGCTTTGGCACCGCTGCCTTGCTCCAGGTGTAGCCTCTGCACCTCTTTTTCTGGGCTTTCAACAAGAAAAGGTGCGCTCCGAGCACATTTTTTTGCTATTTTTTTTTCCCTGACAATTTTTCCCCCTGTATTCTCTCGTCCAGGAGCTCAGTCCACATCAGAAGCCAGTGCTGGTGCTCAGCAGTTGTTTCTGCCTCAGAGATTTACTCCCCGTGTCTCTTCCAGCACTTGTAAGCCCATCCCCAGCCACCAGCCCATGAGAGACTGGCATAAAGGGGCACAGCTGGCTGCCTCGGATGGACAGGGGATGATGCTGGCTCCTGCTAGCACCTGGAGAAGATCAGCTAGGCTTCTCCCCCTTCCCTTTGCTGGATCTGGTTTACTCAGCTAGCACCAGCAAAGGGTGCTGCCTTCTTTCAGCTGGGGTGTACGGGCCGAGACTCACACTAAGAGGCTTGCAAACCTGCAAGTTGCCACCTGAACAGTGGTGTCACCCCAGTTTTGCCCTGTCTCGCACTCTGAGGCAGAAGGCAGCCCTGGCACACCCCACAAAATAACAGGAAGGGGCGTGATGCCACACACACACGCAGACACACACATGCTCTCCGGAAAATTGCTACTAAGGGTGCTGCAAGTAACACCGGGGACCAGTGGAAAATGCGTTTTTTAGGGAATTTGCCATGCCTCCTCTCTCCTGAACTCCAGCTTGGTGCACGAGGTCTCTGACACATGGGCAGTGGCACCCGCTGAGGTGCAGCAACAAAACTTGTTTTGAAATCTGAGTGCACGGATGTCCTGGCATTCAGAGCAGCTCGTGGAGCAGCAGCACACAGTCTACCCAAAGTGACTGCGACTGCACAACTACTGCAGGCTCATGGTCTTGTGAATGCAACAGGGAGTACATGGGCGACTGCAGGAGCGAGGAGGATTACAGCAGGCTTGACAAATTCGCCTCTGCCTTCTCCTGCCACGAAGCCAAGCCTGTGCTTCATCAGCTGGGTGTGCTGCCAGCCGTGCATCTCTCATCTCAAGCTTATCTGAGGGATCTTCCAGCCGCTGCTCCACGTGTCAGGTTTGGGTTTTGCTGGGCTGGGGAGGGGCAGATGTAGCACACATTTTCCACTGGCTCGTGTTACATGCTGGACATCTTACGAACATCGTTCCCCTGACTCCAGCCAAGCCCTACTCTGAGGCATTCAGGCACGCAGGAACAGCATGGTGGAGACACAACGGGCTCGAGAGGGAAACGCATTGTGCTGAAAGGAAGAAGTTTGACATTACCAGTGCAGCAGTAGCAGGGCTCAGCGCTCCTCTTTCTTTCTATGAGATGCAGAGGACAGAAGAGCACGGTAGGCAGCGTGTAAGAATCAGATCACACAGTAATTCTCCTTGCTTCAGTGATTGCTTTGCTATAGACAGGATTAACAAGTAAAGGTAACATTTCCCCACTAGAAGGAAAAATAAAAAAAACAAAACAAAACAAAAAACAAACAAACAAAAAAAAAACAACAAAGGAGGGCAGATGCAAAGGGAAGGACAGACAAGAAAAAGAGAAAAGCAATTGTCAAGACAGCAGAGAAATAAGACCATTATCCCACTGTACTTCTGGCAGAATTAACACATTTTCTGTGCCTCTCTCCATTCAGTGTTCCCACTCACCCTGGAGAGACACATCCTGTGGGCTCACCAGCACTGACCATGCTTCCTCTTCCAGACACGAGTTCTCAAGAGGCATGAGGAAGGAGAATATTTATTTTTCCAATCAAGCAGCCTTGCTTACTAACCTATTATATCTGACCAGAGGACGTGTCCAGGACACATACACCCAGCATGCTGGACGTCACTCCCGCTCCCACTTTGCCCAAAGGGGTGAGTTAAAAAAAAAAAAAAAACACAAAACAAACAAATAAAGAACATTTCCTTAAATGATTTGTGTGAGGGTTCAATCACTTCAGAGCACGTGGGCGTAGCACCAAAGGACAGAGCACCAGAGGAGAAGAGGAGCAGGGCAAGGCGGGCTGCACAAACCCCTCACCGTGGCAGCACTGGGAGCTGGGGTCAGGCCAGTGCCCTGCCAGCCCACGGGGCACCGGCATGGCTCTGTGCGATCCAGCCCCTCGCTTCCCTCACTCCATGGCTCTCCCAATGGGGAAACATCAGCCCCAGCCGTGCTGCTGGCTCCACACCACCAGCAGCTCCTCCTGGATCGCTGTGAGGGCCACGGCTCCCGCGCCTCCGGCCACGCCGTGACACCCGCAGCCATGTGGGCCAGACCGAGGTGGCAGGAGCTGCGTTTGAGGAAGCAGGCTGCTTCTCAGTTCTGTGAAAACTGAGACCAAAACGGGACAAAGAGCAATAATGCACTGCGGGGCTGTGCTTCCAGAGGCCTGCCAGGACCGACAGGGCTGCTGCTGCCCTGCCACGCTGCTGCCCGCACACCGTAAGCTCCTCCAACACCCAGTCGCTTAAGCACCATTATGGGATAAATTAAGATTTATGTTGCTTGAAATGAAATGTACCTTTTTCTTTTTTAAGGCAAGTCTACGTCCTCCAGATACCAAGGAAAAAAATGACGAGCACCCCCACACCCTGTGGCTGCCTGTTCCTGCTCTGCTCTGTTGGCCTGAAGACAGCCACTTACCTGCTGCGCTGCGGCACCTTTCTTTTGTCCATCCTGACACTTTATGCTTTATTACTAACCATGAACAAAAGCTGCTCACTTCCTCGAGTGAAATCCTATGGCTTTATGTCACACTTAATTCCAGATCAGGTATTAAGGCTACCCGGTCAGCTTACAGCTCTGTGTGCAACCCCTGCAGTAGTTCCTGTGAAAAGGAACTTTTCAAAAGAGAAATGAGATTGGGTTGGGCTATTAGGGATTTTTTTTCCTCCTGACCAACAAGCTTCTTCAACCAGAATCTCTTTAGAGTTAGCTATGCCTGACTGGAGGAGCAGACTCCAGGTTTTCCATCAAAACTGTCAAAGCAAAATTGCTCATATTCATTTTCTTGTGCTTCACCTTGTTTTTTTCTTGCCTTTCAAAGCAACCTGACGCCTGCCTGCCAACCCACCGCCACTCAGGATAAAGTAACCACTCCCCCATTTCAGGGGGCACAGGCACCGCTGCAAGAGTGTCAAAAGCCCCGTGTCCCCAGCATCTTACCTGGTTGATAACATACACTCCATAATCTAGCTGCTGCCTTTGAAGAATTGGGTGCAGGTAATAGAGCCAGTACTTCAGGTGCTCCTCTCGGTTTCTGAATGGGATGATTATTGCTACTTTCTGAAGTGCTTTACAGTCCTTTGGAGCGAAACGACCTCCATCTTTGACCTGTGGGTTTATTCTCGCCACCTCTTCCAGATTCACGGGCTGGGAGAACTCCACGCGTAGCGCCCCGACTGGAAGAAAGGCAGAGCACACAGCCCGTTAGCACGCCCTGACGGCCACGCACCATTTATTTCCACGGGCTCGCATCCCTCACGCACAGATATTCACCGCTGTCATTTTCTTTTTTTTTTTTTTTTTAAACACAGGCTTGGATCTAAACGAAATCCCCGTGGTGCACAGAGGCGTGAAGCTGGGGCCAGCTGTACCTGATGCGACCACACGCCGCCACCCAGGGCAAGCCCGCAAACGCTCCAGCCCCATGATATCAGACCCCAGTGAAGCCGCTGGTGCTTGACGGCTCTTGAGCATCGCACGGCCATGCTCCTGCTGGCACACACATCGAGGAACCAGCCCGGAGCAGGGCGCTGTCCCCTGCGCTCCCACCCACCTCGCGCAGCGTGAGAGTTGGGCACTTCAAAAATAGCCCCGCTCTCCTGCCAACGTAACCACTTACGCCAAGGCTGCCCACATGCAAAGCGAACAAAACCCCCTTTCTTTCTTTCTTTCTTTCTTTCTTTTTCTTACAGATGCTCTCAGCGTTCCGACAGCGTGCCCATTATTTATCAAGAGTCCTGTGCTAACGCGGCTATAAATAAAACCGGCAGTATGTCCGGATTTGCATGCAGTTGGCGATTCCTGCACGTGGTTTCAACAGCGGCAGGTTTTGAAACTGCCAGATTGATCGGTGCCATCGCTGGTGCGTAAAAAACTGAGAAGCCCCCTGGCAGCACTTCAATTTTAGGAGCCAGACAAAGGCAACGCAACACATGGGGCGAGCACGGCGTCCAGGAGCACTTTTTGGATGCCCTGCTGGCACAGGCTGCCCCAGCCCTGACAAACTGACCCGTGGAAGAAGGCTGATGCGTGGCACAGCTCCCCAGGGAACCACTGCTCCCTCTGCCCTGCCCTGTGCTCGGTGATAGTGAGCTAATAAATCAGCCTGAGGCGCCCACGAGGCCGCCCTCTGCCTGCACGCCCAGCTACCAGCACAGATCGGCTCCAGCGGGAACACCGCTGTGTCCGTACCAGCAAACCCCATGCACAAAGCCGAAGGTTTTCGCCATAAACACTAGGCTGGGCATCACTCCTGAAAGATTTGGCTGCTGCTTCTCCTCCCTCTCCTCCACCTGGGTGCGTGTGCACTGGCACACGGGTTTCACCTTAGGGCCAGCAGCTCCACTCTGCATTTGCTGAAGATGCAGCAAATGTGGACTCACAGCATGCAGCACACAAACCCCTGGCTGTGACTGCTCTGGCTAGAGATGACCTGCCGAGGATGAAGGCATGCTCAGCACACCCCCGGGGCAGCTCTGCCACCTCACTCGCTGCCGGCACAGGGGAAGCAAGACCTTGCAGGCAGAGGTGTCACGGATGGGATGCGAAGGCATCTCCCGACGGCTCTCACACCCACTGGCAGAGCTGCTCAGGCGCAGGGGGGCAGGCTCAGCCCACAAGAAGAGGTGTCTGAATGCAAGCAATTGATGGGGAATGGTGCCTGCCTGCTGCCAGCTCCTGGACTGCAGCTGGAAGCGTGCCACAGAACGTGCTGACCCTTGGGCAGCACTAGCCCTGAGCATCAATACCACTCCGTGTGTTTCAGCAGCACATCAGCCACCTACCACGGGGTCAGGGGTGCTGGGGAACGACGGACGTGAGCGCTGCCCACACGCAGGGGTGGCCGGACTGCTGGTCCTTTGGGAGGGCAGGTCTCCTGCAGAGCATCCCGCCCGCCTCACAGCTCCATGGGCTGCTCAGCAGGGAGCGGGGCTGACCACCATCAGCCTGCTGCGGCACCAGGCAGGATCCCAGCGCGCTGCTCCCCGGGGAAAAAATTATCAGTGATGACAACAACGACGAGAATAATGATGATCTGCATCAGAGCAGATGCGTTTTGCATGGGGTAAGTGGGAAAGTTTTTATGCTTTCCAGTTCCCATGTTAAACAGTTGCTTCTGTGTTTCCCTCCCAGCCGAGAAGGAAGCGATTTCTCCAACCTAGGCGTTAAGCTCCCATTACCACTGTGCTGCCCAATCCCCTCCAGCCTGCCAGCACCCGCAGGGTGCATTGCAGTGGGGGGAAGGCGCAGGAAGAGGAGGTATCGGGTCAGGAAGGGGCACACACTGCACAGCATCGCTCCCCGCGGTGGCACCCCGACAGCTTGGCAGCCCTGCCAGCAGCTGGCAGGGCAGCAGGGAGCGAAGGTGGGCTGCTGAGCCCAATTTGCACGAAAATCTCTCTTCAGCAGCGCGCGAGCCTGGGGAGCCACAGGCAGGGTGTTTGTGCAGGCTGGCAGCTGCAGCCCTCCCAGGTCACTGCGCATCCTGCTGAGCCCAGTTCCTGCCTGCCTCCCACCCAGAAGCTGGGAGGTCAGGCAGGAAAAGAGAGGAGAGGAAAGCAGCCGTGATAAGAGCTGGCTGCAGAGGGCAGATTTAACAGCTTCGGGGGCTGGAAGGGAGGCTGATGAGGAGCTATCTGCAGCACTCCCCTCCTGCTGTGAATAAAGTCAGTTTTAAGCGTAGCACACTTAAAAGTCCAAGTCCACGAGCGCTCCTCGAGTACTGCCTCTGTAGTTCTCACAGTACCGCCGCTAAGCTCAGCTGGATGTGGGTCACCCAGCTAGGAAATTCACTGGCATCAGTAAGGATAGGAAAATGTAAAAATCCGGACGAGCTGCTTTCCAACACAGAACACCTGAAAACAAATCAGACCTCGCAGGGCCGCGCAGCTGACAGCGAGCAGCAGCAAAATGCCACCCGGCACAAATCGGTGCTTGCCGTTCGCCTCTCAGGCAGGGCAAGCGCAGAATGAGAGCTGCAAGCACGGGCTTCTCAAGCAGAGACCGGGGCCACGGCTCCAGCTGCACATTTTGGATCATTTTGACTGCCTGGGTAGTGAGCAGCCCCAAGGATGCTGACCCAGGACAAGATCTGCGGATGCCAAGAGAAGGTGTGAGGTTTGCCATGGGTGCTGTCACACTGGCTAAAACCGTATCCTGCTCGGTGTTTGCTGTGTAAACTTTCCGGCCCAATTCACTTCATCTCAACCTCTCTTCTGCTTCCGCTCAGAGTGGCTGCCTGACACAGGAGCTGCTGCTCTGCACTGGGTCTCTGCCAAGCACACACCCGTGCGGCAGCGCTGCGAGGACATGCAGCCCCGGTAACGCGCGCAGCATGGGGCTTGGAGGCTGACATCTCCTGGGTTCACCTTCATAGAGCTCCCACAAGCCTCGCTGCATGCTTTCAGCACAAGAAAGTCTTGAAAATACACTTAAGGGGCTGCCAGAAGTTTGTGACAGATGCAGAAGCACTGCCTCACACCCGAACACCATGGAGGTTTTAGGTGGCAGTGGAAGGGACCTAAAAAAAAAACAAGAAGCCAGCTGCCTCCCACCCCCCATCTCTCACTCAGAAACATTTCTGCTCAGCTTCAAACAAAAGGTGCACAGGAAGAGCTCTGCACAGGCGCCAGAGGAGCCGGTGTGGTTCGCACAAACAGGAAACTGTTTTTCAAAGGAAGCAAAAGGTGAGGCTCGCAGAAACCTGCGGGGAGCAAAGTGCCATGCACAAAGAGCCCAGCATCTGCCCAGCCTCATGCTGCAAGCCATCTAAGAGCTGCCCCGGCCGGGTGTAGGGTGGGCATGGATCTCAGATGTTTAATTTGGTGAGAATGAAAGGAAAAGCAGGCAGCAGGGAGGCTTGAAAGATGCTTGCCTCCAGCGGGCGGGCGAGAAGGTTTCTATCGCCCTGCCACCGAGCCAAGCGTGCGCCTGTGCTGCCACGGGCAGGGCAGGCAAGCCCGTGCAGAAGGAAAACTGGAAAAGAGAAGCAGAACTGGCAGAGAGAAACAAAAAAGGCTCTCTGCAGGGCCCAAGCAGAAAAGGGAAGGGCCCGCCGACCGCACCGACACAGGCCTCGCCGGGAAAAACAAAACCAGCTCCACCCCGGAAAGCCTCAGCCCCGGGCTGGGGAGCAGGGGTCGCCACGGCCCCCAGACCCACGTGGCAGCCCCAGGGAGCAAGCTGTGGGACGGGGCAAGCCTGTTCTTTCTGCCCAGGGCAGCCTCCAGTCTGCTTGTAAACGTCCTGGTGGGGGGAAAAAACCCTTCCTGAGCACCGGGATCTGTTTCCTTCGGCCGGCCTACACTCACCGAGCTGTGTCCCCATGCAGACATCAGCTCTGCTGGCGTGAGGCCGTGCTCCTGGAGCCCGGCACGTGCCCTCGCTCGTCCACCACCAAGAAAACGGGCTGAAAAATACAAGGATTCACACCAGCCTGCAGCATTTGGATGCAGACTGACTGCAAAAGACAGCCCGGGCACCAGTTCTGAATCCAGCCCCATATGACACCTACTCCAACACAAGGCCTCACACCAGTGTGCGGTGTCTTAAATTTCTTTTTTTTTTTATTAAATTGTGCTTTCCATGATTAAGTACTTCGGGGAGAGAAGCAGAGTCCTCCCTGGTGGCTGCAGCCCAGCTCGCACCCGGCGGGATGGTCTGCATGCGATTAGCCCCGCTCACACTGCCGCTTGCTGCAGGCTGCCGCCACGAAATTAAATTCCAGGCCCTCGAACGGCAAACTTAAAACAAACAAACAAAAGAGACTCCCCGGCTGCTCGGAGCAGAAAAAGGCTGAGCTGCCTCTCCGCCAGGAAAACCCCACCCTGCCACAGGACGTGCGGACGGGCGGGCGGACAGGCGGACACGGGAGACCTCCTGGTCCCGTCCTGTGCCCTTGGGCCGCACCTGGAGCCCTGCAGAGGGGGAGAGAGGCGAGAGAAGCAGCCCTCTTTCAGGCAGACAGCTGCCTGGGGACTGCTCGGGGACTGCCCCGGGACTGCTCTGCGGCAGCGAGAGCGAAAATCTCCGGGAGGCAGCTGGGAACCAGGCTGCCTGCAGAGCTGCCGAGGTGCTGATGCGCGCCTCGCCACACGCTGCCTGACACCGAGGGAAAGGCGGCCTCCCCGTGGAGCAGGGCTGGGCAGCAGGACCTCCCCTAGCCCATCAGGATGGTGGCACTGCTCCTTCCACATCCCCCAAAAGCCCAGCCTTCATCCCCTCCGCTTCACCCCAAAACCCCTCTGGCAGATGTGGGCACTGCGCCCTGCCCGCCGGGGTCTGAGGAGCTCCACACTGGGACAGGGCGGCCAAGGGCTCAGCCCATGTTTGCATCCAAGTGCAGCTGCCTCTTTCCAAGCATAACTTGGCCCAATTTCCAAAAAAAAAAACAAAAACCAACCCTAGCTGTTGCCTCAGATCAGCGCTGGCAGGGAAACAAGCACGTTATAAAACACTAGACGCACGAGATGGAAAACTTTCCTTTTCTCTCCGGCGCACCCCATGTGCTGCGCCGCGTCCCCAAAATGACTGCTCTCCAGGAAGGCACAGTGCCTTTCCGAGCTAGTCTGCGAGCCTAATTAATAATAATCCCAGGCTGTTCCTACAAGGAGACGAGGAGAAGTGAGGGGTTGTGCTGGGGCAGGGATGCTCGCTGCTGAGAAAGCCTGCGCTTCCCGAGGGAGATGTGCTCCAGACCGTGCGGATGGCCGTGGTGCTGCCAGCCGGGCTGCCAGCAGCATCATGCATCCACTCCGGGCCAAACACCTCGGGCATATTCTCTGGAAAAGCTGAGCACAGACTCTTTCGAGGCCAAAAAAGCCCTAACCTTCAGCAAACCGGTCCACGTGTTAGCTTCCCCAGGCCCTCTCCATGCCCTTGTCTTCAAGTTTCTGTTTTACTTTTACAGAATGACATTCTCCAGGGCATCCCCTCCAAACTGTCCTCCTAACACCCCCCCGTGGGGCTGCTGGGCAAGGACCTGCCAAACCCCAATGGCACCATCACCGCTGGTTTTCTTAGGAACTGGTGTTTCCAGCGCCCCGGGATGCTGGACACCTCAAGATTTCCACTCTCTCGCCCCAAATTATGCCCCGCCAGGGTTTTGCTGATGCTAAGGCGTCCTCTGTCCCTGTTCATGGAATGTCCACAGGCAGTGGGCCCTTGCACTAGTAAGATCTCCAGCTTTTTCAGGCAGCACATAACCTATAAGTCCTTCTGCAATGCAGACACAAAGCATCACCACCCATTTTACAGAGCACGTCTGCTCCCACGTTGGTGGAAACCATCAGTGTCTCCATGTAGGACTCTGATTTACCATGGAGTTTTTATTTTCGTTTTGATGATTTCCCTAAATTACTCGGGTTTGGTGTTGCTACATTCTCTAAGCCTAAATCTGGGGGCAAAAATCCAGAGCCGGACACCTCCCTGCGGTGTGTTTCGGGCACTTGGCTCGTCTCTGCCATGCGACGCTCACGGGGCTGAGGGTGACGC